>NC_141547.1:5951250-6288125 GCF_021556685.1 Rattus norvegicus
TCAGGACTTGCACATGCTCTCAATCACTGAGTCATCTCTCCAGCCCTCCACATCAATTCTATACCTAGTCACTTCTACCTCCAAGAAGCCTACACTGATGGTTGGCCACATATGCAATGAGGTGTCGTCCTATATATTCCTAAAAGCCCCACGATTTCCTAGTAGTGATTACAGATAAAGGAACAGAGGGGCAAAGCAGGGATGAAAGACACAGCACGTGCCAAGGCATGGGAAGTCTATAGATGCGCTTGTGGGACTTGTGTCGCTAGGCAACAGGGTTGGTAGAAGGTAAGTCCTGACAAACAGGAGGTGAGGTCCAGGGACCCTAGGACCTCAAAGAGAATCATGGGAGTGAGATGGCTCAGAACTCCCCTAGTCTAATGATGCCCTCCTAACAAGGAGAAGGGTGGGTGGAGAGAGCAGGGAGTCAGCGCTAACCTACTTACAGAGATACCAAAGGATTGCAGGACAAGAGGGCAGCCTAGCTCAGGCTCACAAGGAAGTGCAGACTGGGCACCACCACTGCGGGTGGTAAAGCCACTTTGAAAGTAGATACAGGGGCTGGCATGGCGGTGCGAAGTCGGCAATCCCAGCACTTAGGAGATGAGGCGAGTGAGATCAGGAGTTCAAACCCAGCCTCTACTACATATAGGGTTGGGGGCCAGGCTAGGCTATTAGATCTTGAGTTTTAAAAGAAATTGCCTGGGGCTGGGGATTTAGCTCAGTGGTAGAGCGCTTGCCTAGGAAGCACAAGGCCCTGGGTTCGGTCCCCAGCTCCGAAAAAAAGACCAAAAAAAAAAAAAAAAATTGCCTTTAAAAAATTGTACAGAAAGAAGCAATTCAGAGAGTCGGCAAAGTTCATTGTTTGTTGTTTCAGATAGAGTCTCGCTGGTGAACTGTTGGATAAAGCTGCGAAGACATCTGCAGGATCTAATCAGACTGCAAAGTCGGATACATAAGCCGAGATGCGGCTACACCCAGGAGGAAGAGCAAGATTTGACCACACAAGTTGAGGCTGGGCACGGTGGTGTACAACTTTAATTCCAGCACTGGGGAGGCAGATGTAGGTGCAGGCCTGGTGTATAGTGAGTTACAGAGCAGCTAAAGAAACTCTGTCTCAAAATAATGTCAATTACTACCACCATCACCACCACCTCCTCCTCCTCCACCACCACCACCATCATCACCACCACACTATCACCAACATCATTATCATCATCAACACCACCACCACCACCTCCACCATCATCACCATCACCACCACCACCACCTCTTCCTCCTCTTCCTCCACCACTACCACCACCACCATCAACATCACCATCATCATCACCATCACCACCATCACCACCATCACCACGACCACCACCATCATCAACAGCAGCACCTCCATCATCATCACCACCACCATCGCCACCAACACCACCACTACCACGATCACCACCTTCATCATCACCACCATCACCACCTCCTCCTCCACCATCATCATCATCATTTAAAGGCATGTACCATCAATACAACTAGCATCTGCAGGGTTTGGTTTGGTTTAAGACAAGGCCTCACTATGTAGCTCTGGTTGTCCTGGAACTTACTATGCAGACCGGCTGGCTTCAGTCTGTGGGGATTCGCGCGCGCACACACACACACACACACACACACACACACACACACACACACACACACACCTATTTTTACTGTACGAAAATAAAGGAACAGCTTAGAGGTGATCATTCTGCCAGCTTTGCACATCTCAAAGGAGGAATTCCAAGACAAGATTTCTCTGTGTAGCCCTGGCCCTACCGGAACTCACTGTAGAGCGGGCTAGCACCACTGCAGCCCAGTGAAGGAAATTGCTGAAATGTATTTTTTGCTCTGTTCTGCGCTCTCGCCTCTGAAACACTACTTCCCACTTGGAAGTCGGTACTCCATTCTTAACGTAAGGAGATGTCCTATCTCAGGCGTCAAGAGGCCACTGGAGGAAAATAAGTCTCTGCCGGATGTTGACGGTCTAAAAGAGGAGCAGCTGCAAAGTGTAACCGTTGAGAGAGTGATCTGCGAGGCCACCACCTGACACCTGTGTGGGGCTGCAGGGACTGCAATCACTCTAGGAACACCAGCGCCTCCTCCCTTGTATTTTATACTAACAAATCTTTCTCCTGACATATGGCTCCTTAGTCGCCGGAGTTTCCTCCTAGGTAATCAACTTTGTGCTTTCACCGGGAAAGGTGCTTCTGACTGTGGTTGCACTGCTGAACCCAATCCCTTAGGTGCAACCTGCTGTCTAATTTAACAGTTTCAGAAGAGACAGCTGGCTCCAGAAAGATCCAGCACAGATCTCCGAGGCAAGCCAGGGTGCACAGTGCTTGCCTTCCTCCTGTTCCTAGGTCCTGAGCAGCTAATGCATAGCTGGGTTTGAGTGGAGGTCTTAGGGGTCCGATAACAGTAGAACTTAAAACAGGCATAGTGGTTCATGCCTGTAATCCCAGCACTTGGAAGAGTGAGGCAGGAGGATGGCCGGTGAGTCCTAGGACACCCAGAGCTGGAGTGAGATCCTGTTTCAAAATCTATCAATAAAAATTAGAAAGGTAGTTTGACTGCTTGCCACAGATGAATCAACTAATTTGCTTGTTTATTGCCTACAAAATGTAAATCTATTAGGGGTTGTAAGATTGAAATGAAAATATGTCTCCCCAGGATCAGTCAGAGCTAGAAAGAAACCCTGCATAAAAACAGGATGAAAGAAGCATGGGGGGAGGGGAGGGGAGAGATGTTTAAGGGCCTGACTGTGCCCATTAAATATTAGTTGCTCTCAAGTAAATATTATTGGCTCAAGGCAGTGGTCAGTGACACGGCATTTGCCTAGGATGCCCTGAATTTTAGCCAAAGCCTGTTAAAGAGGAAAGTTGCTTTAACCTTGTGGTGCCTACGCTCTAAACACAACTGAGTGTGCATAGCTAGTGACATGCATCTCTAACTGGCTGGTGTCACCCACCCTTCCTCTTAAGTGGATGAGGCAGGCTTGAATATAGTTGAGCACACCTCAGCTGGACAGTGTTTTCCCCTGCCAGCCCTGCAGGAACTCCAAGCTCTTTGCCAGCTGTGACCTCTGCTCCCTTCCACACTCTTCCAGCTACCAGGGAACACAGACAGCGGTCTATTACCAAGTATTTGCAAAGACAAGAAAGCATCAGAATTCCCAGGGGACCAGTGCTGGGCTAGCCCTGCTCAGCACTAGCTCAGTCACGGGAGACATGCTCTGACCTCCGGCTTTGAGTCCTGCAGGGCTAGGACAGGAGTCAGGTGAGGAACGGTGCAGCTTACAGAGGGTGAGCCCTAGCCTTCGGGGCCAAGTATGTCCTCAGTGGGGACAGCAGTCCACGTCTTAATTGCATAAAATGTGATCTTGGTGTTGTCTCTTTCAGAATAGAAAACTGTTCCAAATACTATTATTTCCAGCTACAAGCTAAAGGTATTGACCGCATTCAAAGTCCTGTAACTGCATAAAAGAAACCCTATCTTCAATCTTTGAGTGAAGACTTTACAATTACTTTTGAATTGGTTTTTTTTTTTTTTTTGTTTTGTTTTGTTTTAACATACTGCCTGTTTTCTTTAGAACTCAGCTCTATGCCCCTGTGTGTGAGTGTTTCTTCTGCTGTTAGGGTTAGATGGGGAGGGAAAGATCTAAACTCTCAATCTTCCTAGGACAGCAGGACTCAGAAATCCCTCCATACCTAGCCCTACTGTAAAGGACAAAAAAGATCCCTGCAGGGCCACCCCATGCAGGGAGCATCTTCCCAGGAGTTGAGAACCGGTGTGCATCTGTAGGTAACCTCTCAGTCTGCCCACGACTTTAGTAAGGGTCAATCTTCTTCCAGGAAGAAAAGCAAACTTTCTGGAGCTGCCGGCAACCACCACAAGAAACCCTGTTTTCTTTTAATTAAAAAACAAAACCAAATGAAACAAAATCCTAGAGGTCATCCAGCAGCTTTGTTTACAAGTAAGAGTGGAGCAGCCCCCCATTTATCAGCCTCTGGGGGATTCTTTTACACTTTGATGTGAAAGGGGTTGGGGTCCTTTGTGATTTCAACGACTCTGACTGCAATTCTTTCACTTGCAAACGAAGCCCAGCCCCCAGTAAGAGCCAACTGTCAGAAAAAAATTCATTGCCTCTGCCTCCAATTATTATATCGAAGTTGTGGGAGAAGCCGCTTTAAGATCTCTCTCTCTCTCTCTCTCTCTCTCTCTCTCTCTCTCTCTCTCTCTCCTCCCCCCCACCCCCCTCCACCCCTTTTCCCCTCAGAAGTCTCCAGCACACCCCTGTGTTTGGTCTGCCTAGAACGGCCCCTTTCCCCAACCCCGCCCAGAGAAGCAACCTCTGGCTATAAGCAACCCATCTGGAACAACTTTCTCTGACTTCTCTGCTTTCCTAGAAAGCCCCAGGGGTCTAGCCTTACAGATCCTTCTAGTGTTCCTCCCTTAGGGCAAGGCGGTCACTTCCTCCAAGGTAAGGTGTAAAGGAATCACCAGCCTACACACACTTGTGGTTACCATAAGGTACCCATGACCCCTTTCAGCCTTACCCTGTGGAACTTTCTTTTAAAGAATTTTAAGTGTTTAAAGAACTCTAAAGTAGCTAAGAAGTCTGAAGGGGTAGACAGAAAGAGGAAAGCACCCAGACGGAGACCTTTCATTGTCCGTTTGTTTCTGAGACCAGGGTCTCTCTGTTGTCCAAGCAGTCCTAGAACTATGTACACTAAGCTGGTCTTAAACTCAGAGACCCTCTACCCTCTGACTCATAAACGCTGGGATTAAAGGCACTCTACACCATGCCAAGCAGATTTTTTTAAAAAGTAAATGTTTTAAATTAAAGAATACCATTTTTTTTTTTTAAAAAAAGCAGGGAATGGTAGCACACCCCGAAGGTAGAGACAGGCTTATCTTTGGGAGTTCAAGGATAGCCTAACCTACATATTGAATTTCAGGCTAATTAGTGCTACACAGTGAGACCATGTCCCAGAAAACCAAAAAAACTAATTGCAGATTTTTAGGCAGTCACCCTGGTGCACATGTGCAATCCCAGTGTTCAGGGGACGGAGCCCCTGATAGTGAGGTTGGGGCCAGCCTGGACTACACAGCAAGACCATGACTCAAAAATGAATTATAACACAGTGATTAAATATATCTCTTAAAAGGTTTACCTTATTTATATTTACTTATTGTGTGTGCACACTTGAGCACACCACCACACACGTAGAAGCCAGAGGATGGCTTACAAGAACAAGTTCTCAGCCACTAATGAATTCTGGTAAACAAACCCAGGCCAGCAAGCAGCTGGCACCTTTACCCACTGAACTATCCAGTGCACAAAAAAGCCTTGGGGCATGGATGTCTAAGAGGAGCAGAAAGCTGGGGGCTGCCCTGTGTAGGGCGTTTTGTGGCTTCCCTCCCAAGAAAGATTAGCCTGTTCCAGAGGGTGGCAAACAAACCGATGGGGTGGGGAGCAAAGCCACACCCGACCTGGGAACCCCCACCTGATAGTCACCTTGGTACAGATGCAGTCGAGGCCCCCACAAGAAGCAAACAGATAGTCAACGTGAAACATACCTGATATAACAGTCCTCAGGCAGACAGTGCCCTCACCCCACAGTAATCAGGATCCATGCTCCAGAGCAGGGCTCCAGAGAAAGAACTGACACAGACCTAGTGCTTAATGTGCAAGCAATTTTAAAGCATTTCAAAAGTTTCTGAGGGCCAGACACAGCACTACACACTTTTAATCCCAGTCTATGAGTCAAAGGAATCTCTGAGTTCCAGGATAGGAACACAGCCAGTTCCAGGCTGGCCAAAGTTACAAAGTGAAACTTTGTCTCTAAAACAACACACAAGAGAGAAATCATGTATCTTCAATTACTTCCTCTTTTGGCTGCTTTAATAAGGTATGTTTGGTTTACTAAAATAATTTATGAACACCCTGACTTAATAAATATATGCTGCCTGTCTTGTACCAATTTTATTTTTCATTTATTTTGAGACAGTCTCACTGTGTGGCCTCGACTAGCCACGTCTCTATTTAGACCACCAGACTGGCCTACAACTCACAGGTCAGCTTGTTTCTGCCTTCTGAGTGCTGGGATTAACGGCACTGTGTGCCAGCCCACAACAGAACCCCATACCAAGCCCAGGGTTTAATTGTGTGTGTGTGTGTGTGTGTGTGTGTGTGTGTGTGTGTGTGTGTGTGTGTGTTGCTGGGAATAGAACTCAAGGTCAGATTCTTTAAAAAGTGTTTGTTTGTTTGTCATCTGCCCAACTGTGCTAAGATCTCGAGGGTGACAGTCCCTGGGGAGTCTGACAGTCCCTGGGGAGTCTATTCTCTTCTATTTCTTGGATCCTGAGACTTGATCTCAGGCTGTCACTGTCAGGCTTAGCAGCAGGCACCTTTGTTCCCTGAGCCACTTTACTAGCCCCCTATAAATCTTTATTTTATTTTTTTAAGAATTATTTATTTTATTTATGAGTGCACCGCCGCGGTCTTCAGACACAGAGGTTATTCTAAGCACACAAGCCTTAGAGCCTAAGGTGGCTTCACATTTATCTGCATGGGGGCATTGGATCCCATTGCTAATGGTTGAGAGTCACCATGTGGTTGCTGGGAATTGAACTTAAGACAGTGCTCTTAACTGCAGAACCATCTCTTCAGCCCCCCTTCCCCCAAACCCCCAAACTTTTTTATGATAACAAAGCAGTATCTTTCTGCGCTGCTGGCTGGGAAATGGGTTCATTTGGTACAGGTGCTAGGACAAGCTGCTCGAAGTGTAGATGAAAGCACATGGGGTCTTCTTGTGCTACTTCTCTTATTGCTTGCTCAATATGCTTCAGAGCCCAGCCATCTAGTGACTCTAGCACGCCCTGTGGCCTCATGCACACAGTCATCTGAGCCTTTGCAGGTTTCAGGAATATAAGGACAGAAAACCAAGGTCATGATTTGAAATGATACCCCAAGCTTGTGAAAGTCAGGGGGAAGTGAAATTACGATTCTATCTCTGGTCGCTGAATTCTGAAGGAACTTCCCAGCCAATCTCACAGGATGAGAGAGGTCACAGCTGAGCTGTTCAGACAAAAAGGATCCTTCCTCCCTTGGCATCTGACAGAATCCAAACACATGCGATGTTCCCACCTAAGCAGAAAGGATGGCCTGGGCAGTGTGCGCTACACGGAGAGCAGGGACAAGATTACGTCCTCAGCTCCAGTTGTCAGCCTTCCTACAGCTAGGACAGAAGGCAGGGGGCAAGCCACATGCTAAATGTGAAGCCACCTTAGGCTCTAAGGCTTGTGTGCTTAGAATAACCTGTAGATGGCTCTGGATACAGCTGCCCCACAAGTACACAGGTCTCCTAAATGCCCACCCTCCACCCAAATAAAAACACATGCACACAATTCACAGTAGAAAAAAGTACAGTGAGAAAAAGACACAGTGGGCTACTATTTGGCGATAGAAATGAATGAAGCAATAAATGCACGCCTCGACACACGTGTACGTTTGTATGAACTACCCGAAACAGATATAAAAGCATCGGGCTGACGAGTGCTTTACATAGCATTAATAGGTGGGAATGGAGATACCAGGATTTACTACCAAAAATGTAGCTTTCATTATTAGCGATGAGAATTCCTAAAAGTGGGCTGTCGTGGAGTTGGGGAAAGAGCTCAGCAGTTAAGAGCACTGGCTAGTCTTTTGGGGACCCTGGTTTAGCTCTCAGCTCATCGTGGAGGCCGGGTGGCCTCTTCTGGGCTCACCAGGCATGCACACGCGCACCCAACACATGCAAATATATGCAGGCAAAATACCCACATGTGCAAAACTAAGAAAATGCTAAAAAATAAATTTGGGCTAAAGGTATTAACGTGTATACTTAAAATGGGTGTAAATTATACCTTAAGTTTGTTACAGATGTGTAAATACTATGGGAGATTTTCTCTCTCTCTTTCTTTCTTTCTTTCTTTCTTTCTTTCTTTCTTTCTTTCTTTTCAGTTTTTCAAGACAAGGTTTCTCTGTGTAGCCCTGGCCATCCTGGAACTTGCTCAGTAGACCAGGCTGGCCTCAAACTCACAGGTCTGCCTGCCTCTGCCTCTCAGTGCTGGGATTAAGGTATGCGCTGCTACCATAGAACCTATGAACGCACACCTTAGGCTACCAACTGCTATGCATCTTGTTTGTTTGTAGATGGGAAGTAATGGGCTTCTGAAGAGGCTGGCCCTTCTGTTTAGGGTCTGACTGCTAGCCAAAGCCCCCCCTTGAAGGAGAATAAAGGTTGCCTGAGTGGGAGATTGGTGTCAGTCGGGGTTTAAGACGCTGCAGCCACAGCACATGATCCCCCTGAGCCGGTTTGCCGAGGCTCTAAGAGTCAAGCAATCAATCTGCCTTTGTAACTGTGTCAGGAGAGGCCACTGCACCAGCTGGTTACAGATCCTGCCCACAGTTCCTGTCATGATTGTGATGACAGGTCATATGATCTTACTGGGAAATGACTCACTACCTCTATTTCTACAATTTAATCCTTACTTCCCACCCCCTCCCCCAGATTAACTAATCCTTCAGTAAACACACAAGGAAATAAAAAAAAAAAAAAAAAAAGATTCCCTCCTGTCTGGGAGATAAACCCCAAACCAAACACCTCCTCAAGCTCAAACTCATTTAAAGTTCCAGGAACAGTGACCAAAACCTGACAATGAACAATTGTTTCTGAAATGACAGAAAGCTGCAGCATGGGCAACAAGCAGCTTGCAAGTCAGGCCAGAAACTACTTCACCTGGAAAACCCTGTCTCTGTCTGCACACCATATTTCCGGGTGTGGCTTCATTACAATGCCAAGTCAATCCATATTTCAGAAAGAAAGAGAAGAGGAAGATGAAAAAGAGGAGGAGGAGGAGGAGGAGGAGGAGGAGGAGGAGGAGGAGGGGCTGGAGAGATGGCTCAGTGGTTAAGAGCCCCAGACTGCTCTTCCAGAGGTCCTGAGTTCAATTCCCAGCAACCATGTGGTGGCTCACAACCATCTGTTGTTATGGGATCAGATGCCCACTTCTGGTGTGTCTGAAGACAGCTACAGTGTACTTATATATAATAAATAAATAAATCTTTTTTTTTCTTTTTTTCAGAGCTGGGGACCGAACCCAGGGCCTTGCACTTGCTAGGCAAGCGCTCTACCACTGAGCTAAATCCCCAACCCCATAAATAAATCTTTAAAAAAAAAAGAAGAAGAAGGAGAAGGAGAAGACGGAGAAAAGAAAACAGCACAAGGCCATTAATCTCTTTAGTACACATGTAGCACTTCACAGTCCCTGGGGAAAACCGGTCTGAATAGTAGGTGTTAATCTGGTTCACACCTTGTAGCTTCCTCAGTAACTGGTACTCTTCTCAATTAGGAGACACACAGTGTTGCAGTTTTCTGCAGGAGGACGACACCACTGACCAGATCAGAGATAACAAAATACAAGCCCTCTGAGTTCCCCAAACACTGAAACACTTATCAGCACAACTTTGGAAACATAAGTATCACCCTTCCTGGGCGAAGATTAAATCAGACCCAAACAATCTGGGATATACGAAACTCTGAAATAAAATTTCTTCCCCTCAGCTCTGAAGCAAATATTTCCTGACCACCTCTTAGCTTCGCTCTGGTTCTAGTGTCCCACCAGGGCCCCATCCCAAAGATAGCACAGTATGGAAACCTTAGTTTCCTTTAAGATTCACAGAGGAAGGGGTTGGGGATTTAGCTCAGTGTTAGAGCGCTTGCTTAGGAAGTGCAAGGCCCTGGGTTCGGTCCCCAGCTCCGGAAAAAAAAAAAAAAAATAACGTTATGGTTGGGGGCGCCACTACAATGTGAGGGCCTGTATTAAAGGGTTGCCACATTAGGAAAGTTGAAAACCACTGCCCTAAAGGGTACTTGGGGGCCTGGTGGGATGGCTCAGTGGGTAAAGATAAGCCACCAAACCCAGCAATCTGACCCAATCTCTGGAACCAAGGTATGGAAGGACAAATCAAATAGCCTCCTGCAAACGGCCCTCTGATCTCTACACAAACTATGTGGCATGCACATACCCATGTAAACCGCACACGCACGCACACGCACGCACACGCACGCACACGCACGCACACGCACGCGCACGCACGCGCACGCACGCGCACGCACGCGCACGCACGCGCACGCACACGCACGCACGCGCACGCACGCGCACGCACACGCACGCACACGCACGCACACGCACGCACTCGAGCACACAGAAATAAATAAATGCATACAGTAAGAAAAACATATATGTTTAAAATATATCCCTGTCTCATAAAAGAAAAAGCAACACTTTCCTATCATTCTCCGGAGTCCTGGTTGTTCCAGAACTAGCTCTGTAGACCAGAGTGGCTTCAAACTCACAGAGATCCCCCTGCCTTTGCCTCCACCAATCAGCTTTAAATAAAGCAAAATACTACTACTACTACTACTACTACTAGTAGTAGTAGTAGTAGTAATAAGCCAGACATAGTGGTGTGGTATATGCTTTTAACCTCCTTAGAGAGACTCTGCTTCTAAAACAAAAGGATAGATAGATGATTGAGTGATTGGGTGATTGATTGATTCTTAGTCAGGTCTCGTTATGTAAACCTGGCTGGCCTTAAACTCTCTAGGTAGACCACCAGGCTGGCCTCAAATGCAGGGATCTCTTTGCTTCTGTCTCCCAGCTGCTAGAATTCAAGACATCTGCCTGGCTATTTGAAATTATGTATATATGCTGACTAATGTGGGGGTGTGTGAGTACTGGGACCCTTAGAAGCCGGAAGTGGGCAACAGATTTCAGGCAGCCAGGCTTACAGGTAGTTTTAAGTTATCCAAAGTAAATGCTGGGAACCAAATTTGGGTCCTCTGCAAGAGCAACAAGTAACATTTCTGAATCATCTTTTATTTCATTTTATTTGAAACACTAGGGTCTCATGTAGACCAGGCTGACCCTAAACTCTGATCTTCTGGTCTTAGTCTCCTGAGCAGTGGAATTACAAACATGCACCAGGACTTTCTTTTTGTTTTGATTTTGTCTTTGTTTTTGTGTCTTTGAGACAAGATCTCACAAGGTAATGTTAACAGATCTGAAACACACTCTGTAGACCAGGCTGATCTGGAAATCAGAGAGGAGCCTACCTCCCTCTGCTTTCCCAGTGCTGAGGTTGAAGACATATGCCACCATACCCATATAATTTTCTTGTTGATAGGAGGACGTAGCTGGGCCTTGTGTCAATGCCTTTAGTCCCAGCACTTGGGAGGTAGAAGCAGGCGGATCTCCGAGTTGGAGACTAGCCTAGTCTGCAAATCAAGAGCAGACCAGACAGGGCTACAAAAAATCCTGTCCTAAAAACAACAATAGCAACAACAGCAACATGTAGTTAGGCTGTATTCACAGATGGATCAAAATAGTGAAAGGTAAAAGAGTTTGAATATAAGGGGACCCAGGTTGACCAGATGGTTGGTTGGAGCTGGGCATCAATTATACAGAACTGAAAGGCATCAAGGCTTTACCTAGAGCCAAGTGACAAAGTATATTGGCAGGGAGAAGCCTTGTAGACCTGTAGACTAAGGGGAATCATCATCTTGACATTCTGGCAAAGGTGTGATGAAAGCTACTGGGCAATCGAGACTAGAGAACTGAGGTCTGACCTAAAATAGCTGAGCGTTCAAACCAACACAGAGGGTCAAGTCTACATAGTCCCAGGCTGCAGGAGGTGGAGACAGGAAGATCAGGAGGGCCAGTCTGGGCTATGGGTCATCCTGGGCTACATGAAACTCTTTCTTAAAGACAAGGTGTGGTTGGAGAAACTGCTTAGTGGTTAAGTGCACACACACTGCCCTTGCAGGAGACTGAAGTCCTGCCCACACCCTCTACAGAGTTCAGAATAGTTCACAACAACTGGAAACTACAGCTCCAGCTCCAGGGGAATCCAACACTTCTGGCCTCTAGGAGCACCTACACTTATGCACTGGCATGCATGTGCGTGCATGTGCGTGTGCATGCGTGTGCATGCGTGTGCATGCGTGTGCGTGTGCGCATGCGTGTGCAAGACATTATGCAAGACTATAAAACCTAACACACACACACACACACACACACAAATAAATCTTTTAGAAAGAGAATATGTGTGCTGAATCACATGTATTCCATTCTATATGACTATGACTATAAGCATAATATTCCAGGGTTCCTGAAACTTAAAATTCTCAGCAACTGAAAATCTAGATGGCTATAGGCGATATCTGAAGATCATCCTCTTGGAATGCTGTGAAGGGCCAAGCAAAGCCCATATGGAGACCAGATCCACCATGAATGCCACCAGCTTACAAATTCTCATTTAAAATGAGAAAACCTGAAGCCACCTAAATGTCAGCTAAGAATACAGGCACGGAGTAGGGAAGACCTTTGGAAGCACAGTCAAAGCCAATCTATGAAGGACAAGACATTTATGCAAGACCATAAAAACCTAAGTGTAGCCAAAATTATGAATAAACTTAAAAGACAAAGGAGGGGCAGTTTCATACTCTGGTCTTAGAAGGTCCCTGTGGTAGGGAAGAGAATGTACCAAAATTCACAACAGGACCTGCAGATCACAGCACTGAATTCCATAAGTGACCCTCATAGGGGAGGAAGCAGGAAGAACAGACTTGGTCCTGAGTTCCCAGGTTCCGTTTCTTCTTTCTCAGTAAATACTAATTGAGTGGTGTGAATCACATTTTCTTTTTTTAATTTTAATGTGTTTTTTTAATAGCTAATTTAAAGAACTTAACCATATCGTTGGAAATCCTTTCTGGATATCCATGGAGGTATTCTTCAAGACTGCATCAAAAGTTACTACAGAGCACACATCACAAAGGTAGTGAATTCTACACAATTAACACCTTTCACTTTGTACAAAAAAGGCAACTTCTAAACTGCACATGCTGAGTAGAAGGGATGAGGGAGAGCAAAAGCCAGGTATTAGAGGATTCTCTCCATGGAGGCACTCATTAAAGACACCCGTTAGCACAGACAGCTTCAATGCCTGGTTCCTAAAACCCTAACGTATGCTCAGGCCAGTATCCTGAAACACAGAATCTGATGATCTAGCTAACAGACCCACTTTTCCCTCCCTCCATGTATGTTCCAGTTTGACACTGAACTTCCAATAAACCCCTAGCCCATGAATTACAGAGGTGCACCATCACAGCCCGCTAACTCCCAGAGATCCGCCTGCCTCTGCCTCCCAAGTGCTGGGACTAAAGGTGTGCACCACAACACTCAGCTTAACTTTGCTTAGCTTTTTAAAAAAGGGGTCTCACTATGGAGCCCTGTTTGGTCTTTCTGTGTGGTCCAAGCTGGCTTAAGACTCTAGAGTGCTGGTATAGGCAGGCATCACCATGCCAGCTGGAACTTCTTAGAATATCAGATTGTAAAGTTAAATGTCATTTTAAATGTTAAACTCTTTTGAATCGTGGACTCCACACTTACCTGCTGCTGCTGCTGTCCTTAAAAGCCATTGCTGCTGGTCAGTGGAAGGTGTTCATCTGGAAGAAAAACAACAATCGTAAATATGAGCCCATGAGTAAACACACGGGCAACCTACCAAGGAGACAGAACTATAGAGCTCACATTTGAATTAGAAAGTGGATCTTCACAAATACAAAACGGCTAAGAAATATTGTAGGAAATGCTCATCATCCTTAGCCATCAGGGAAATGAAAGTTAAAGATTTCATGTTAACGCAGTCAGAGTGGCTAGGATTAAGGAAACGAAAGGCAACAGATGTTGGTGAGATTCAAGGACGCCTCCTGCACTGTGGGGAGTACAAATCGGCGCGGCCACCATGGAAATCAATGTGGCAGCTCCTCAGGACAGCAGAAATAGATCCACCATGTGACCGGACTACACGACTCCCAGGCATAGACCCGAAGAATTCTATTTCCTACTGCAGGTTCGTGCTTGCCCATGTTAATCAATATGTCTGCTCACTGATGTTAGTCAATGCTTTACCCACAACAGCTAGGACATGGGGAGAGCCTAGATGCCCATCAACGCAAGAATGGGTAAGGGAAAATGTGGCAAATATTTATAATGAAATTCTGCTCAGCTGTAAGGAAGAATGAAATTTGTAGGTAAACGGTTGAGCTAGAGAACATTATACTGAGCGAAATAATGGAGGCCCAGAGATGACAAACGTCACATGATCTCGCTCACACGTGGCTCTGAGGATCAGATCTTACATGTGTGTGTCCAGTGAGGTGAGGCCTCAGAGCACAGGAGATTAGAAAGAGACCATTGGTTGAAAGGAAGAGGAAGATCTTAAGGGATGGTAGAGCGCAGGTGGCATGATGGGGGGAGGGGAATGCTGGCAGGGGGTTAAGTTGGGAGAGAGATGGAAGGGTAGAGCAGGGGGTGATTGGGGAAGGGGTAGACTAATACTAAGGATGTTTGAAAAAGACGAACAGGAATCTACTCTTCTGTAAACTTCTATACATTTATATGGAATTTAATTTGACCCAGTGTCAGGTGTGGGATACCTCCCCCTAAGTTGTTGGCCAGGGCTATCCATGAGAGTACACGGCCTACTCTTGCTCTCAGTTGCCCACCAGGACTTCCTGGTAAGACCCTATTGCTAAAGACACATTTGTTATGGTCCTGACTAGGAAGCTTTCTCCTACTGGCTAGTTTTCCTAGTGTTGGAAGGTGCTGTGCTGGGAGAGAAATTCATCAATAGTCGTATTCACTTTGAAATCCTGTGAACGCAACAGTCACCAGAAATGGGAAAATGCGCACAGATACAACAGTAGACAAATACACTGTGACCTACTGGTTTCTGAATGGATTTAAGGTCACTCTACACCTGATACTGTAATTCTGGCCCAAGATCCAGGTTTGGGGGCTCACAGATTGCATGGGCAGATCAGCTACTGTGTGTGTTTGAAACAGGGTCTTACAGCACATAGATAGCCTGGAATTCACTATGTAGGTCAGGCTGGTCTAGAACTCACAGAGATCAGCCTGCCTCTGTAGGGAGGATTGAAGATGTGCACCACATCCAGCAAACCCAGTATATTATTCTGTTACATATTATCTCTGTCACATAGTACCTTGGTCAGTCACATAGTACCTCTGTCACATAGTACCTCTGTCAGATAGTATCTAAAGTTGTAACTCTCTACTCATAGATAGTGCAGCTCTCTGACCTTATCAGTGAATTTCTTTGTGCAATGGATGGCAGTTAACCCAGTAATTCATATGGGTCAAGTGCAGAGAAAAAGTGTTAGTGGAGTGCTCGCACCCAAAAGGGCCATCTATATCATATCCCCTCCCCAAGGCTCAGGGATCATCTCAGAAGAGGGAAAACAAAGGTTAGAAGAGCCAGAGGTCAGGCAGGACTGAAAGGAAGAGTTGTCTTTCAGACTTGAAGGGACTACTTATCAGTCCAGCACCTGAGTTGCCTGCACAAGACATGGGTGATATCCAGCCCCACCCCTAACTGAGATGCTCAGGCAGTTTTCAGTAAGGAAGAGTAGGTTTTCCAGCGTGGGTAGAGCAGACTCCAGTGGTTGGGTTCCACACTCAGTAGCATAGAGCAGCACAAATTGAAGTTCATGGGAAATCAAGGAGAAAAGAAGAACATGAAGTTTGGGGGAAGGTAGATGGGAATGGATCTGGAAGGAGCTGAGGATGCTCAAAATGCATTGTATGACATTCTCAAAGATTAAAACTATTTTAGAGAGAAAGAAAATTGTTCTCCACTAACTTCCTAGTTGAATGACCAAAACAGTATATTTTAGAAGTCAAACATTACTATGAATTTTGAGACTGCTACTCAAAGCATTTTAGAAGGAAAAATTGCACAGGTTTATTATGGGATCGAGGGAAGGAAATACCATTTTCCAGTGTCAACTTTGAGCCAAGCATGATGTTAAGTCCAAGAGAACAGCTGATTTTCATGTAAGACTGTAAGGCTTTGAGAGAGAGAGAGAAAAAAAAAAGTAGGGGAACATATGCCCCAGCCCCTATGCCATGCCTGCTGCTGCCTGGGGTCACAATGCCTATAATTATTAAACATGAATTAAATGTAGCTAGGTGTAGAGGTACATGCCTATAATCCCATAAGAGTTCAAGGCTGGGCTAAGCTATATAGCAAGTCCCTGTATCAAAAAACAAATAAATAAGGTGTCTCCTCCTCCTTTCTCCCTTTCTCCCTTTAATTTTAAGTGTGGTCTCAAAACCACTGTATGAGAGAGGTTGCCTGATCTCCCTGCCTCTACCCCCTACAAGTTGCAATTGCAGGCATGTGTCCTACACTGGCTTAAAATAAAATTCTCGGTTGATTCTCTGAAAGTAGGACTGAATTTTAGGAAAACGCATTTGTTCTGCAGTCTGTGCAGGCGGCCTTGGTACTACTATCTGTGTCTAGGAATAACTGAGTAAATATCAGCAGCTGTTTCCCTTCCCTCCTGTCCATTGGCTGCACTTAGCACTAACTTGCTTCACTGTTGTCTGTTTCTGCTTTTCTTCAAGCATTAGTAAAGACAAAGTAGGTTGCCAAATGTTCTTAATCATTTATCACTATTTGATACAAATAGCAACACTACATGAAATCTGTAGTCATTTTCAGTTGTCTCCTGTTATTACTTTAACTGTTACAATTTCTTCTCAGGCTGACCCAGGGTGCAGGACTTTCCCTAGGCAATGCTGGCGGTACTGATAAGGCCTTTGATGTCCCTCTTCTCCTACTTTAAACCAGTAACTACAATGTTTCCATGCTGGTAGACATTATTTGTTACTGTTATCTTCTCTCCCAAAGGCTACAATGAAGCAGATGGTATATTACCTTTCACTCAGACCACAGCAGCTGTAAGGTTTTCAGGGTCAAACTTATTTTAGAGTCAGTCCTCCAGCCAATTACAGTGGCCTTAGACAAGTTCTACAATCTCCAACTCCATATCCCTATTCATCCTTCTCTGACTTTGTCTCCCTTTTCTCTTTTTCTCTCTTCCCATACTGCTAATAGTTTACTTTCTGCCCCCTCCCCTCCCTGCACACAAGATTATCTGTGTGCAATATTAGAATTGTGTAGGCATTATTCTTGATAATACTTCTGTAGAAGCATCTGAAGAGTCTATAATGGAACTCCCACATACGATTCTGCTGATAAAGAAGTCCAAACTAGGGCTGGAGAGATGGCTCAGCGGTTAAAAGCACCGACTGCGCTTCCAGAGTTCCTGAGTTCAATTCCCAGCAACCACATGGTGTCTCACAACCATCTGTAATGGGATCTGATGTCCTCTTCTGGTGTGTCTGAAGACAGCGACAGTGTACTCGTATACATAAAATAAAGACATCTTAAAAAAAAAAGTTGTCTTTAAATTTGTCTGTTTGTTCGTTTTGTTGAGACACAGTCTTGCTATGTAGCTCTGGCTGTCCTGGAACTCACTATGTAGACCAGGCTGGCTCTGCAGTCCCAGAGCTCTCTTTGTGTCTGCCTCTGCCCTTTGAGTGGAATTAAAGTTCACCACTACACCCAGCAACTAGATTTTATTTATTTTTATTTTATGTATGGGTGTTTTGCCCGCATGTATGTCCGTTCATCACCTGTATGCCTGGTATCCAAAAGAGGGAATTGGATCCCCTAGAACTGGAGTTACAGACAGATGTGAGCTGCCATGTGGTTGCTGGGAATTAAACCCAGGTGCTCTGGAAGAGTAACCAGTGCTCTTAACCACTGAGCCATCTCTATAGCCCTCTGGTTAGCATTTCTCGTTTAAGAAGTTACTTTGTAAAGGAATCATTCCTTAGAATACAGTCACTTACATAGTTACACTCTGCCCCAATCCTCTACCCCAACACATAGTCACGTGAAACTGGGCATGGGGCACTTGCCTGTAATCATACCACATACTAGTCCCAACACAGTCCCATGAGGCTGGGCATGGTGCATATGACTGTAACCATACCACTTGGCTGAGTAGGAAGAGTTCAAGGCTAGTGAGTTTGAGACCAGTCAGGGCTACATGACCCACCTGCACTTGCCCCAAAGGGAAAAACCAAAATTGGAAAAACCAAGGAACCTACCTCTCTCTCTCTCTCTCTCTCTCTCTCTCTCTCTCTCTCTCTCTCTCTCCCTCTCCCTCTCCCTCTCCCTCTCCCTCTCCCTCTCCTTCTCCCTCCTCTCTCTCTCTCTCTCTCTCTCTCTCTCTCTCTGTGTAGTCATATGGGGTCTGAGATGTAGCACACCAGAAGAGGGCATCAGATCCCATTACAGATGGTTGTGAGCCACCATGTGGTTGCTGGGAATTGAACTCGGGATCTCTGAAAGAACAGTCAGTGCTCTTAATCTCTGAGCCATCTCTCCAGGCCCATATATATGTGCACACATGTATACAAAAAGGTAGGTATGATAATAAAAGTGGTAACAACCTGCCACATATGACAGAATGGGCAAAGTCAATTGTGGGACATCATTCTGAGAAGTAAGGGGACATCAAAGAGAATTAGATGAGCCAATTTAGGTTTTTTTTTTTTTTTGTTTTTTGTTTTTGTTTTTTTTTTTTAAGGTCTGTATTCACACATAACCACACATACAGCTTGGACAAGCATAAGCCAAGTGGTTGTAGCACAGGAGTATGGGTAGGCATATTCATGTTAAATCCTGTAAAGTTTACCCTTGTGTTATTCAAATGCTGATTTCTCTGCCCTCATATCTTTTTTTTTAAAGATTTATTTATTTATTATTTCATGTATGTGAGTACACTGTCCTCAGACACACCAGAAGAGGGCATCAGATTCCATTACAGATGGTTGTGAGCCACCATGTGGTTGCTGGGATTTGAACTCAGGACCTGTGGAAGAGCAGTTAGTGCTCTTAATCTCTGAGCCGTCTCTCCAGCCCCCTCTGCCCTCATATCTTGTTTCAACCTGGACATGGCTTTGTAATGCTTATGTCAAGAATCTCCTGTCTCACGTTTGTGTAAACAATTCTTACCATTTATTCTCTACCTTGCCAATAAATGCTGACCATTCAATGGCTGGGTAGAAGAGAGAATAGGGCGGGGCTTGTGCCAGCCAGGGAAAGGAAGAAAGAGGAGGAGGAAGAGGAGATTGACCATGAAAAGACTTTTGAAGAGTTCAGCTGGGAGATAGAAACCCTGACTGCAAGTATTATTTGGGATCATGGCTGGGAGGTGGCCAGTTTAGCTTAGGGGTTAAGATAGACCATTTGACTGCTCAGATATTGAGGTGAAGCTTGAAAATATATCTTGGTCTGTGCTCTTATTGGGAACTAGTTAGGATAAATAGATACTGTCACTGTATTAATTTACTAAATACATATGTTGAGGCCTCCCCCTTCACCCTCAGCATAGCAGTAGCCATCTTATTGTTCCAAGCCTGCCAGCTATCTCATACTGTTGCTGTGATATGCCTGCCAGTGACTGACATAGAAAAATAACTTGACTCAGAGCAGGGTCATGCTGACCACATACCCTGCTAAGTTCTGTATGAGGTTTGTTAACCTTAAGAAATTCCACGAAGCTTTACATAGGACCCACCAAATTAGAGGTTGATAGGAACTGTTCTAAGTGGCTGATCACCGGGCAGCCCTTCCTGTACCTGCCTTGAGCTCATTTTTGTAGTTTTAGCCTTTACAGGCTGACAGAAAAAGATGTTCAGGGTCATAGCCTCAGCCCCTAAATTCTGGGCCCTGATTGGTCAGTCTTCATTGGTGTGCTTTCGCAAAACCATTTGAGTCTCACCGAGATCAGTATTTGTGTGGTTTTTGGGTGACTCTTGAACCCCAACATCTGTATTAAAAATAATTTTACAAATATTACAAATCTTTTATTATACTCTTCTATGAATCTACTGGCTTTCCGACCCTTTAGATTACTTTTTAAGATTCATCTGTTTTGTGTGTCTGAATGCTTGACCTGCAAGTATAGGAGTGCAGCATTCACATTCCTGATACCTGTGGAAGCCAGAGATTTATCAGCTCCCTTGGGACTGAAGTTACAGAGAGCTGTGAGCCACCATGCATGAGGTGCTGGGAACGGAACCCAAGCTGTCTGCAAGAGCAGCAAGTCCTCTTAATCACTGACCAATCTCGATAGCTCCCAGGAGATGATGAAGAAGGAGGAAGGAGAGGAGGAGGAGGGGGAGGAGGAGGGGGAGGAGGAGGGGGAAGAGGAGGAGGGGGAAGAGGAGGAGGGGGAGGGGGAGGAGGAGGAGGAGGAGGGGGAGGAGGAGGAGGAGGAGGAGGAGAAGAAGAAGAAGAAGAAGAAGAAGAAGAAGAAGAAGAAGAAGAAGAAGAAGAAGAAGAAGAAGAAGAAGAAGAAGAAGAAGAAGAAGAAGGTGGTAGTGATGATGATGGTTGTTTTGGGTTTTTTGAGACAGTGTTTCTTTGTATAGCTGTGGCTGGCCTTGAACTCGCAGCAATTTGCCTGCTTCTGCCTTCAGAGTTCTAGGACTAATTTCATTACATCATCACCATCATCACCATCATCACCATCATCACCACCATCACCACCATCATCACCATCATCACCATCATCACCATCATCACCATCATCACCATCATCATCATCATCATCAAAACCAGAAAAGTTTTAGTTCAATGGCTGGCTCACACAGAGCACTTCCTAAGTGGTGGTACTCTAGTTTGGTGTGATTGGTCATACCCAGAGGTCCCACTTTTGAATGGACAGAGTGAATTAGTCAGGTCTCAAATTGCATGATCACGACCTAGTTTCCAACGGCAAATATGACGGGGTCTACAAGAGCCAGAGGGCACTTGAACCAGTCAGTTTCTATTCATCTCTACTTCTTCTTTTCCTCCCCCCCACTCCCCAGAGTAGCCGTCCTTGATAGTAGGCAACATGTTGGGGTGACACATGATTCTCACATTCTCCCCAACAGCCTCCTACCACCATTTTCCAGAGTTCTACCCTCCACCCCAAAGACCCCAAACAGACTTTGTGGATGTGACTTCTCCATCTTCCGGTGCCACATGACCCACAAGCCAGGAAACCAACACTGGAGCACAATTTATATTTCCGGCCAACTCCCGCCCATGTCAGGGGTTCTGGTACTCACACCAGATGCAAGCACACACCCCATGTCCTCTCTGCCATTCATTGTTTGGTGCTGAGCTGAAAAACACGGCCTTAGAAAGCCGACCCCCACCCCCGACTCCTGAAGCTCGGTGTTGTAATATGCTTTCAACAACTTTCCAAAGCCACAACTCGCTTCTGGGATAACTGTAAGAACTAACAATGGACTGGATATCAAGTGACAAGTGCTTGGCCCAAGTTTATGTTTCTTCTACAGCAAATCCAAGAGACTTCCGGCTATGGCGCAGGAACCGACTGCTCTGCTCCGCTCTGCTCTGTTCCCCGCGTCATGCCTGTCTTCTTAACGTACCAAAAGCCTGATGCTAGAGCCAGACATCTCACTCATACTCAAGACGAAGAGGAAGAGTGAGGGAGGAGGGGGCGTGGATGGGCCACCCAAAATGTCCTCCTTTTTTCAGGAAAGGAAAATCCTTCCTCAAAACTAGACCATCAAAAATCCACATCTAGAAAACAGCCCCTTTCTATAGCTTCAGTGAACTGGCGGAGAGGAAAGATGGCCCAGCCTCTAAGGCCAACGAGTGTAGTTCCATACGAAGGTAGGGTCCATGGCAACAAGAATAAATGGGAATGGGTGTTAGCATTTCTTCTAGGCTCCGCCCTACAGTTACCTGGCAACAGCCAGGTGTGCCTGACTCACTATAAAAAGGGCTGCTTGCCCTCTCCTCTCTCTCTGGCCCTCTTGCTCTCTCCTCTTGCTCCTGCTCCCCCTCTCTCCCCATCCCCCTCCCTCCTCCACGTGCCCGTGGCCGTCCTCTATTTCTCTCTCTCTCTCTCTCTCTCTCTCTCTCTCTCTCTCTCTCTGGCTTTCTTTCAACTCCCCTCCCCACACCCCGAATAAACTCTATTCCATAATATACTGTCATGCGGCTGGTACCTCAGAGGAAAAAGGAATGCCTCCGCATGGGCTTGCAGAGGTACCCCTGTCCCCCACACCATACTGCACCTCCCCCAAACATATCCCCTTCTTCCCTATTTTTTTTTAATAAAACACAACTATAGATATTAGGCAAAAAAAAAAAAAAAAAAACAGGGTAAACCTTGTGTTAACTTTGTCTTAGTATACACTAGAGTATCTGAGACCAATTTATATTAAAGTGTATTTTTATTTCTTAACTCTCCTCGATGAGATGCAACTTCAGAAGCAATGGACAACTCTAAGGAAACTAACTGTTCTGGGCACAGCAGAGCAGTTGAACATATGAACCCGCTGTGCTTGGGGCAGCATGCACAAGGCCCGTGCAAGCTCAGGTCAGACGCAATCTCAGCATGGAAAGGGAAGTGGGCACAGAGTCCCACCCTAGCTGAAATGCTATTGGTTATCGATAGTTCCCAGGAGAGTGAGTGAGTCAGTTTTCTCTAGGGGTATTGTCTCTAGTAAGACCGTTCTTGTGGTAAGCCACGCATCCAAGAATACTTGGGTTTGATTAGTAGGGAAGTCGGATAAATTCTGGGAGGAGTGGAAGGCGAGGTGACTCTGTCCAGAACACATTGTACCTAATTCTCAAAGAACCACTGGAAAACGAAAGAACGAAGTTAGACTTCCCAGTAGCTGGAAGTTTCTCAAGCTGGAAGCTTCCCTCCAGTCCTCCTCAGTACAGCACACAAAGAATGAAGTAAGCTAGCTTCGATTCTGTCAAGTCTCTGAGAGGTGAAGGAAATTTGCCAGTGTAGCATAGTCAACCGGACATGTACAACCCCTAACTTAGAACAGCTATGACGGTGGCTCAATACAAAATAGACTGCACACACCTTTAATCCCAGCACTCGGGAGGGAGGCAGAGGCAGGCAGATCTCTGTGAGTTCAAAGCCAGCTGGCTCTGCATAGTGAATTCAGGACATCTAGAGCTACAAAGTGGGACTCTGTCTCAGGGGGAAAAAATGTAGACTCAATTAAAACATTTTGAACAGCATCACCGTTCCTCCCCTAAATTAGCCCTTCATTTTGTTTTTTGAGACAGGGTTTCTCTGTGTAGCCCTGGTTGCCCTGACTCTGTAGACCAGTGTGTTATTTGGGGTTCTCTAGAGTAACAGAACTATGGAATATATATATATGGAATTTATAGGAATGACTTACAGTCTGTAGTCCAACTAACCCAACAATGGGCAGCTGTGGATGGGAAGTCCAAGAATCTAGTTGCCCGGTCCCACAAGGCTGGATGTCTCAGCTGGTCTTCTGTGTAAGCTGGTTCCAAGAGAGGTGCTGGCAGTAAGTGCTAGCAGGAGAAGAATGAATGCTTCCTTTTCCCATCGTCCTTATATAGGCCTCCAGCAGAAGGTGTGGCCCAGATTAAAGGTCCACCTCAAGATCTGGATTAAAGGCAAGGGCCTTCCAGCCTGAAGACCTGAACCACAGGGTGCTCTAAATCTGTATTGTGGTTCATTCCAGATACAATCAGATGGTCAACAGGGAGTGGCCATCAGAACCAGGCTAGCCTCAAACTCTGTCATAAAGATCCATCTGCTTTTTCATCCTCAGTGCTGAGATTAGAGGTGTGTGCACATCTCAGACACCCCCAGGGAACGAGTTACAGCAACGACTCACACAATTCACCTGTGGTGGCCGATCACCCCGTTAACCTGGCTAAACCGGAATTAACTAAAACCCAAGTGCCTGGGACACCTGCGAGGGATTTTTTCTGGTTGGATTATTTGAGGTTCTATGATCTCCAGGTAATGAATTCTTCTATTCTTGGGGAATCCCTTTTGTACTCTCCTTAACTAAGTCCCTGCTGAGGCAGGAGGCATCCCACACCCTTCCAGCCTGGCCCTAGAAGGGATTACTCAGAGGTGCAAGCAGCGGTTGAAACTGAATCCGATTTGGAAACAGAGTCTCAGCTGGGTATGGTGGTGCACACTTGTAATCGGGCACTCTAGATCCTGAGTTCAAGGAGAGCCTATACAGCAAGACCCTATCTCAGAGACAGAGGTGGGTGGGAATACATACACCTATATTTTTAAATATTTTGTCTACTTTTATGTATGCATTAGTTGCTTTTCTTTTGCTGTGATAAAACACCATGACCAAGGCAATTTACAGCGGGGGAGGGGGATTATTTGGGCTTATCAACTCCAGAGAAATAAGAGTTCACCATAGCAGGACCCGTCAGCCACAGGCATGGCAGCGAGGCCAGCTGAGACCTCACAGCCCCAACTTTGAGCGGGAAGCAGAGGGAAGGGACTTGAAAGGCCAGCATCTAATGACAAAGTTCCTGCAGAAGTACCAAGTGGGACCGAGTGTTCAAGCACGCGAACCTACAGGATTCCCATTCCCATTCGTGTTTTGCTCCTATGTATTTGTGCGCCGGTCTGCATGCAGTGCCCTCAGTGGTCAGAAGAGGGCGCAGATGCCCCAGACCTGGAGTTACAGATGGTTGTGAACCACTGTGTGGGGTTCCAGAACGGAAAAGGCTCTTTCCAAAGAACGGTAAGTGCTGTGGCCTAAAGAGTCACTGCTCTAGTTTATGCATTTACTGTTACAAAGGAAAGAGGGACAGCGAGATAGCTCGGCGGGTTAAAAAACAACAACAACAATGGTCACTATGCCTGGCAACTTGAGTTTGATCCCTGAGACCCACATTTTGGAAGGAGTGAACCAACTCCCACAAGTTGTATTGGCATTTTAGTCTAGGCTCCGCCCCACAGTTACCTGGCAACAGCCAGGTGAGCCTGGCTAACTATAAAAGGGGCTGCTTGCCCCTTCCTCCTTCTCCCCTCCCTCTTTCTCTTCCTTTTTCTGTCTCTACTACCCTCTATGCTCCCCTCCCCATATCTTGTATTTTATACGTATTTTATGCTATAGCATCGTGTGGCTGTACCTCAGGAGGAAGGGATACCTCAGCAGGGCCCCCAGAGGCTCCCCTTCTCCCACACCTGACTGCACAGCCAGACTTACCTCTGGTTTTTCTCTCTTTTTATAAAACACAGCAAGTTGTCCTCTGACCTCCACATATATACATATACATATACATATACATATACATATACATATACATATACATATACACATACATATACACATACATAAGCAGGCATGTATTCATACACATACATATGCACACAGAATAAATGAATAAAATTCGAAAGTCACCACAACATTTTCCTTCAAGAGCAAAAATACCACACACTTACCAATCGTAGCATTTATGATGTTCTGTCCCAAGTACTCACACGTTTAGTGGTTTAACCTACTCGACTAGTAAGAAAAGTGCTGCTATGTCCCTTCCCTTCTTTCAGAGACAATTAATTCTCAGGTCTGTGGCATGTCTTACAAGCAGAGGTGCCAAGTGTCTTCGATACAGATTACTCTCAAGAACAGCCTTGGGAAATGCAGCTAGCGTCTACTTCTGCAGCAAAGGGGAACGTGTTTATTATACAGTGTGATCAAGACAGTATCTCCCCTGGAGTACAGAGCAGCTGTACTGCCAATTATAAAGGGGAGGGGTTCCCTGAGCTCTGGATTCCCTCCTGGAACACAGCTCCCAGAGATTGCACGCAAACCCTTTTGCAAATCGGCACTTAGGAAACAAGAGTAAGAAAATAAAGTACTCCAGCTACACCATTCTGAATGACAAAATTACTCTGCTATCACCCAGTAGTCTCCAGACAGGTTAACTTGTTAGCTTGTAAGAAGGATAATGTAACATCTTCACATTCCTTGTCCAGAAGCTAATTGTTCTCCAGGCAGGTTAACTTGTTAGCTTGTAGGAAGGATAATGTAACATCTTCACATTCCTTGTCCAGAAGCTAATTGTTCTCCAGGCAGGTTAACTTGTTAGCTTGTAAGAAGGATAATGTAACATCTTCACATTCCTTGTCCAGAAGCTAATTGTTTTGCCCGGAGTCTGAGAAGTAGCAGGAGATACATTAAAGACCCACAAGCCTGCACATCCAGGGCAGAACCGTGGCGTTAAGCCTCTGCTACAAGAAATGGTGCTGAACCCGGTTCCAGAAATAGAAGCAGCAACAGCTCAGGGTTACAAATGCAAATTCTGTGCCAGCATTCACAGATACACCAGAAACAGCGACTGTGGCACTAATGGGGACATCTGTGGCTCTGATGTATGTAACACCTGAATCCCTGTATCAACACCACCAACACATACACCCAACTTATCTCCAAGGCTGTTGGAGATGGTACAAGGAGGACTTTACAAAGCATGTACTATTCTTGAAACCCACAAATAGGGCTTTCGTGATTCAGTGAGGATTTCTCTAAACTGAAGAAGGCAGTTTGTAAGGAGCATATGTGCAGAGGCCAGAGGATGGCAAAAAGGCCCTCTCTATTCCACAAGCCCAAGAAAGAGATCTGATCTGTTACAATACTATATACCCAGCTCTTTGTGTTTAATTTATTATTTGTGTGTCTTTTGTAAGACAGGATTCTCACTGTGTAGACCAGGCTGGCTTTGAACTCAGAGATCCACCAGCCTCTGCCTCACAAGTCCTGAGATGAAAAATCTGGACTGCAGTGCCTATCAGTATAACAAGAAAGGGACTTGATAAGTAAGTTGTTAAGGCTACCCTTGAACTTCTCTTTTCTTGAGATTTTGTTCATTTTTATTTTTATGTGTGCAGGTATTTGCTTTGTGTGTGTGTGTGTCTGCACATGAGCCCTCAATGTCCTCAGAAGCCAGACGAGGGTTTTGGATCCCTTGATACTGCATTGCAAGTGACCATGTGGGTACTAGTGATTGAACCTGGGTCATGTCAGCCAGTGCTCATAACCACTGAACTATCTCTCCAGTCCTTACCCTTGAACTTGTGATCCTCCTTGTCTCCGTTTTCTGAACATGGAGTTACAAATCCATATTGCAGGCCCAGCTAACTTAAGATCCTTAGTACAGATAAATACAACATGTCTGTTAAATAGGTCTACGTAACGTTCTCCGTATGCATAGCATAAACTGTGGAGGCATAAAGACATATCTGGGATGCTAGAAGAAAATGCTTATACCATAGTAGTGATGAGAAGTACTTAGCCAAAGAGAAAAACTATTTATATTTTAAGCGAAGCTGTAATTCTTGAAAAACAGGAAACCACATATCAACATAGCCAACAGAGTGTACCATACTAGAAAGTGCACCAGGCTTTGAGTCAGAGGCGAGCTACTCAACTTCAGCCCAATTTCCTGATTTTAGAGGGGAAAATAAACTTGATTGAGAGCTACAATTAGGTGTGCTCGGTAGGTCATGGGAAGTAAACACAGATGTGCTCTCTGGGAATGTACCTGATTGTTCTCTGAGGATCAGGGTTTTACCACGATGTCATGCTTAGATCACTGCCTGGCACACGGAAGATGCTCCCTTCTCAAGAAGTATCAGGACTGAACAAGATATTTCATAACGTTAGCTCCTTTCAGGCTCCACTCGTCACAAAACTCTTCCAGTAGGAAAAAGTCACTCTATCAAAAAACACTTAGTCATATTTAAAATGGGCCAGTTAATTTCAGAACATCAGCTGACTTTTCTTCCCTGGAGAATACTACTGAAGGAGAGCTGTCCTGAAGCCCGCAAGAGGAGCTCCTATTAGCGGCCCTGGCCATAGTCACTCAGTATTAGTTCTACAATGATACACTGTAAACATGAGCAGTGGAGGGGTTGGAGGGGTGGGGGCTGCAGGGGCTGCAGGGGGCTGCGGGGAGCTATAGGAGGCTGCAGGGGCTGTGGGGGGAAGCTGCAGGGGTTGTGGGGGCTGCGGGGGGGCTGCGGGGAGCTATAGGAGGCTGCTGGGGCCGCGGGGGGCTGGGGAGCCGTGGAGTGCTGGGGGAGCTGCGGGGGCTGCAAGGGGAGGCCGCAGGGGCTGCTGAGGGCTAAGGGGGATTGATGGGGGGGGGGCCTGCGGGCACAGCTCAGTTAGGTGGTAGAGTTCTTGACTAGCATGCACCAGGTCGATGGTTCAACTGCCAGGCATAGTGGCCTAGGGCTGCAGTCCCTGGACTTGCGGTAAAGGCTGGAGTTTGTGGCCAGCTACACGGAAACCCTATCTTAAAAAACGGGGGCGGGGGTGGGGTTGGAGATGGCGTAGTGGGTAAGGTGGGCCGATGGGCAAGTATGAAGACCTGCTTTCAAACAGGTCTTTTCGAACTCGTGTGAAAAGCCGAGTACGGGCTCACCTGTGCTGTAAATCCCAGCACTGTGAGGGACATGGACAAAGGGTTGCTGAGCTTTTCAGAAGCCAGCCTAGCTCCAGACTCTGCGGTAGGCCCTGTCCTCGTAGGCCCTGTCCTCCTTTCAAACAGTCAGGGAGTAGAAGAGAATACTTAATATTCTCCTCTAGCCTGCACAGGAACACGTACAGGTGTTCACACTAGCATCTACACATGCACATAACCCACGCATACGCACACGCAGTTAATCATTAATAAAAAAAGGACTACACGGTAAGACCCTGTTCCCCGGGCTGCTGAGATAGCTCAGTGGTTAAGAGCGCTGGCTGTTCTTTTCAGAGATCTGGAGTTGAAACCACAGGGCAGTTCCTGCTCTATTAAAACAAACAAACAAACAAACAAACAAACACCAAAATAAACCAAAGCAGCAGCTGGCACACTTCTGCAGCCTTAAGAGTGATGTCTCTGGGGCAGCCATCCCACACAAATATAAATTAATTTTGTCTTTTATTTTGTTTATTCTTTGGAGAGGGATTTTGAGATAACATTTCTCTGCTGTAGCCCTTCCTGTCTTGCAACTGGCTCCGTAGACCAGGCTGGCCCTGAACCCAGAGAACCGCCCAAATCTGCCTCCCAAGTACTAGGATTAAAGGTGGTGCCACCACTACTACCATCACCACCAACACCACATCAGGCTTTTAAATTCTTAATTTATCTGGAACCTGGGATGGTGGCACACACAGGAGGCAGGCAGGCAAATCTGTGAATTCATGACTAGCCTGGTCTACAAATAGGACAGCCAGGGCTGTTACACAAAGGAACCCTATCTCAAAGAACAACAACAAAACCCCCCAAAACAACAACAAAAAATTCTTTATTTTATGTATATAATTACACTGTAGCTGTCTTTGACACACCAGAAGAGGGCATCGGATCCCATTAAAGATGGTTATGAGTCCCCATGTGGGTGCTGGGAATTGACCTTTGGAAGAGCAGTTGATGGTCTTTCTTTTTTTTTTTTTTTTTTGTCCCGCCCCCAGCAGTTGATGGTCTTAACCACTGAGCCATCTCTCCAGCTCCCAGCTTTGGCTTTTAAAAAGTGAAAATGGGGTTGGGGATTTAGCTCCGTGGTAGAGCGCTTGCCTAGCAAGTACAAGGTCCTGGGTTCAGTCCCCAGCTCCGGGGGTGGGGGGGGTGGGGGGGGGGAAGAAAAAGTGAAAATATAGGACTATTTCAGGATTTGCATTTTAGCATTCAACTAACTCCATAGGAGATCACGCAAATGTGATGAAAGAGCGGAGCAAGGAAGTCCTTCCTGTTATCTTCCAAGAATAATAAAAACAGGCTGGAGAGATGGCTCAGCGAGCACTGGCTGCTCTTCCAAAGGACCCACGTTCAAATCCCAGCACCCGCATGGCAGTTTATAACCGTCTATAATCCCAGTTGCCAGGGATCTGACACCCTCACACAGACATACGTGGAGGTGAGACATCAATGTAAATAATTTTTTAAAAAAATTAAAAAAAAATAAAAAACAAGTTTCTTTTCTAAAGCTGGATTTTAACTGGCAGTGTGGCAGTGCATGACAGGAATCCCGGCACTTCAGAAGTAGAGGCAGAAGGTTTCTGAATTCCACGTTAGTTCCAGCTACACAGTAAGAATATGTCTCAATGGGGCCGGAGAAGGATGTTCTTATGGGACCCAAGTTCAGTTCCCAGCACCATGTGGGGGGAGGAGAGGGGGCTGTGCTCTTGGCTTCCCTCCAGTTTTAGGGGCTCTGACACGGTCTTCCAGTTTCTGTGAGCACCACGTGCACAGCACACTAACATACTTGCAGATAAACATTATACATAAAATAAAAACAAACTCTTAAAAACAGACCTGTTGGGGCTGGGGATTTAGCTCAGTGGTAGAGCTCTTGCCTAGCAAGCGCAAGGCCCTGGCTTCGGTCCCCAACTCCGAAAAAAAGAAAAAAGAAAAAAGAAAAAAAAAAAAAAAGACTTGTCTGCAAACAACAACAGAGGCAGATATCATGGTTCATGTCTGTAATCCCAGCACTTGGGAAGCTGAGGCAGGAGTGTTTCAAGTTTGAGACCACTCTGGCCTATGATAAAATTCTAGGTCAGCCTGGGCTACATAGACTGAGTGAGACCTTTTCTCAAAACAAAAGCAGCAAAACAGAAGGAAAGAAAGGGCAATCTTACAATATTTTCAACCCTGAAGGTTGTAATTTACTGAACAAATGTATGGATAAATATGTATCCGTATATGCCAGGTGTGGTGCTGCACACTTTTAATTCTGACACCTGGGAAGCAGAGGCTGGCAGCTCTCTTGTGAGTTGGAGGCTAGCCTGGTCTACAGAGGAAGTTCCAGGATGGCCAGGGCTACACAGAGAAACCCTTTGTTGGGAAAAACAAAACAAAACAAAATCTGTGCCTAAGAAAAATGCAACACATACATATGTTTTTACCATTTTGCTATTTATTTATTTTTATTTTATGTACATTGGTGTTTTATCTGTATGACTCTATGTGTGTGTGTGTGTGTGTGTGTGTGTGTGTGTGTGTGTGTGTGTTGGATCTCCTGGAACTGGAGTTACAGACAATTGTGGGCCACCATGTGGGTGCTGGGAATCGAACCTGGGTCATCTGGAAGACCAGCCATCTCTCCAGACCCACGTATGTATATATCCTAACTGAATGTCTTCCAAAGCTAAGGGAAGAATGCTCACTGGGTATAGCGACACAAGCTTGTAATCCCAGCGGAGGCTGAGGCAGGAGGGTAGCAAAGACTGCCTGAGCTACACAGTGAGATTCTTTGAAAAATCAAAAACAAAAACCAGAAGGAGACAGAGAAGGAAGAAACGGGACCATCTGTTAGTCAGCCAGCTATTTGCAAAATTCAGTTAAACCAAGTAGGAAACAGAAGAAACAGCAGGTTCTGATGCTGTCTGATTACCCCATAACGGAACAGGGACTTCAGGAGGCGGGGCGGAGTGGGGGGGGGGGATTTGTTCTGCATACTGTGAGGAAAGCGGTAGTTAAAATGGCCTGGACTTTATTTTGCTATATTGTCTAACTTTGTAACCTAACAGAAGACAACACGATTCATCAAAACTGTCTTTTTGAAAGGTCGAAGAGTTAGGAAAATGAACGAAGCTAAAGGCCCTACCTATAGAAACGCACTCTCTACACAGAATGCATAAGACATTAACACCAATACACGACCAGCCCAGCTCCTAGATAGATGGCAAAGACACTCTCAGGATTGAACCTGCAAGTCCCACATCCCCAGCACCACCAGACTTGTGATATTTCAAAAATAAAAACAACCATCCCTGCCTAAATTCCGTCTCTCCTTCAAGGTCTCATCCTGACGCTCCTCACCTCAAAGCCATCCATCCAAGTTCCTGCTCTCCTCAAATACACCGAGTTCAAATAAGTGTCCCGAGCTTTAATTAGTCCTTGCCTTCTCTCCTCTCCCGGGTCGTTAGCTTCCCATCCCCTGCTCCTTTATGCGTGTTTCTCTTCCCCACACAGCCAAGAAGTCACCTTTAAACGAAGCAGGTGAGCCATTAAGAATTTTTAATCTTCACATTAGAATATTCTATTTCTAGAATATTCACTCAAGGAATCCTTCCCACTAAAGATGAAGGGCGAGCTAAGCTAAGGAATACATTAGAGGAAGCCAGCACTCACGCGGGGCCATATCTAGGTATTCGTAAGCCTCAGGGAAGAACTTGTGTCTTTTTTTCCTCTGTGAACCCGCCAACTAAGACCTGGAGGCTGACCCCGCCTAGGTCTGAGGGAGAGATGCCACCCACCCCCACTTTCCGTGCATTCTGCAGAACCTTGCCCTGAATCCTGCGCCTAAGTCCTACACCTCTGGCTCCTAGCACTCCTCCAGTGCCTCCATTGCAGAATTCTCACTTTGCAACTGTCCCAGGCAGCACTGCGTCTGCATCTCGGCTCAAGGTTCCGCACTGAAGGTTTTCAATGTGCCAAGTTCCTCCGAGGCCGGTCATACCCCCCATGGCGCACCAACAGGATTAAAATGATCCCACCCTAGCCTTCAAAAGAGTACAAAGCAAGGCAAATGGAACCGCCGGCAGCCAGGGCTTTCTGCCAGCTCTGTCTGGTTCTCGGAAGATTCGGACACAGCCCCAACCTCCAAAGCCAAGGGTCTTAGGACGATTTGCATAACCGTATTGGTGGAAATACTCAAACCGCAAGACGCTGGCAGAGCCCCTCGGGGCTTCGTTCGTGGAAGTAGGGTTCCACACATTTGATTCGTAGTACCCCCCGATCCGTCGTCCTCTCTAAGTCCCCGACCCAGGACGAGCGAGACGCAGCCACAGAAGACCCGACACTGGAGAAAAGTGTATGAGAGGGGGCGGGGGAGGGGAGCGTGCCGAGAAACTGGCCAATCCTTGTTCTTAAGACACTGTCTCCCTCCGTCCCAGACAGCAGTTCCCAGAAGTGCCTCCAACTTTGCCCGGCCCGGAGGACACTGACCACCGCCGCCGCCTCCTCTCCATCACAGTTAAGAGGGGATGAGTAGGTACCACCAATCTCCTGCCAGAGGCTGGGGGGCAGGAGGGTCGGAAGCGGAGGAGGAAAGAACCTGGCTGTACTCCTGGAGAAACTTCTGGGACTCGTGTGTTACGCAACTCAGGAACCAGACTCCGACAACGGGACATTTTCCCGCAGGACGCGAGGCTCAAGGAAGCGAGGGAGGACGAGCGACCTCTCAGGTCCCTGTCCCCTGGTTTCTGGAAGCTACCTGCAGCGGAACCGCAGACAGGGGCGGCGCACCGGGCTTCTGCGCCCATTCGCTCCAAAGGTTCCCACCAGGAAAGTAGCAAGGCCGGCGCTCGAGTTAGCGTGCGGGATGCCGAGAAGTTCGCGACTGCGGCACGCGGGACCCCGAGGGTCCCCAGCCCCCAGCCCGCGACACGCAGGGCTCCACTTACCTTCCGGCTCCTTTGGTCCTCCAGTCCTTGCTGGGACGACCTCGTCACCTCCCTTGACCTGTTGAGATGCAGGGACGCGGGTTCGGCTCTAAAGCTGCGGGAATCCGAGGGTGCAGCCCGCACCACGGTGCGTGCAGGCTGCCGGCGGAGCGCTCCAGGCTTTGCCAGCTCCCGGCTCGCCAGCTTCGGGCATCGGCCGCCCGGAACGCCCGGAGGCTCAGGCCACGCCCTCTTGCCAAGCCACGCCCCTCGCCTCACCCCACCCCCACCGGCCCGGCTCCTCCCCGGCCAACACCCTCCGGCAGGAGCCACTCCAAAAGCAAGGGACACCGCGGCCCTCCTGCGGAGACACGGGTGGGAGGCTCGTGGGGGAGCTGCGGCTCCGGAGGGAACGCGACAGTGGCCGCACGGACCTCGTGGGTGACCCTGCCCCAGGCCGCTGCAGGGCACCAGAACCCTTTGGCTTGACAACCCGATTAAGCTCCGGGTCAAGTTGCAACGGAAAGTGTCAAGGAGGCTTTTTTGCAAGCTCCTGTGCAATTGAAGCGGATTCCATGTCCTTTAATGGCGATAATAACTAACATCTGGGGCAGCGATTTACAGCCGAAAAAACGGACTTCACACGCAGGCCGGGTTCATCTTCGCAGCACCCTTCTTAAACACATATATTGTTCCCATTCCCCAAATAATGAAACTGAAACTCTGAAAAATAAGTACTTAGGTAAGGTGGACTCGGGAATTAAGTCTCGGGCTTTCTGCGCTCTGCTCGCACAACCGCACAACCGCAGGGAATTGTGATGGATGCAGAGGGGACCTCGTAGCACAGACCCCACAGGAAGAATTCAGTTCCTTAGAGTCCTGCTTTGAACACGCTAATCAGCCGTTCCCAATCAGGAGCCTCACTTTCATCCCTGAGAGAGACAGAAATACTATGAGATGGCCTAAGCCACGCCCACGCGTGTCCCCCCCCCCTTTTCTTTTTATTATTAGTTTTATTTTTTTTACAGTCTCATTAGGTAGTACCACCACGCCTGGCTATCTGTCTTAAATTATGAAAGTCACTTAGATAAACTGTCCAATGTCTATGTTAGAGAATATAATGTATGAAAAATAAGCCCGTATATGCGCTCTGTGTTTGTCTCCTCCTATTTTTTCCAATTAAGCATCGCTTTGCCCCTCATGAGACCTTCACTGTCCACAAATTGAAAATCAGATCGATAAATATTTGCATTTCCAAATTAAACACTTTATTGACTACTGTGCCTTATTTCCCATGGATTGTTTTCCAAAATGTAGGAGACACAGCACAGCTCAGGGGTACTGCTCTTGCCTTTCCACTGTGCCCCCATGGCGAGGCTGTGTTAATTTACTTTACCATGAAAATAATTTTGATGTCCCTAGTGAAATTGGGCAGGGGGTGTTCTTGTTCCCAAGTGGTTGCTTGTTTATTTGAAACACTTTCCCGTGTAGCTCTCCAACTGGCCTCTGGACTCACTTTGTAGTCAGGGGATGACCTTGGAAAGGATTCTGATCCTTCTGCCTCTGCTTCTGAGAGCTAGGGTTACAGGAGTGTAGCGCCATGCTCCCACTGCACGGTGCTGAGAGTGGAAGTCGAGGCTTCCAGCTAAGCTGTCTACACACTAGGTGAACACCCTGTTTGCTTGTTGTGACGCCTGGGACTGAACCTGGGGCCTGCTCTATCATAGTGCTACACCCGGGGAGTGGTGTCTTTAGATTAAACGCTAGAGTTGTCTGAACAGGATCAGACAGCAAACCAAACCTCTGGGGTTTGGTTGTTCTTACAGTTTTCTAATAGAAACCCATTATCTGTGCTCAGCAGCCATAAGTGATCTCAAAATCCTTTTGGTTCTATACCTATTATATTTATGTTTTTTTCCCTAATATGTATTTCATGGTAAGAGACAGGAGGAACATGATGTTGATGTTGCAAGTTTAGTATTTTCTTTAGAAGAGGTAATGCTTTGATTCGGAGATCGTGTGCCCTTACACTTCTGTGGTCTTCTGAAGGCAATGTGTCAGGAGGGGACACACACAGCGGCAAAGACAAAACTCTAGCTCACAACAGAGTCCAGGGGGCGGGCAGAGACAAGCAAGCTAGAGAACAATTTCAGTGCCAGTGGTTTGTTTCCTGATTGACAATGGGTACTTAGAGGCACTTAAATCAGGGCTGGAGAGACGCCACAGCAGATACAAGTGTTCTGTGCTCTTGCAGAGGACCAGAGGACCAGAGTTCAATTCCCAGCACTCATATTGGGTGGCTCGAAACCACCTGTAATTCCAGTTCCGGGGAGATCCGGACTCTGAAGGCATCCAAACATATTTGCTTACGTTCGAGTGTGCTTGTACACACACACACACACACACACACACACACACAAAGTATGCATGTACATACTCGTGCATGCACACATGCACACACACACAGAGGTATGCATGTACACACTCGTGCATGCACACACATGCACATACACAAGCACTTGTAAAGTAATAACAGTAGAACATGGTGGGTGGTAGGATAGCCAGAGAGCTAACAGGGCTACATAATGAAAATGAGTCTAAGAATGAATAGCCGAGGGGTTGGGGATTTAGCTCAGTGGTAGAGTGCTTGCCTAGCAAGTGTAAGGCCCTGGGTTCCGTCCCCAGCTCCGGAAAAAAAAAAAAATAACGCCTGGTCCAGTGTCGAATGCTTGCAGTCCTAGCGCTTGGCAGTCTGAGGCGGCGGCGGAGTTGAGAGTTGGATGTGTCAGGAGTTGATGATGTGCGTTCAATTCCTGCCCAAATGGTGGGAGGAGCAAACCAAGACTTGCCCTCTAACCACATGCCTATACCATCTCTCCCTCCAGGAAATAGTAGTGTAAGAGAAAAGTAGGACTTAGAGGCTAGCCCAGGGAACATAGTGAAGTCCTGCCTGGGACAAACACCCCCCCCCCCAAAAAAAAGAAAAAAACAAACAAAGAAGCAAGCTAAAACAAAACCAAAAACCAGCAAAAACTGAAGCTGGACTTTGGGGCATAGGTTTTTAATCCCAACACTCAGGAGACCGAGGCTGGCGGATCTCTGAGTTCCAAGCCAGCCTGCTCTACAGCTCGAGTTCAAGGACATCCAGGGCTATGCAGAGAAACCCCGCCTGGGGGTTTGGGGGTGGTGTGGTGTTGGGGATACTAAAACAAAGCCAAAGGAAAACCCATAACAAAGCTGCAGATACATCACTTCCCTAAGAATGTTTCTGCCATGTTCTTGTGTTTGCTCGTTCTGTTTTTAGGATAAGGTCTTTCTCTTACTATATAGCCCTTGCTATTCTGGAACTCACTAAGTAGCCCAGGCTGGCCTAGAATTTGCAGTAAATCCACTTGCCTCTGCCTCCCAGGTGCTGGGATTACAGGCATTTGCTCCTCCCCCAGCTCCTTCATTTTCTTTGTCACAGAGATTCTTCAGTTACAGTTTTTTGTACACTCAACGGGAAAATCTTTTTTTTTTTTTTTTTTTTTTTTTTTTTTTTTTTTTTTTTTTGCTAAGACAGGGTCTCACCGCAATGCCCAGGCTGGTTTCCAACATCTGGGCTCGATTAACTTTAGCATCCCTAGGAGCTAAGACTTGAGGCATGTAAGTCCATGCCAGGCCTGACTTTCTTTTTTTTCTTTTTTTTTCTCCTTTTTTTCAGAGCTGGAGACCGAACCCAGGGCCTTGTGCTTGCTAGGCAAGCGCTCTACCACTGAGCTAAATCCCCAGCCCCAGGCCTGACTTTCTTTTTCTTTCTTTTTTTTTTTTTTTTAAAGATTTATTCATTTATTATATATAAGTACACTGTAGCTGTCTTCAGATACTCCAGAAGAGGGCATCGGATCTCTTTACAGATGGTAGTGAGCCACCATGTGGTTGCTGGGAATTGAACTCATGACCTCTGGAAGAGCAGTCGGGTGCTCTCAACTGCTGAGCCATCTCTCCAGCCCCCCTGACTTTCTTAATGATAGCAACAGAATCAGACATATTTCTGATTATATTTCTTCTAAGGTGAATCAAGTCCCTGGCATTGGTGACTTAGGAAGTAGAGGCAAAACCCTCCACGAACTAACTGGAGGAGGAAGATGGCTCCCTTCAGCTCGTTCCTAATGAATCTCCTGAGGTGTTTTTTTCTCATTTTCTCTTATGATTTTGCTTCAAAACAAACAAGAGAGTCCTTGTGGACTCATAGATGCTCACAAGGCTATAACCCCCAAACACGTGAATAGACCGAGGGAATGAGAAATGATACGGAGACAGAGGTGTGCACGGTCCCTGATATCACGTGACATCACAGCATGAACGGCCATTCACTTGGTCAACTGCAGTCTCGTGAGCTTGGTCAACAAGTCTCGTGAGCTGTGTGGTGAGAAATACACAAGGGGCGCATGCCAGCACTTCAGACTGTGTTGTGCCAGATCACTGTACGTATAACTCACAGGACACGGTCGTCCAGAGAGGCGAGACATAGACTTGTGATCCAAAAACTAACCTGGAGAGGCGGGGCCTGGCAGATCACATGCTCATGGTGCCCAATGATTGCAGTCTCAGCTGTCAGTAACCTAAGCGAGAGAGATCTCAGGCCTGGATACAATATAGATAGACTTCGGCCAGGCAAGGATACAAATGAAACCCTGTCTCCAAGGAAATAAATTAAGAAAAGAAGGAAGAGGGCTGGAGAGATGGCTCAGAGGTTAAGAACACTGACTGCTCTTCCAGAGGTCCTGAGTTCAATTCCCAGCAACCATATGGTGGCTCACAACCATCCGTATTGAGATCCAATGCCCTCTTCTAGCCTGCAGCCATACATGCAGGCAGAAAACTGTATGATGTATACATAATACATAAATATTTAAAAAAAGATTACAGATATGTGTTACCTCATTTGGCTTTGTATGAGTTCTGGGGAATCTGAACTCCAGTCTTCATGCTAAAAAAAAAAAAAGAGGAAGGGAGGGAGGGAGGGAGGGAAGGAGGGAGAGAGAGAGAGAGAGAGAGAGAGAGAGAGAGAGAGAGAGAGAGAGAAAGAAAGGGAGAAAGAAAGTAAAGAAGGAAGAAAGGGAGAAAGGAAGGAAGGGAGGAAGAAAGGAAAGAAGGGGGTTGGGGATTTAGCTCAGTGGTAGAGCGCTTGCCTAGCAGGCGCAAGGCCCTGGGTTCAGTCCCCAGGTCCCCAGCTCCAGGGGGGAAAAAAAAAAGGAAAAGAAAGAAGGGAGAGAGGGAGAGAGAACCCAAGGGGTTGGAGAGATGGTTCACTGTTTCAGACCAATGGTCACTCTTGCAGAGGACCCAGATGAGAGGAAAACAACCCAGATTTGGGGGAGGTCACAGACATGGAAGATGCTGGTGTTGCAAAGGGAGGTTAGTCTGAGCCCCGCAGAGGGAACTGTAGGGAGAACCAGCTCCCTCGTCCCCCCTTTAATTCTTTTTGTTTAGAGTTATTTACTTATCTTATATAGACCATAGCTGTAAAGTACACACTATAGCTGTTTTCAGACGCACCAGAAGAGGGCATCGGATCCCATTACAGATGGCTGTGAGCCACCATGTGGTTGCTGGGAATTGAACTCAGGACCTCTGGAAGAGTAGTCGGGTGCTCTTAACCACTGAGCCATCTCTCCAGCCCAACATTGTTTTTTTAAAAATATTTATTTGGTTGTATGTGTGAGAGTGTTTTGCTCACATGCATGCTGTATGTACACTCTTTGTGTGCCTGGTGCCCATGGAGTCTAATTTCCCGGATCTGAAGTGGGTGTTGGGAGCTGAATGCAATTCCTCCGTGTACACTATTAACCACGGGGCTACCTCTGTAGCCCAGGGTTTGGTTTGTAAAAGATTATTCTGACTGTGGTGTGAAATTGGAGCCAGTGAGGCAGCAGTCATAATCCGTAAGGCTGGGAATAAAATGTATAGAAAACCAGGTATAGATCTGGGGCAGATAGTGAAATTCTGGACTACTTGGAAGGCAGATCTGCAAACATGACCAAGAGCACTTGGTTGTCATGAAAAGAACCATCCTGATTTTGTCTGGCGTACATCACAGGAAACCTGCTTCCTAGTGACCAGGCATGGCTTTCCCTAGCAAGTGTGAGTTTTGCAAGGAGTATGGCTCCTGCTTGCTGCCCAGTCTCCCCCCCCCAACATTTCCCATCCCCCCCCCCTTCCTGTTTGTCTTCCGCAGTGATGCCCCAGGACTCCTCGGAAGCAAGTCATTCCAGACTTCCAGACTTTTTCCTTTTAAACCGCGTGATTTAACTTTTTATTTTAATAAAAAACAGACTATGCACAGCACGTTCAGTGCTGTCGTTAAACTAATACGGTTTTTTTGTTTGTTTGTTTGTTTGTTTGTTTGGCTGGCTTGGTTTGGCTTTGGTTGTTTGAGATAGGATCTCTCTAGGTAGTCGTGGAATTTGCTACTCAGACTTCACAGAGATCCACCTGCCTTCGCCTCGGGAAGGATGGTCAGGGGTGTGTGCCTGAGGGATGGTCAGGGGTGTGTGCCTGAGGGATGGTCAGGGGTGTGTGCTGTCACGCCCCTATTTTGCAAAAAGAGGGGTTAAGACTATTTCTTTTTTTTTTTTTAAGATTTATTTATTTATTTTATGTATATGAGTACACTGTAGCTGTCTTCAGACACACCAGGAGAGGGCATCGGATCCCATTACAGATGGTTGTGAGACACCATGTGGTTGCTGGGAATTGAACTCAGGACCTCTGGAAGAGCAGTCGGTGCTCTTAATCTCTGAGCCATCTCTCCAGCCCCAAGACTATTTCTTAAATTGTTCTTTTTGTCTTTGCCTTAAAAAAAAGGAATATTTATATATGATTACAATAAAAAAAAAACAGTTACAAGTTAAGCTAAATAGTACATTTTTATGGAAAAACATTTCTCCCCAGCTCCAAGTGAAGTTGACAAAAGAGCCAGGGTTCCCTTGTGTTTGTGCTCACCTCCAGTGCCTGCCTTAAAGGAAGACGGACGGATGTTTGCATCTGGCCCTCCACTCTGCTTGGTCTGATGTTTAGCAAGAATCTCTGGTCCCACATAGGTAAACATCAGCTTCCTCTCTGTGACACATTGTGTTCTGCTGGGAAAGCTTGTCCCATCCTCATCTGGATGGACTGTTTCTAGTCCCTGAGGCCGGAACACTTTGTGCTTTAACAGTAATGTTCTCAATCCTTCGTTTTGAAATAGAATCAGTTAGGTTGTGGGTTTAGTTCTGTGTTAGAAGGCTTGTCTAATGAGTCGGTAGCTGTGAATTTGGTCTCCACTATGGGAGAGTGTGTTTGTTTGAGTGCGTGCATGCGTGTGTGTGTGTGTGTGTGTGTGTGTGTGTGTGTGTGTGTGAGTGTGTGTGCCTGTGTGTGTGCGTGTGTGTGAGTGTGTGTGTGCATGCGTGTGTGTGTGTGTCTGTGTTGCACGAGTAATATACTATTTGTCCTTCAGAGTATATTTATTTATTTACTCATTCATTTATTTATTCAATCTAGGTCCTTGGGCTAGAAGGATAAGTAGGAAAAAATCCTACTCTGGAATAGGGGTTTTCAAATATTTTTCTTTTTATAAAAATGTTTTAAAGCTGGGTGTGGTGCTACACGCCTTTAATCCCAGTATTCAAGAGACAGAGGCAGGCTTATTGTCTTCGAAACGGTCTCAACGAGTAGCTTTTACGGACCTGACACTCACTAGATAGATCAGGCTGGCCCCAAACTCAGAGCTCACACCTGCCTCTGCTCCTCGAATGCTCAGATTAAAGGTGCGCACCACCAAAGTCGTGTTTGTTTGTTTTTTTAAAGATTTATTTATTTTATGTATATGAGTACACTGTCACTGTCTTCATACACACAAGAAGAGGGCATCAGATCCCATTACCCATGATTTTGAGCCACCATGTGGTTATGGGAATTGAACTCAGAACCTCTGAAAGAGCAGTCAGTGCTCTTAACCACTGAGCCCTGTTTTGTTTTTGTTTTTGTTTTAAATGTACCCTAGGCTGACTTTGAACCCTTTTCGTAGCTGAGAATGGCCTTGAATTCCTCCCGGTCTTCCCATCTCCATCTCCTGCCTGTTTAGATCATAGCCATGCACTGCTCTGCCTGGTTGCATGGGGCGCTGTTTATCAAACCCAGGGCTTTGAGCCTACTAGCAAGCACTCTACCAACTGAGCTACATACCCTGACTCATCGAGCCTTCTCAGAACAGTCACTTAGTAAAAATGTAAGTTTCATTGGCCACCCGAGCTCTCACACACTGAATTTAGCCACTCACCACAGCAGGGCTCTGACACCGTGGGAGGCCCTCTAAGGTATCACTGTTAGCAAAACCAGGCGGTAGGTTGTAGCTTGCTGACGCCTGCTCTAAAACCCAATAACTAAACAGAAGAGAAAACCTGCAGCAAGTGCTAATGAATAAAGTACAGCAGGGAAATACGGAGAACAGAGGCGCAAGGGTGAGTGGGAGCTTGTGGAGGAAGAAAAGAGCCAGATGGAGTCACAAGATGTTATTCCAGAACTTGGAGGGTGAGCACAAACCAGAGGGGTTCAAGGTTATCCTCAGTTACATAATAACTTGGAGGCTGGGCTCTGTGAAACTGTCTAGAAAATGAAAACAACAACAAACAACAAACACACACACAGAGACACATACACACATACACACACACACAGACACATACACACATACACACACACAGACACACACACACAGACACACACACACAGACACACACAGACACAGAGACACACACACAGACACACATACACACACAGACACACACACATATATACACACAACACACATATACACACATATACACACAGACACACACACATATATACACACAACACACATATACACACACATACACACAAAGACACACACACAGACACACACATATACACACACAGACACACACAGACACACACAGACACACACAGACACAGAGACACACACACACAGACACACAGACACACACACATATACACACACACACACACACACATATATACACACAACACACACATACACACACATACACACAAAGACACACACACAGACACACACATATACACACACAGACACAGACACACACACACACACACACGGAGGGGGCATAATAAAACTGACATATCTTGCTTACAAATTCAAGAAAAAGTTATCGCACAAGGACTAACTTTAAAAATAATTTTTTTGTGCTGGGTGCGGTATGGCAGGTCTTTGATCCTAGCACCCCAAATCCGAGGCTGAGGCAGGCGATCTCTGAACTGGAGGCCAGTCTGATGTACAGAACGAGTTCCAGGACAGACGGGGCTATGCAGAGAGATCCTGTCTAGAAACAAACCAAGACCAAACTAAGTACTAAATTGAAGCTAGGCATGTTTCTAGACTAGCCTGATCTACATAGTGAGTTCCAGGACAGAGCTACATAGTGAGGCCCTATCTGAAACAACTGCACACACGTGCACGTGTGCGCACGTGCGTGTGCTTGTGTGTGTATGTGTGTGTATACATGTGTGCATGTGTGTGCATATGTGTGTATGTGTGCATGTGTGTGTATGTGTGTGCGTGTGTGTGCGTGTGTGTGCGTGTGTGTGTGTGTGTGTGTGTGTTTTTATGGAGGTCAGAGGGAAATTTGTAGGAGTCAATTCTTTCCTTTTACCAAATGTAAGTCCTAGGGATCAAACTCAGGCTTTGAAGCAAGGCCCTTAACTGAGCCATGTCCTTAGCCTCTTGGCCCTGTAGTTTTTGGGGAGTGGAGCAGGGCTTCCTATAGCCGGGCTAGCCTTGAACTCCTGATCCTCCTGCCTGCACCCAGAAAGTGCTGCGAGTGAAGACATGCCCCATCACAGCCAGCTATTGACTGCCTTTCACTTCAGCTCTATATTTCTACTAGGTATCCTATTTCCCAGATCTAAGACGTAAAACTTTCCAGCAGCCTGAACAAAAAATGCTAACGGACACACAAGAAAACAGCGATTAATACTAACGAACCAATGCACATATATTGAATACAGCTGCAAAGCTACCCTGGTGTTTGCTACTGGTCCTGAGGCCAGAGCTGAGGAGCTGATGCTCCCTCTTTCCACTGCCTACTTCATACACACACACACACACACACACACACACACACACACACACATACACACACATACACATGCTCATGCATACATACACACATACAGAAATACACATGCGCATGCACACACACATATACACACACATACACATGCACATGCACACATACACACACATACACATGCACATGCACACATACACACACACATACACATGCGCACACACATATACACACACATACACACATACACATGCACACACACATATACACACACACATACACACATACACATGCGCACACACATATATACACACACACACACACACACACACACATATATATATATATATACATTTTTTTTTTTGAGGAACTACTGAAATGAAAAAAAACAAAAAGTCCAGATGTACTTAATGTAGGCTTAAAAAGGAAAAGGCTGGGTTGGGGATTTAGCTCAGTGGTAGAGTGCTTGCCTAGCAAGCGCCAAGGCCCTGGGTTCGGTCCCCAGCTCCCGGGGGGGGGGGGGGGGGAAGGCTCCTAGGTCTAAAGAAGAGTGGAGTGAAAAGATAGATCAGTCACAACTCAGAATTGAAGTAAGAAATTGTGAAATATTAATGCGATGGACTCAGGAGGAAGGAATTGAAGTGGACACAGACAAAGCTAATTTGTTTGTTTACTATTATTATTATTTTCTCATTTAATTTGTAGTGCTGGGACCTTGCGTACGTTAGGCAACCAGGCTGCCACTAAACTATTCCTAAAATTTAAGAATTAATAGGGCTTGTCAGTCCCAGGCTAGCCTGGGGTACTTAGTGAGCCGCTGTGCACCTCGCCATAGGAACAGCCCTGGGAACCAGGGTGATAACGGGGAGGGAAGCTGCAGTGCCCCGCAGTGTCCCTCTACTGCCCTCTATTGGTGAGGCCTAACATTGCATGAGCTGGCAAGAGGTTTTCCCAGCACAAAAGAGTAAATGGAGCTGGAAAGGATCTAAACTCGCACACAGGCATCTACACATAAAGCAAAATTAAACAAACTTTCCCCTTTCTTTGTTTGTTTTTGACACAGGGTCTTTCTATATAACCCCGACTGTCCTGGAGCTCACTATGTAGACCAGGCTAGCCTTGCTCTCAGAGAGCCACTTGCCTCTGCCCTCCTCAGTCCTGGGATTAAAGACATGTACCACCATGCCTTGAAAAATAAACCTTTTTTAAAAATTCAGTTCTGGGCTGGAGAGATGGCTCAGTGGTTAAGAGCACTGACTGCTCTTCCAGAGGACCTGAGTTCAAATCCCAGCAACCACATGGTGGCTCACAACCATCTGTAATGGGATCTGATGCCCTCTTCTGGTGTGGCTGAGGACAGCAACCATGTGCTCGCATACATAAATACAACAAAATTTAAAAAAAATTAAATTTAAATAAAACAAACAAAAAAAGATCACTGACTGTTCTTCCAGAGGTCCTGAGTTCAATTCCTAGCAGCCACAACCATCTGCAATGGGATCCGATGCCTTCTTTTGGCATGCAGGTGTGTATACCCGGATGGTGCACTCAAACACTTAAAAGATACACAAATAAATAAATTTTAAAAAAATTCACTTATGGGGGTTGGGGATTTAGCTCAGTGGTAGAGCGCTTGCCTAGGAAGCACAAGGCCCTGGGTTCGGTCCCCAGCTCCAAAAAAACCCCCCCCAAAAAAAAAACAAAACAAAACAAAAAAACCAATGATAAAAAATTCATTTACGGGGGCTGGGGATTTAGCTCAGTGGTAGAGCGCTTACCTAGGAAGCGCAAGGCCCTGGGTTCGGTCCCCAGCTCCGGAAAAAAAAAGAACCAAAAAAAAAAAATTCATTTACGTAGTATCTAAGAATGTGGCCAGTGGCAGTTCACTTTGGGTAGCATGCCCAGAGCCCTGGCTCAATCCCCAACACTCCTCACCTCCCCCTAAAATCCATTCACAAGACAGCACCTGTTACTATGTGATTCCAATTATATAATGGAGCCAGAGTGGTCAAACTCATCTAAACAGAAGTACCCTGGGGCTGCCACAGCCCAAGTCGGGAGGAGAAAGGGAAGTTGGTTGCTTAACACATACAGAATTTCAGTTGGGGTGACAGAGACATTGGTAGAGTCAAGTGGCTGCACACTGATTGTTGCACAAAATAAGGATGTATTTCACGATAAGCAAAAGCAGTAATAATTGTGGAGGTTGTCCTTCCACGGTCGAGCACGTTCGAAGCTCCGTGCTTCAACACTCAGTATCAAACACCCCCATAGAGGCTGGAGTGACCAACTTTAAGCCTCACGTGTCTTACTCTTAGTTTAAAATGCAAAATAAAGAATTCCTCAAACACTGACTACCTTAAAATTATACTCAATTGATTTTGTGGGTCCGGCGGCAGGTGGTGGCTGAGGTAAAACACCGTGATTAGGAGCGGAACGGGCTTACGATTCCAGAGGGATGAGAGTCAGGGTGAGGAACTGTGGCAGTGAGCGGCGGACACACTGGAACAGAAACTGAACGCATCTGGAATGGTAGGTGGGAGGCAGAGAATCAACTGGGAGTAGCATGAGTCTTTGAATTCTCACAGCCCGCCCCCAGTGACACCATTTCCTCCCGCAAGGCCACACTTCCTAGGTATACCCAAATAGCTACACCCACTGGGAACCAAATATCAAATGTCTGGGACTGTGGAGGACATCTCTTTCAAACCACCATACCTGGCACATACGCGGAAGCCAGAGACAATTAATAGGAGTCCATTCTTTCCTTCCACTATGTGGAAACTCAGGCTTGGCAGCAAGGGCCTTAATCTATTGAGCCATGTCCTTGGTCCCTTGGCCCTATGATTCTTTGGGGGGAATGGGGACAGGGCAGGGTTTCCTATAGCCGGGCTAGCCTTGAACTCCTGATCCTCCTGCCTGCACCCAGAATGTGCTTCGAGTGAAGACACGCTCCATCACAGCCAGCTACTGACTGCCTTTCATTTCAGCTCTATATTTCTGCTAGACATTCTGTTTCCCGGATCTAAGATGCAAAACTAACTTCCAGCAGCCTGAACAAGAAAGGCTAACGGGCACACAAGAGAACAGCGATTAATACTTACGAACCAATGCACATATATTGAACACAAATGCAAAGCTACCCTTGTCTTTGCTGCTGGTCCTGAGGCCAGAGCTGAGGAACTGATGTTCCCTCTTTCCTCTGCTTTGTCCTCAGAGACTCAGCTGGTCTGCTGTCCTCCGGAGTGTCCTAAACTTTCAGACATTAGGTTTTCAGTTGCTTTATGATGCTTTTGTTACAACTTTCTAACAGTATGTGCTACTGGGCATTAAAGTAGCATTAAAGTTACATTTAAATAGCATTAAGGTAGCACGTGCCCCTCCTCTGGTGGTAGAGCCGCTCGTTCCTCCAGGTGGTTGGGATTCTTGGCTGGTTGTGACCAGTCACTCCGTCAGCACAGAGACCTTCTGTCCTGGGCACCGGGTTTTGAAGGAGACAGACAAGCGGTAGTATCATCTTCCAAATTCATAGCTACTTGGCTGTGTCCCGGTGGAATTCTTGGGGGAGTGGGTTAAATCAGCAAACCTCAAAGAGGCCAAGACTAGAAGGGATGTTTTCGGAGTGGACTGTTCATTACTAGGTCTCTCCAGACCATGCATCCTGATTGCTAGACCTGCATACACTTGCTGTAGGGAAAATGGCTGTAAAATAGTCACCAACTTAACACGAACCCTGAACCTCGTAGACAGAATCCTGACTTTAAAGGTGTCTAATCATTGCGATAGTCTCCCTTTAAATTCCCAGTTTGAACAACGCCACGGCCAGACTAAACAGTATTTGGAGGTGAGGCCTTTGAGAGTCAGTTACATTGTATCATGAGAGCCCCCACTATTGTGGTGAGACTCTATTATGTAAGAGTGTAGACACAGCCTTCCCTCCTGCAGGAATCAAGGGCAGCATGGAGGGCAGGGTTGTTTTGAGGCTGGTGTTGGCTGCTGGCAGATAAAGCTCTCAGCCACTGAGTTAGCCTGGTCAGCCGCCTTGGTAAGAGGTCTGCATCATCGTTGAGCGCATGCCCAGCTTCTATCTTTCCCATCATGGTTACTTTGTGTATGAGCCCACAGAGTAAGAAGAACAAGATTGCTGGGCATCTACAGAGTGTGTTATATTGACCTGTTGGTTTCTAAGAGCATGTTCACGGTGAGCCCCGATTGGTGAACACTCACAAAGACATGGATCTTATGGATGCTGTCTTCCCTAAGAAAGGCCCATGACACGCCTTGCTCCCACACTCTTTGACACCTGGGCCTCAGTTTTTCCTCTCTTCCGACCATCTGACCAGATTGTTTCCCTCTAAACAAGCCAAGGGAGGGTCACACTTCTGCCTTCTCATTGCAAACAAATAGATTTATTGTGCTTCTAGGTCTGTGATGATAAATTACAGTGCCATACACACACACACACACATGCACACACACATACACACACATGCACACACACATATACATGCACACACACACATGCACACACATATGCATGCACACACACTCACATACACACATGCACACACACATACACACACATGCACACACACATACATACACACACATGCACACACACATACACACACATACACACACTCACACACACATGCACACACACATACATACACACACATGCACACACACATACACACACACTCACACACACACACTCACACACACACATGCACACACACATATGCATGCACACACACTCACATACACACACATGCACACACACATACACACACATGCACACACATGCACACACATGCACACACACATACACACACTCACACACACACTCACACACACATGCACACACATATGCATGCACACACACACTCACATACACACATGCACACACACATGCACACACACATACACACACACGCACTCACACACACACTCACACACACATGCACACACACATATGCATGCACACACACACTCACATACACACACATGCACACACACATACACACACACGCACTCACACACACACTCACACACACACACACACACACACACACACACACACACACACGGCACCAGAAGTGGCTTGCTTCTCAGTTCTCGAGGTGAGACATCTGAAGTAAGGTTAGCAGGACCATGGTGCTTCTGGAAGCTCTTAGAGTGGCATGTTCTTTGCTTAAGTTCAATGTCTGGTGACTTCTAGCCACTCTTGGTGTATGCTGACTTGAGACATATTACTCTAGTCTTTGTCCCCATCATGAACACGTGGAACTTTCCATTTGTATCTGTCTCCAGATTTCCCTCTATTGTAACGACATCTGACACTGCATTTAGAGACTATCCTGTCTGGTATGACCCCGTTTTAGCTCACTGGCATCTGCAGCAATATCATTCTCAAATGAGGTCACAGTCACAGATAGACATGTCCTGGAGGACTGGGGAATATGCCTTAGCTGTGTGTGGTAGGCAATCCCACTGTGCAGGCTTTCCTTCAGCAATGGAAGGTTGTTACTGGGTGGGGTTTTGTTTAAGCACAGTATGAAGCTGTTGAAGTTTAACTAGAATTAGATGTGGTTTCTCATTATAAAATTTGCTATATATTTTTATTACGTTTGTTATTTATCGTTCATTTGTGTATGTGTGTGCAGGTGTGTACCAGAGCATACAGGTGGAAGTCATAGGACAACTTGCAGGACTGGATTCTCTCCTTCCATCACCAGTGTGGGACCTGGAAGCTGACCCTGCTGAGACGACCTGCTGCCCTTGGGGGTTTTGTTCCATTTAGTTTTATTTCTTTGTTTTTTTGTTTTTTTTTTTTTTTTTTTTTTGTTTTGTTTTTCTTTTTTTCGGAGCTGGGGACCGAACCCAGGGCCTTGCGCTTAGTAGGCAAGCGCTCTACCACTGAGCTAAATCCCCAACCCCTATTTCTTTGTTTTTGTAGAGGTTATTAGCATCCACACTGAGCATGCTCAGATGTTCAGACGCGCCGAACCAAAATGGCGCACAAATCATTTCCGTACCACAGCAGTATATTCGCTTGATAGTAACCTACAGTTGGCCTAACGTATACAAGAGGACGTGTGAGGGCTGAATGCAAACACTAGACCATTTTATATATGATTTGAGCACCCACAGAGTCTCTTCTGGGGTGGAGCTCCTGACACCTCAGCGTAGGGAGTCATGACTTTCTTGTGTTTTGTCGTTCACATTTATACACTTAAGTCACCCACAGCCTGTTTGGCTTTATACACGATGTTAGGGACAGATCCTGTTTTACTGTGTTCATGCGGCTGCCACCTCCCCGTTTATCTCTCTACTCCTGTGCCACAACATTCAATACTTATTTATCTGCTGTGCAAGCCACTTTTTATTCCTCATTTCCAACATCGACTTAGCTATTTAGGGACTTCCCTCTCCTGTGAAAATGTATCAACTTCCCTAAGAATCTTATTTGATTTGTTTTTCAGACAGGCTCTCTTACATCGGCCTGATTGCCTTGGAACTCACTATGAGACTAGGCTGGCCTTGAACTCCCAGAAGCCTTTACTATAGTTTTAAGTGTTTGTTCAAGGACCAAAGGCTGGTTCCATGATTGAGAGAACTCATTGCTCCTTCAGATGACCCCGGTTTGGTTCCCTCTACTGTGTGTGTCTGAAGACAATGACAGTGTACTCATATACATAAAATAAAGAAGTAAAAACCATTTTTTTTCTAAAGTGCTTGTTCAACAATCTTGAGCTTGCAGGTTCAGATCCAGCACCTGTAACAAGCCAGGTGCCCAGCTCACGCCTGTAACTCCAAGGAGGGTAGAAACAGGAGACTGCTGGCTTCAAACTCACTGTGGCATTGAACTGCTGGTCCCAAGCTTCAGACACACACACACACACACACACACACACACACACACATACACACACACGTGTGTGTGTGTGTGTGTGCACGCCTACACCACACATTCACGTGCATGTGCAAATGTGTAGATACGGAGAACAAGACTGAGGGTTGAATATCTTTTTTTTTCTTTTCTTTTCTTTTTTTTCGGAGCTGGGGACCGAACCCAGGGCCTTGTGCTTGCTAGGCAAACGTTCTACCACTGAGCTAAATCCCCAAATCCCCAACCCCATTTTGTTTGTTTTGAAACAAGGTTTTGAGGTGAAAATTCTGGAATTTTGGTTCATTTAAAAAACACAGATAGGGGCTGGGGATTTAGCTCAGTGGTAGAGCGCTTACCTAGGAAGCACAAGGCCCTGGGTTCAGTCCCCAGCTCCGAAAAAAAAAAAAGAACCAAAAAAAAAAAAAAAAACCACACAGAAACATTGTAAAGAATATGTTTTTTGTTTTAATTCCAGAAGTGGGGATATGGGGTTGCTTTGCAGCAGCTGACCATGGTTTTCCTCATGGTGTAGCAGAGGCATGGTTTTGCCTGCTACAGATAGTTTTTGTGATCATGTGACATTTGGAATTCTGGGAACTTTTCAGAGGGTATATAAACTAGAGAGCCCTGAGAGGTGGGGTTGGTGGTTGTTATTTGTTCAGGGGGTTGGCTGTGGTCTGGTAGTAGTCATGCTCAAAGAAGAAACTAAAGGAAAGAAATGAGACTCAGGGATCTCTCTCTCCTCTCTCCTTCTTTCTCTCCTCTCTAGTAATAGTGGGAAGACAAGGAGGAGAGGGAGCGATTAAAGGGTGGGAAAAAAGAACCCACAAAGTAGCAAAGACTGGCTACAAGGTTTTACTCTGCAGCCCTGGCTGTCCTAGAACTCACTCTGTAGAGGAGGCTGGCTGCAAACTCAGTGACTGGCCTGCCTCTGCTTCCTGCGTGCTGGGACTAAAGGTGCTCGCCACCACCAACCAAACTGAATGTCTTACTCCCTTAATTCCCTTAGGTTTTTTTGTTTGTTTGTTTGTTTGTTTGTTTGGCTAAGGTCACTCACGGAGCCTGAAGCTCACTGATTGCCTAGACTGACCAGCAAAAGTAACTTTTATTTTCCTGTTTTATGTGTTGTCTCCATGGCTTACTGCCCCGGTCTGCTAACCTAGGTCTTGTCTTGGAAGCTTCTAGCCTCTGAATATCTAGGCATAGAATGGTTTCAGTCTCTCAGACTTACTGCTGAATCAGCTCACCCCTTCCTAGTTCTTTCTGGGCTCGAGCTCTGGTTGGCTGGTCAACTAAGCTGTTCCGGCTCAAACTCCTCTAAACTGACTGACTGATTCAATCTGTTCTCTCTCTCTCTCTCCCCCTCTCTCTCCCCCTCTCTCTTTCTCTCTCTCTCTTTCCCTCCCTCCCCCCCCCCCCCCCCGAATTGCTCTGCTTGACCTCATACTAACTCTGACAATCTGTTCTTTTTTTTTTTTTTTTTTTTTTTATTAACTTGAGTATTTCTTATATACATTTCGAGTGTTATTCCCTTTCCCGGTTTCCGGGCAAACATCCCCCTCCCCCTCCCCTTCCTTATGGGTGTTCCCCTCCCAACCCTCCCCCCATTGCCGCCCTCCCCCCATAGACTAGTTCACTGGGGGTTCAGTCTTAGCAGGACCCAGGGCTTCCCCTTCCACTGGTGCTCTTACTAGGATATTCATTGCTACCTATGGGGTCAGAGTCCAGGGTCAGTCCATGTATAGTCTTTAGGTAGTGGCTTAGTCCCTGGAAGCTCTGGTTGCTTGGCATTGTTGTACTTTTGGGGTCTCAAAAATATGGAACGCTTCACGAATTTGCGTGTCATCCTTGCGCAGGGGCCATGCTAATCTTCTCTGTATCGTTCCAATTTTAGTATATGTGCTGCCGAAGCAAGCACTGACAATCTGTTCTAATCCTCTGTCTCCTTCTCATTCTCCAGCTCATTCTGTCTTCACCTGCGTCTAGCTTGTTCTCTCTGTAACCTGTCTCTGTACAACTCTTCTGGTAAAACTGCCTCTTTTCTCCTTTTTCTTCTCTGCCTGCACTAATATCTTCAGTAACTTCACTTTCCTCTGTTTTTTTTTTTTTTAAAGATTTATTTCTTTTTTTTTTTTTTTGTTCTTTTTTTCGGAGCTGGGGACCGAACCCAGGGCCTTGCGCTTCCTAGGCAAGCGCTCTACCACTGAGCTAAATCCCCAACCCCCTAAAGATTTATTTCTTATGTACTGTGTTCTGTCTGTACACCAGAAGAGAGTGCCAAGATCCCATTACCGATGGCTGTGAGTCATCATATGGTTGCTGGGAATATGAACTCAGGACCTCTGGAAACACAGTCAGTGAGTTCAACCTCTGAGACATCTCTCCAGCCCTCCTCTCTGTTCCTGTGAGAGCTGGGCATCTCCTATTCTGTCAAATCTTTCTCTGATTTGTCACTTTGCTACTCAGTTAGACATCACTTCCAAGCATGGGTGCTTCCTTCTACAAACTAACTTCACCTTCATTGTTTGGAATTAAAAGTGTGTACGAAGGGCATGTTGGTATTCCAGTCAGAGAAACTAAAGGTGTATGCTAAGGGTGTGTCTGTATTCCATTCAGAGGGATTAAAAGTGTGTACTAAGGGCCAAGCCACATCACAACTAGTTTCTTTTTTTCAATAAATGACACAATCTTGCAGTTTATGGTGGGCTAAAACGTCCTGCAACAGACAGTCCTGTCTCTGTCCCTCCCCTTGAAGCTCCAACCCTGGATTACAGACTTGTGCCATCACTTCTGGATTGTGTGTGTGAGTTGGGGGATCCAAACTTAGGTCTTTACACTCTCCCAGCCCCTTACTTTGAATTTTCGATCCTCCCTGCACTGGGAGTACAAGTGCGTGCCATTGGGCCTGGCTCTAGATCTTAACTTGTCAATTCTTGCTGAGAGCGAGTGACATGACAGACTATAGTTGAAGACAGGAGCTGGCCCCTGAGAGACCCGTTGTCAGAGCGAGGAGTGGGATGCTTCACATGAGCTCACTAGGGCTCGCGGTGGCTCTGGTGATTTGACGCTCTCCAGACGGTCTAGCTAAGTGATGTGCAGCCAACAGCTCCCTTAACACTTCTGAGACCTAGTTTCTCCCTGAACTAGGATATTAGGACAAAAAGCAACAGTGAGTGAAACTCCCGACAACTTAGGAGCGTGGGGTATCGTCGCCGGAACTCCCGGGACGCTGCAGCAGGAGGATCAATCAGAGAAGCAAAGCAGAAACCTCAGAGAAAACTTTACAGTCTTTTGTGAGTGTGAACTCAGAGAGACAAGGACTTGGTGCAGTGCCAGAGGATTTCCATCCCTCACACCAGCTGGGAGATGGGCACGCAGCACGTCTGTGCCAATTGTCCGCTGATAAGGCTGAGCCAGAGCTCAGTGTCTGGCCGTTGGATACTCTCAACCCGACTGAAGGAGGGATGGGGGTGGGAAGGAAACATTTCTGCTACTGCGATTTTAATTCTAGAAGCTAACAAGATAGGAAACTCCCGTGAAAAGGCGCTGCTCCTGAAAGATCACTACGGCTCAGGGCCCGGCCTCCTAAGACTCCCCCCTTGCCCATCCAAGTCTCCATCCTGTCACCTCCATTTCCCAAGATGCTTTGCTTCACCATCTCTGACCTGATTCCTTTTCATTCTGACTTGGTTGTTTTACACAAAGCTTTCTTTATTGGTTTTTGAAACAGAGTCATGTGGATCTCAGGCTGGCCTCAAACTTAGTATGTGGCCACAGATGGCATTGAATTCCTGGCTCTCTGCCTCCACCTCCAGGCCTGTGCTGCCTTGATGTACCCCCCAACCCCTGATCTTCTGCCTTTTCTTTATCTATCTATCTATCTATCTATCTATCTATCTATCTATCAATCATCTATCTACCTATCATCTATCTATCATCTACCTATCTATGTATCATCTATCTATCATATATCTATCTATCCATCCATCTATCCATCTATCTATCTTGCCAACCCCTCACCACACAGAGCAGCCTCCATTTCTTCCAAGAGTCTCTTTACATAACCCTGAATTTCTGATTCTCCTTCCTCTGCCTCTCTGATGGGATTGTAGGCAGGCTAGTGCCAGGGCTTCCTGTCTGCTTATCCAACAGAGGTTCCATGCTCCCTCCTCTGGACCCTAAGAACACGCTGATGTTTGTGCTGTGTTTCTTCCAGCAGTATAGCTCAGACCCAGGGCTTCTGGCACCCTGGGCGAGCATTTGACTGTGGAGTTGTGACATTGGCTTTAGGCCCCATGCTTTGGGATGGGTGTTTGCACATTTCTACCCAAGACTCATGCCTCACTTCTTTTTCTCTTTACGATGGTTGTTTCTTTTAAAATCTTGTCGTGAATTGTTTTTTGTCCCAAGTTTAAGCCTTTTTACGCTCAGAAAAACAAAGAGCCCCCAAAGTCTGTGACCTAAAGAGTAGCCCCTGTCCCTTGTGCAAAATAATTTTCCTTTTCCTTAGAGACCATAATTTTATTCCTTCAAGATTTTTTATTTTTCCTGGGCATCATGGCACACATCTTTAATCCTGGCACCTGGGAGGCAGAGGCAGGTGGATCTGTTTGAGTTCGAGACCAGCCTGGTTTGCATAGTGAATTCCGGGACAGCCAGGACTAGAGAGATCTGATCCTATCCGAAAACAAAAACAACATGAAAAAGACGTTATTATTTTTAATTATGCACGTGGCTGGCTGTGGGCATGTGCACATAAGTGCTGAGAGATTTCTATCCCCTTGAACCCCTGGTTTGGAATTACAGTCAGTTTCGAGTTGCCCGATGGGAGAACTAAGCCCAGGTCCCCTGGATTAACAATGGACGCTTTTCCTCACAGAGTCCTCTCTCTGTCCAGGCCCACAATTTTTGCTCCCATTTGGTGGTTACTTATGGGATTCCCTCCACATCTCTAAGTGTAATGCTTATGCAGCTGATTAATTAATTAGTGGCGCTAGGACGAAGCCCAGCCTTCTTCTTATTAAGGTACTATACTACTGAGCTACGTCCCAGCTCCTGTCAGCTTTTAAATTTCAGGCACCATCTACACACACACACACACACACACACACACACACACACACACACGAGCCAGACATTCTGGCAATAAAACCACAATTTTACACAAATCAATACTCATCCCCGATGGTACTTCAGGTTGGGTCATGCAGGGCGGTACCAGGCTGCTCCCCTGCACTGTTCTTTTGTCCCCTCTTCTGTGCGGATACACTCGGAAAAGCTCCTCTTGTAACCTTCGATACGTCAGAACCCTCCCCCGCCCCCATTTCATCTTACAGAAATCTCCTCAGGAGCCAGGCGCTGTCTCCAGACACACTGCTCTCTCCGTCTTGCTCACAATCAATCACCAGCCGGAATCCCCTGGCTGCTCAAAAGGGAAGTCTCATTGACTGGGACCCCCTTCTCGCTGATTTGGTGTTTCCCCTCATTTTGGAGAAGCACATAGTGTGTCAACTTTTCTCCCTGCTGTGACCCAGTACTCCACAGGAAGCGATTTAGGGGATTGGGCTCACAGCTTAGATCTAGTCCATCACGGTGGGAAGGGGCTGTGCTGGGGATAGGAGGTGACTGGTCACTCGGCACCTGAAGTCAGGAAGCAGAAAGGGAGCAGCAGGTAGGAACAGGACAGGAGACTTCCAGGCCTGCCCCCACCAGCCTACTTTCTCCAGTCGGGCTCTACTTCCTAAAGGTTCTGTAACCTTCCCAGACAGCGCACTCTCTGGAAACCCACTATCGAGGTGCATGGGCCCGTGGGAGACATTTCTCTTTAAAACCGTAAGCAGATTCCTAGAAAGGATTCCACGCACATTTTGAAGTTTTGTATTCATCAAAATAGTCTTGATTTCCTCGAGTGCTTGAATGACATTTATTTCCCTATGTGGCATGGCTGGCTAGCTTCCAGGTTGCTGCTGGGTTGGTGTATGGCCTCTGGCTTGCTTGCCTGGCTAGTTTTTTTGTTTGTTTGTCCCCACCCCCAGCCCCGTACCTCCTGTTCTAGTTAGACGATTTTCAGCCTCAGGTGATTGAGAAAAAAAAAAGCTCAAAGCAGCTTAGCTATAAGAATCCACCTGGTGTAAAAGCTTTAAATGCAGGATAATTTCCAACAGCTCGATTCGTTGATAAATGACAGAGTCTGTGCAATGCGTGTGCATGCGTGGGTAGGTAATGTGCATAACACACGTGGGTGTCAAGTTTTTCCCCAATCGGTCCCGTTTTATTTATGAGCGGGGTGTCTGTGAACCCAGAGCTCTCCAATCTGGTCCTAGCCAGCTTGCCCAAGGGAATCCCATCTCTGCTTCTCTAATATTGGCTACCATACCTGCTTTTCACCATGTTCCTCATGTACTGGAGGTTGGGATTGTGAGCCACCTCTTCTTTGTCTTGGCCTACTTCTTATGCTCACAAGATGGCTGCAGCAGCTCTAGGTGTAACCACTTGCTAGCCAGGCAGAGATGACTGAGAGGAAGGAGAGAGGAAGGCAATCAACAGTGTTTACTACGTTCCAGGAAGTACTTTGCTTAACTATCGATTCTGACTAAATCACAGCTCCCCCAGTGCCCAGACCTCGAGGCCCCAACTTTTTATTGACTGTCTCCATCCTGTTAGTCTCCATAGGAAGCTGTGGACAGGCTTGGGTTGTTTTTGAGTCTTCTTGGGAAACCATGTGTCTCTGGATTGGTTTTAGTGCTATATCATCGTCTGTAAAGAAAGTCATGTGTCGGTGTCTCAGGCAAACCACGCAGTCTGGAATCCCTGCCCCGGTATCTAGGAGGGGTCTCAAGCCATCACTGGGTGGGATCCTGGCTTCGTTTTGTACTTCTGTACAAGCTTGCTCTCCAGGCCTCTGTCACGAGATCAAGGCTGATTGGTTCAGGGAAGATGAAGGCAGAGGGCAGCCCTGTGAGACGGACGGAGTCCTGAGAGCTGCCTTCTCTTGCTTTCAGTGTTTTCTGAGGGCTGGCTGCATTTCCGCCCTGTGCCCATGGGATAAACCAGTAAACATTTTGGTTTAATCTAGTTCTCTGGAAGTTACGGTATGTTTTAAAAGTCAGGTCGACTTAGCGAGTTGTGAGGAATGTTCCAGGTTAAGATTATAAAGCTTCAGAGATCGACTCTATTATACAGTTTTTTTTTTTCTCCTTTTCTTTTTTTCGGAGCTGGGGACCGAACCCAGGGCCTTGTGCTTGCTAGGCAAGCGCTCTACCGCTGAGCCAAATCCCCAACCCTATTATACAGTTTTAATGTCATCTTTTTCTCCCTTTTTATTTTTATTTCAAATCCTACGAGAAATCCGAAGACCATTTTGGGAGGTGGCTTTGAGGTGATATAAGATACGGCAGAAAGGTGTGTGTTTTCTTCACACTGGTAATCAGTTCTGTGGGCAGACGGCCAGTCCCAAACTTCCTAATCCTCTATATGACAAAAAAAATCAGATTAAAATGTGAGGTGATGGGCTGGACAGATGGCTCAGTGGTTAGAGCACTGACTGCTCTTCCAGAGGTCCTGAGTTCAAATCCCAGCAACCACATGGTGGCTCACAACCATCCGTAATGGGATCCGATGCCCTCTTCTGGAGTCAGCGACAGTGCACCCACATACATGAAATAAATAAATAAATCTTTAAAAAAATATGTGAGGTGATTTTCCAGAGGTGTGGTGCTCACGGTAGGTCCCTGCACCCAGGAGGCAGAGGCAGGTGGATCTCTGTGAGTTTGAGGCCAGCTTGGTCCACATAGAGTTCTAGGCTAGCCAGTTACACGGTAAGACCCTGCCTCAAAAGAAGAAGAAACAGGGGAACTCGGTTTTTGCTGTGTTACATTAAGGCGTGAAAACCTGCTGACATGTTTCATTGCTGTCTCTGAGGTCACTGTTGGGTATCAACTACCTGTTTCTTTACTAGGTGACGTCCACCTCATGAGACCAGTTTCTCACAGGTGGAAAACCCATAGTGCAGACATCAGAGGCCACCAAGATGGATGGATGGTCAGGAGCTGTGAACAGCATGGGATCAAGACAAGAATGCTCTCTCACACTGTGCTTTGATAACCTAACTCAACCATGCAGGCTCCAGGGAATTCTCATTATTCCTTGTATGTATGTATGCATGTGTATGCATGTGTATATGCATGCATGCATGTATATATTCATGTATGTATGTATGCATGTATACATGATTGTATGTATGCATGTATGCATGCATGTGTGCATTCATGTATGTATGCATGATTGTATGTATGCATGCATGATTGTATGTATGCATGCATGCATGTATGCATGTGTGCATGCATGTATGTATATATGCATGCATGCATGCATGTATTATTTATGTATTTATTTATTTACTGTGGCAGGGTCTTTCTATGTAGTTCTGGATGCCTTAGAGCTTGTTACGTAGATCACACTGGCCTCAAACTCACAGAGACTCTCCTGCCTCTGCCTCTTGAGTGCCAGAATGAAAGGCCCGGGCCCCCTGCCCTGCTTTCCATAATTTCTTGACCTGGCTCCTCACATGTATCATTAGTTTGGTCAAGCTGCAGTACCAAGGATGTCCTCAGGTCCCCAAGATTGCATAGGAAGTAGTGAGCCGCAGAGGCTAGTGAGTCCTGTTCCCTGCCATTTTGAAATAGACGAAGGCAGTGCTGGGTTGCAACTGGCCTTAGACTCTCCCCGTCCCACTCTGTGCCCGACTCTTCCTGCCACGCCCAGTGCCGCTGACTCTACCCTGACTGCTGGGATCTGTCCCCCTGTACCACTGCTATAGGAAGTCCCTTCATGACGCCTCTGATCTAACTTGTGCTCTTAGATCCCGGGAGCTCTAGCTTCTCCTCCAGAGGACACAAGGCACACAATGAATCCTCAGTTAGTATCTACTAAGCTAATGAGTTTTAATGTTTGTTTTAAAAAAGAGAGGCAGGGCTAAGAAAGGGAGAAAGAAACATGAGAGCAGTGCAGGGGATGGTGACTCACTTGTATGCAAACCTAGTACTCAGAAGTCTGAGGCAGGAGGATTGCACTGAAATTGAGGCAAGCCTGGGCTACACAGGGAATTCCAGTTTGGCCAGGGACGAAGTGAGACCACACTTTGAAAAAATAGTCAGAGGTTGGCTGGAGAGATGGCTCAGCGGTTAGGAGCACTGACTGCTTTTCCAGAGGTCCTGAGTTCAAATCCCAACAACCACACGGTGGCTCACAACCATCTGATACCCTCTTCTGGTGTGTCTGAAGACAGCAACAGTGTACTCACATACACTAAATAAATAAATAAATCTTTTTAAAAAAAGAATTAGTTTGCTTAATTTTCTGGGGCATGAGAGGAAGGAGAATTAAACCAAAATTAGGAATTTAAGTTGAGATTTCTCTGACTACAACTGAGTCCCCCAGCACTGCTTCCTCCATTTTTCCTATCAAACCACTTCCTGCTCCTACCTGTCACCTGTTCTGCCTCCACCATTCCTTCTGTGTCCAGACATCACCACTAATATGTGCACGCACATGTGTGTGTGTGTGTGCGCGTGTGTGCACTCGTGCACTCGTGTGCGGACACAGGCTGAAAGGCTTGCAGCCTTCTTGAAGTGCTCAGTGAACCTCAGGTCAGCCAGAGCTGCATCACAAGGTTCTGTCTTATCTGCTTGCAACCACTGAAAAAGTGAAAACTCATGCGGTCCAGAGAATATGTATTTCTGTAAACCTCCAGCGGGGTGGCCAGTCCCTGTCAGTTGTCTCCAAACGATTCAAATTATCTGAAAGAGGATGGAGAGGCATATTAGTAACAAAACAAACAAACAAACAAGCAAACAAACCACAACAACGACAACAGCCCTGTTCTTCAGCCGTCTGGGACTGGTTGAATCCAGAGCTGGGCCTGGAGGTCTGTATTTCAAAATCACTCCCTGCCGACTGTCAGGACATTCAGAAATTGTCCTTTGACATGCACTGTTAATCTCCACATTACAGCCACAAGGGCCCCCTGGAGAGAGGAGGAGAGGAAAGTGCGGGCCCTCCCCACTAATAAATATTGATCTGAAAGTTGTCCCTTCCTGGCCCTCAGGGTCCACACTTAGCTGCTTGCTGAGGTGAGCATTTCCTGGGATGCGTTCTCAAGGTCAGCCAGCCAGGCTGCTCAGGGCCTATGTGAGATAGTCCTGTTTGCCCACTGAGTGGAGAGTCAAGCCCATGAAATTCCCCGGTGCAGGGAGCTGGGGCAGGGGTCAAGACCACTTGCTGTGGACCCAGGTTCGGTTCCCAAACCCCACATCGAGCTGCTCTCAACAACCTGTAACTCCGGTTCTGGGAGATCCGATGCCAGCGTACATACATGCGATCCGGCGAATGCACATGCGCGTAAAATAACAAAGCCCTAAGAAGAGTTTTTAAAAAATAAGACAAAACACGATCTAAACTTCGGAAGACTGAGCGGTGTTGGGAACGGCCTTCGTGAGCACAGTGACTCCGGTTTTTCTGGGGTCAATCTCAGGTCACTGGATGACTTCTCCCAATGCCAAAACCTTGCTTGCCACGAGGAACCAAACACCGGCTGTCAGAAGCTAAATCTAGTGTGGTGACATAGCAGCAGGGAGCTGTAAGGGAGACAGGAGTGGGCGGAGCGTTGAGGACGATAATCTCTCATTCGCAACTCCACACTTGAAACCTCACCTGGCTCTGACCAGATACCCTGGCTCCAGCTACGTCTGCAAGGCCGTCTAAAGCGTTCCAGTTTCTCACGTGTAACGTAAGAACACTTCTTTGTCCCCCTGAGGACCAACCAGGACCAAGCCATCTGCCACTTGTAAGACCTGCTTCTAGACTGAGCCCGAGCCTTGCCTGGCTCAGGAGTATGAAGGTTACTGCAGGAGAAGTGCTTAGGGTACTGTCTGTCTTGCTTGGAGAAGTACAGCTATCACTTGCCCACGCTGTGCTCTTTACCCTCACAGTGACCGTACAGTGTGGACCAAGACTTCGGGTGAACGCTTCTCTTGCGTTGAAGAAACTGGTTTTCCCTGAAAGCAATTTTCGACCATTCTAGGTGGCTTCATTCCCAGCTATTAGGACCTCAGTCTGAAATCTTACATTAGAAAAATGTTTTAAGGCCAGGCAGTGGTGGCACACGCTTGTTATCCCAGCACTCAGGAGGCAGAGGCAGGCAGATCTCTGAGTTCGAGGCCAGCCTGGTCTGTAGAGCAAGTTCGAGGATAGCCAGGGTTGCACAGAGAAACCTTGTCTCGAAGGAAGGGAGGGAGGAAGGGTTTTTTAAATGGCCAACTCTAGAGATATCTATTTTTAATTTTTTAAAAAGACTTATTTATCTATTTCATGTATGTGGGTACACTGTCACTGTCAAACACACCAGAAGGGGGCATCAGATCCCATTACAGAGGGTTGTGAGCCACCATGTGGTTGCTGGGAATTGAACTCACAACTTCTAGAAGAGTAGTCAGTGCTCTTAGCCACTAAGCCATCTCTCCAGTCCCAATTTTTTTTTTTAATTAAAAAGAAAAAAAGTGACAAAATTAAGCAGTGTATAAGATTCCACATCCTCGGGGTTGGGGATTTAGCTCAGTGGTAGAGCGCTTGCCTAGCAAGCGCAAGGCCCTGGGTTCTGTCCCCAGCTCTGAAAAAAAGAAAAAAAAAAGAAAAAAAGAAAAAGAAAAAAAAGACTCCACGTCTTCTCTTTGCCAGCATTTGGTGTCCTTTGCTTTGCTGGCCTTTCCTTTTCTTTCTCTTCCTCTTCCCCTCTTCCTTCCTTCCTTCCTCCCTTTCTTCCTTCCTTCCTTTGAGACAGGGTCTGACTATATAGTTATGGTGCCCTGGAATTTACTCTATAGACCAGGCTAGCCTTGAACTTAGAGATCTGCTTACCTCTGCCTCCCAAGTGCTGGGTTAAAGGGGTGTGACACCAGTCCTGGCTGGAGTGTTATTACTTACTTATTTATTTATTTATTTATTTATTTATTTATTTATTTATTTAGTTAGTTAGTTAGTTGTTTCTTTGATGCAGGGTCTCTCTCTCTAGCCCTGGCTATATGGGTACTCACTATGTAAACCAGGCTGGCCTTAAACTCACCCCCGCCTGCCTCCTGAGTGCCGGGATTAAAGGCATGTGCCACAATGCCCAGGAGTTCGTTGGAGTTGAGTTTTTTGCAGATCTTTATGTACATTCTAGATTCTTATTTCCCCTCTGTGTAATCTGGCGAGGACTTTCTAGTGCCCGGTGGACCGGCCACTCAGCTTGCTTGGTTTCCTTCACCGAAATCTCATTCTAATTCTTGGCTTTTCGACTTCTTCAATCCTCCTTGGAACCCCTTGTCTGTGGCTGTATCTTGAAATGCCCAGCATCTTCCTCTAGTGACTTCAGAGCTTTAGCATCAAATTGAGGTCTTTAATCTGTGTTGAATTGATTTTTTTTTTTTAATGCAGAAAGAGAAAGCTGAGTGGAGTTCAATTATTCTACAGACAGACACACAGGTTCTCCCAGCACTATCTGCTGGACAGGCTCTATTAAAAATAGATGGCCGTAACTGCGTGTTGATTTCAGGGTTCACTGTTCAGTTCCAGTGGCCTGTGTTTGACACTCTGTCACTGTGAATGTGTACAGTATGAGGTTAGGCACTGTGACATCTCTGGCGGTTTCTTTCTGCTCAGGATTTCTGTGCCCTTACTGTCTCCGTGTGACTTTTACGGTTTTGTTTCCTAGCCCCAGGACGAATAGCATCGGAATTTTGACGGGCTTCCATAGAACCCGTAGACTAGTCATTTTCACAGTATTAATTCTGCCAACTCCAGAGAACTTGTGTAGGTTGATGTCTATACGCAGGTGAGGGCTGGCACAAGTTAAGGCGAGGCCTGTGATTGGACAATGAGAAAGGGGGCGGGGACAGAGTTTTGGTAAGGGGAGAGAGAGGAGAAAAGAGAACCAAGATGGAGACAGAGAAGGATGACCCAGATCCGTGTGGCCTTAAATGGCCACAGGTAGTTACGAACATTTCTTTTTTTTTTTTTCCCCATCTTTATTAACTTGAGTATTTCTTATTTACATTTCGATTGTTATTCTCCTTCCTGGTTTCCGGGCCAACGTCCCCCTAGCCCCTCCCCCTCCCCTTCTATATGGGTGTTCCCCTCCCCATCCTCCCCCCATTACCACCCTCCCCCCCAACAATCACCTACACTGGGAGTTCAGTCTTGGCAGGACCAAGGACTTCCCCTTCCACTGGTGCTCTTACTAGGCTAAAAGAAGATCCACCTTTTTTTTTTATTTTTATTTATATGAGTACACTATAGCTGTCTTCAGACACACCAGAAGAGAGCGTCAGATCCATTACAGATGGTTGTGAGCCACCATGTGGTTGCTGGGGATTGAACTCAGGACCTCTGGAAGAGGAGTCAGTGCTCTTAACCGCTGAACCATCTCTCCAGCCCCCCAACATTTCTTTTTTTTTTTTTTTTGGTTCTTTTTTTCGGAGCTGGGGACCGAACCCAGGGCCTTGTGCTTCCTAGGTAAGCGCTCTACCACTGAGCTAAATCCCCAGCCCCCCAACATTTCTTAAGAGATGGATTTCTTTTTTTTTTTTTTTTTTTTTTTTTTGGTTCTTTTTTTCGGAGCTGGGGACCAAACACAGGGCCTTGCGCTTCCTAGGTAAGCGCTCTACCACTGAGCTAAATCCCCAGCCCCAAGAGATGGATTTCTGTTGGTTAATTTATCTTATCTAGGTGGGCAGTTTATATCATTATCAATAATATGGGCTCTGAGTTGATTGTGTGGACGTTTTGTGTAGTGTAAATTTACTGAAATAAATTACTGAGATAAATCTGATTGTTACATTATAAGCTTCTGGAGTTTTGATTTGGTCGGGCTGGTGTGGGTTGTGACAGTGACTGCAGAGGGTGGTCGTTTGCAGGGAATGTGAGCAGAGTCCGAGGCAGGGAGCTGCTGGGACCTCTGGAGTTGCTGCTGGGAATGTGAGCAGAGTTTAGCCAGAGCCAGCCAGGAGAGGGCGGCAGTAGGGGTGGAGAGATGGCCAGGGACCGAGAATAGCTGGGGGTAGCATGTGTGGTGCCCAGGAGCCAGCCGCTGCTGAGACAAAAATACCCCGCTAATGCCATATGGCTTGATGATGGATCTTGAGGGTTTTGTTTTGTTTTGTTTTAATATTTACTGCAACAAACTTGAATTCTCTCCCAAATATTTTACTCTTCTTTTTTTTTTTTCCCATCGTCTTAAAGTCTTCACTGTACCAGATGGTAATGGCTCACACCTTTAATCCCAGCACTCGGGAGGCAGAGGCAGGTAGATCTCTGTGAGTTTGAGGTCAGCCTGGTCTACAGAATGAGTTCTAGGACAGCCAGGACTACACAGAGAAACCCTGTCTCAAACAAAACAGTTCCCATGGGACATCTTTAACTTTTTTGGTTACTTTAGTTTATCCTTCCCCCATCGTCAGCGGGATATTTTCTAACTACTTTCTTAGTAAGTTCATTAAAGATCTAGCTACTGATTGATTCGTTTATCGCTAGAATGTATTTTTAGTTAGTTAGTTTGGTTATTTTTTTGAGACAGGGTTTCTTTGTGTAACAGCCCCTAGTTCTCCTGGAACTCACTTTGTAGACCAGGCTGACCTTGAATTCAAAGAGATCTGCCTGCCTCCAGCGCCCACTGTCTGTAAGCGTTTGTGTGTACATGCAGATACCCTTGGAAGCCAGAAGGTGTCAGATCCCCAGGAGCTGGGGTTACCGTTATGGACTGCCTGATGGGGGTGCTGGGAACTAAACCTGTGTGCTCTGTAAGAACAGCCAGTGCTCTTAGCAACTGGATTTCGCCTCCAGCTTGTCTTAATTCATAAGCTAGCATGAACGGAATTTTCACCTATACTGAGGCAGACAAGTCCTTTGAATCCATATGTCTTGGGGAAATATGAGTCTCCGAAAATCCACGTATTGAGCTGTGTGAAGGCAGGCTCTTCCCGTTCTCAGACCTGATGCTCAGAGAGAGATCAAGGACTGAGCTCTCATGATGCACCATTCCAGAGAAGGAACAACTTCAACGACAGAGGAAGGTGCCACTCTGAGAACCAACCAATAGTCCTCATGCTATGTTATGGGGTCTTTAAATTCTCTTTCCTTACCGACACCAGGTGAAATATCATCTTCTTCCCCACTAATCCGTGAAGATCACGACATCACGAGCAGTGGACCAGAATGATGGCTTCCGTGGAATAGGAGTCAGCAATGATGTAAAAATGACGCCTCTGCTCCAAGACTGGCTCGGGTGCCGCTGAATCATTTTAAGAATGGCGGTGGGGTATGGGGAGGGTAGATATTTGGAGTTTGTTGAAATCTTTGACAAAGTGGTACAAACAGGAAAGTTCCTCCACCCGATGGGAGCATGGAATAGAAAGCCAACCAGGAAGCCCAGGCTGGCTAGGGAATCCTATTCGGGACTGACCCACAGAAAATGATGGCTACCCTCGTGAGAGGAGGGCCAGGAGGAGTGGCGTGGAAGCAGGAGGTTTGACATAGGCGCAGCATGCAAAGACTTAGAGAAGAATGAGGGGGCTGGAGAGATGGCTCAGCGGTTAAAAGCACTAGCTGCTCTCCCAGAGGTCCTGAGTTTAATCCCCAGCAACCACATGGCGGCTCACAACCATCTGTAACGGGATCCGATGCCCTTGTCTGTTGTGGCGCCCTCTTCTGTCATGTTAGCAAACGTGCAGACGGAGCACTCATTCATTAAAAACAAGCAACTTTTTCTTTTTAATGAAGAAGACCAGGTGGGAGCAAAGAACCTTAAAATTATGGGCTTCACCTTTTCATCATTATCTCTGAAAGTTAGGCAATTAATACGCGGGAAGTTTTAGAAACATTTATTAAAACTTGGAAGCCGAATCTGTGATTTACATATTAAGAGAAGTAAAATGTCTTTGAAATTAGGATGGGTATACACTTATGAGAGTCTCACGACGGTAAAGGACAGTCGGAGCAGAACTTACATCGGGTCGTAACCTCCTTCCCAGAGTGTCATTTGGGGAGACTGTGTAGTGTGGTAGGTACAGTGCAGAAAGAAAAAGATCAGAATCAGGTGGTCTTGGGTTCAAGTCCTGTGACGTTCGATGTTAGTGAATCTCAAAATGCCATCTAGAATTCTCTAAAATACCATCACCGGGGGCTTGCTGGTTAGGAACACATAATGAAAGCTCTTGCAGGGATGGAATTCCCAACACCCACACTGGGCAGCTCACTACTAACTCAAGGGGACCTGATCATTCAGTTACCAGCACTTACACACACACACACACACACACACACACACACACACACACACACACACACGAGAGAGAGAGAATACAAATAAATATTAAAGCACCACAAAATCATAAAATTAATAACGCCATCAATATGTGATAATTAAATGAGCCAATGCCTGCAGTCTATTGAACCGCATTTAGAGCATGGTAAACGCTCTCAGTTTGGTTGTGATTGGACAGTCACATCTCTTTTGCATTTCTCTCTGTAACTTCATCTTAACACTAGGTGGCAGCAGCGTTCACTTTCTGGGCTTGACATAATCTTATTTAACTGTAAGAAGAGGATGAGGTAACAGCAAAACAGGGAAACTGATATGCAGAGGAGGGAGGGAGGGAGGGAGGGAGGGAGAGAGAGAGAGGGGGGGGGTAAAATTTGGTTATTTTTATTTTTAAAAGAAAGGGGGAATATGAACAACAATGCCAACCAACCAGAGCTTCCAGGGACTAAGCCACTACTCAAAGGCTATACATGGACTGACCCTGGGCTCCAACTGCATAGGTAGCGATGAATATTAGTATTAATAAGGGCACCAGCAGAAGGGGAAGCCCTTGGCCCTGCCAAGGCTGAACCCCCAGTTAATGGGATTCTTGGGGGGAGGGCGGTAATGGGGGGAGGATGTGGAGGGGAACACCCATATAGAAGGGGAGGGGAAGGGGTTGGGGTGATGTTGGCCTGGAAACCAGGAAAAGGAATAACATTTGAAATGTAAATAAGAAACACCCAATTTAATAAACATGGAAAAATAATAAAAATTAAAAAAAAAGAAAAAAAGAAAGGGGGAAAGGGGGAGGAGAGAGGGAGGGAGGGAGAGGGAGAGAGAGGTGTAGAGGTATTTTTAAGTTAGCTTACAGATGATGGGATTCCTCCCAGGATCTTCCTTCATAAGCATGTCATTACATTTTGATCTAGTTCATTATCTTTTCTTAATGCCCTTGCTTATGTATCCTTCCCTCTAGAATTTGGTATTTCCTTCCTTCCTTTTTAAAGGACTATTTCACTTTATTTTGATGTATATGGGTGTTTTCCTTGCATGTATGCATGTCTGCACCATGTGTGAATATAGCATGTTCAGAGACCAGATGAGAGCATCAGATTTCTTGGGACTGCAGTTGCAGAGGGCTATGAGAGGCCATGTAGGTGCTGGGATTCGAACCTGGGTCCTTTCATAGAGCAGCCAGCCCTCTTAACTGCTGAGCCAAGGCCTTAAGATTTTGTATTTTGGGTTCGGGTCTTTTTTTTCTGCATACATGTCTGTGCACTCTATATGTGCAGTGCCCTCAGTGGCCAGAAGAGGGTGTGGAATCCTCTGGAACTGGAGTTAGGGTGGTTGTTACCCTGTCGACTCTGGGAACTGGCCAGGTCTTCTGAAGAGCAAAAAGCTGTTCTTCGCCACTGAGATATTTCTCCAGCCCAGGTTTGGTATTTTCAGAAAATTTCAGAAAGTGGTTATTGTTTGTAAATCTTTATGGGACAGCCTTCTTCCACCTCCTAGGAGGTTTAGCTTTCTTTCTCCTGGAACAGTGTGAGTGCGAAGGTGTCATCTATGCTGTTTGCTGATAGTGTTTAAGGGTTTTAAGTGGCTCTGGGTGAGCGTTCTCAAGATCAACTTACAGCAAATGTCTGTAAAAGTGTTTTCTGTTCATTTTTATCTTACTTTCTCCTCCTCTTCTAATTTAGGTGAAAATATGAATACAGACTCCATAAACAATGCAGTTACTTTCTCACAGTGGGGAACTCACCCGGGTCAGCACGTCCAGAGGACAATGGGTAAGCCCCACCCTGGGAAAACCACCCTTGAGACCATGGTACCTCCTCTGCTGAGTAAACACTCAATATTAACCCTAAATATGACATGACGTGAGGCTGACGAGATGGCTCAGGGGTTAAAGGCTTGCAGCCAAGCCAGATGACTCCAGTCCTCAGGACCCAAGTGGTGTGCAAGGAGAGAACTGGTTCTTACAAGCTGCCTTGTGATGTTCTCTCACACTCATGTCATAGCATATGTATTCCCAAACACAGGCACACACACACACACACACACACACACACACACACGGATGAACAAATGCAAGTTTAAAAATGTAAAAAGGTATTTTTTTTCTATAAATGATACTCTTCTCACAATAAGATATGGTATATGCAACAGTGTCTGCTGGGTAACCTTCACTCCAACAGTTAATGGATTAAAACAAGGGACGCTATCTTTGTGGCTGAGACAGGGTCTCATATCGTTTAGTCTAGTGTTGGCTATGTAGCTAAGAATTACCTCACGATTCTGATCCTCCTGTCTCGACCTCCCGAGTGCTGGGAGCGCAGACATATGCTACCGCAAGTGTCACTTTGGTGCTGGGCACTGAACTCAGAGCCCCTGGGTTCAACCCCCAGCACCAGACAACTGAATTAGATCCTAAAACTGTCTTATGCCAATTAAAATCAAATCAGGCTGAATCTACTACACAGGTCACATAATCCATCGGGGGCTTCACCCCATGGCACACACACTTCCCATTTGGACTATAGATGTGATGAGTCAAGCCTCTGTACCTTCTTGTAGGCACAGAAGCATGTTCTACAGATAAGCCAGCTTGGCAGTCACTGGCGGATATCCCATCATGCAGCTCGTTACAACCCCCCTCCCCACTTCTCAAAACTTTTATTATTATTATTTTTCTTTTGGATAACGGAGGAAACCTGGACATGCTTTTTGGGACATTTTAGATCACCACCCTGATGTGTGTGTGTGTGTGTGTGTGTGTGTGTGTGTGCGTGTGTGCGTGTGTGCGTGCGTGCGTGCGCGCGCACGCGCGAGTGTGTGTGAGTTCATTCTTCACCCTAGGAGAATTTGCTAGGCAGAGCAGGTGGTCCTTTCCTCGAGTTCCAGCCTGGCACTTGGGAAGCTGAAATAGACTTGCTGCAAGTTGGAAGCAAGCCTGGGCTGATTCTAGGCCAGTCTGGACTATTTCAACAGAACTAAAAAAAGAACAGCGACAGGTAGAGCGATTAGAGTATTTAACCTTAAAAGCTCGCCCTGAACTCACTACATATACTGAGTTTCATTCCTCCCCTCTCAACGGAACCCTCTACCTGTTTCCATAGCGTTGTTCCTAAACTCGCAATGATGTAATCTGGCCCTTACCGTGGGCTAGAGGCTGTCAGGCCTAGTCTTCAGTTCTCATAACCCATGAAACATACACATGCAATGTCCTCTTTGCTTTATGAAGTCATTTAGGCTCGGAGGAAGGACATAGGGAAGGTCCTGGTGTTAGCAAGGGGCAACTCTAGCAAAACCCTCCGGCACAGCACAGTGCCACCGTTTGCTTGGGACCCTAAGAGATGGAGTCCATCTGTTCTTCACAGGAACACGGAGCTGTCGTCGGAGCCTCGAGTGTGGGCGTGGGCCAGCGACTGTCACCCACTAGAGCAAAGTGACTCCCATGGAGCGGGCTGGGTTTGCGCCCTGCGCGTGCATAAAGCCCTTTATTGAGGCGACAGGTGACGCAGGGTAGGCGCCGCGTGAACTGGGCGCCTGAGCTATCGGGCGCGGGAGCAAGCAGGAGCAGGAGCAAGCAAGCAAGCGCGTTTCCGCGGCGGGGCCGCTGCGAGTGCGCGGCCATGTGCACCTAGGGCGCGCTGCCCTGGGTCGGGGCCGCGGCCGGCGCGCGGCTGACCTGCGGGGTACAGAGGCTCCGGGAGCGCCACGGGCTGGGAGGGCGAGGGTGGCACTCGCTACCGCGCCCCAGCGGGTTCTGTCTGGAACTGCGAGCAGAAAAGGGCCGTGCCCTACCGTGGCCAGGGCACCCCTGGCGTTCCACGCCGGTGCGGCCGAGTTGTTGACCCCATCACAGCCATAAGGGCGCGCAACTATGAGACCTGGGCGGGACTCAGGCGTACTCAATGACTGCCTACCAGGCTTTCCCTCTCAGAAGGTGGCTGAACTGATTGAGCGACTTCCTGGAAATGAACAGAACTAGCTTTTATGTTCATGGTTCAGGTCCAGTGAATGTTTAGGATGCATTTCCTGACAGTCCCAAATGTTTTCTCCTGGCCCTTGATAATTTGGCCATAAAAATATTCAAATGAGAGCTGTTAATTAGGACTGTTGCTGTTCTTTCAGGCATAGTGAATAGAGCGGCGCAGATGTTACATCGGGCTTCTATGTAAGGAAACGATTGTGATCATTTGTCATGGCGTATGGCTTGCCGAGAAGGAACACAGTGCAAAACATTTTGAAGGGCAGCTGTTATAAAATGTAAGTACACACACACACACACACACACACACACACACACACACACACACGGCTGGAGCTTGGGACAGGGGCTGGGCACTTCTATTCTCACCAAGTTACTGGAGTATATGAAGGCACTTCAATGGATCTGGACTTTGTCTTTAAAACGCTACTTGGAAATTATTTTTATTTTGTGTTTGTACCTGCCTCTGTGTGTGCACTACCTTTGAGCAGGTGCCCATGAAGGCCAAAAGGCAGTGTTGGATCCCCTGGTATTGAAGTTACAGATGGTTTTGTTACAGCATCTCCCCGTAGAGGCTGGGAACCAAACCTTGGTCCTTTTTGCGAAAACAGTTAATGCTCTTAAAGGGTGATCCGTCTTTCCAACTTCCCGAATGGTACTTATATGAACAGGGGCTAGAGACGTGGTTCATGGCTAAGAGTGTGCTGCTTTTGCAAAGGACCTGAGCTTGGTTTCCAGAGCCCACAGAGTGGCTCACAACTGTCCCTAACTCCGGTTTCATCAGATCTATCGCCCCCTATTGGACCAAATGGGCACAAAGCGTGCATGAAATGCATACATACATGCAAGCAAAACAGCTACATAAAATAATCTGAAAAATTAAGATATGCACTCAGAGGAGGGAAGGATTCACCACTGAGGGGAATCGGGGCAGAAACTTGAGTCGGGAGCTTGAAGCAGAGACCACAGAGGAACACTGCTTGCTGGTAGGCTCAGGGGCGTATGCCTAACTAGCCTTATTCCAGACCACCTTCCAGGTACAGCCTGCAGATATGGCCACAGGCTTTGTGATCTGGGAAACCCCTCAGTTGAGGATCCTTTCTTAGGCCACTTGGGGCTGAGTCAAGTGGACAGTTCAAGCCAATAGACAGTTCTAGTCATTCTTCATACTGAGACAGTATTTTGAAAAGAGAAAAGAGGTTTCTAGGCTGATCAAACCGCATGTTTTGGAGGACACTGCGTCATCTTGTTTAAAAACATTCTGAAATTAGCTTTTTAGGTTAGCATGTCAAATAATGGGTTTCATTTGCACATATATATGTGTGTGTACACATATACATATTTATGCCTGAGTATCATTTTTCTTTAGTTTCAGTCATTCAAAAACACCTTTACTACTACTATTTTAAAACACCTCTGTATAGCGTACAAATGTACTGACAACACACTTTTTTAGCTGGTGCAAAGCATCAAGTCAGCTCCTTGTCCTCTCTGGCAGGCAGTTTCTAGCAACATGGACTTTTCGGTCTGAAGCCCTGAGCTCCAAGCTTGGCACCTCTGCAGACTGAGTCCTGGCTTTAATGCCTGTGTCTGTGACACAATGCATGTCTGTCTGTTGTGGCGGGGCTTGCAAACAAAACCACGCACAGTTAAGAAGTGCTGCTTGCCTGGAATACTGAGAACACAGAATGGATGCCTCACTATGCAGAAGTTCCTGCTCTCCCCCCTCCCCCCATTCTTCTCCCCCTCCCCCTCCTTTTCCTCCTTTTTTTTTTTTTTTTTTTTTTTGGTTCTTTTTTTCGGAGCTGGGGACCGAACCCAGGGCCTTGCGCTTCCTAGGCAAGCGCTCTACCACTGAGCTAAATCCCCAACCCCCTTTTCCTCCCTTTTAATACAGGGTCTTTTTTTTTGTTGTTGTTGTTCTTTTTTCCGGAGCTGGGGACCGAACCCAGGGCCTTGCGCTTCCTAGGTAAGCGCTCTACCACTGAGCTAAATCCCCAGCCCCTTAATACAGGGTCTTATCTGTGTAATCTTAGCTGGCCTCATGAACTGGCCAGGGAGACCAGGCTGTTTTTCAGCCTCTGCCTCCCTGGTGCTTGAACTAAAAGGCATTCACAACCACGTTTGGCTTTTACCTTTTAACCCCTCTGCTTTTATTTATGACACTTGCTGTCGTGAGTCAAGAAAGTCTCCTTTTCAAACAGTGTTCTAAGATGTTGGTGTGGCTCCTTATCAAGGGCTACACACAAGAATTAGGATTCATTACATTCGGTTCGGTTTTGACAGTTGGGCGCGGTTAAGACCGTGGACAACAGGAAGTACCATTCTAGTAAGTATCATTTTAATTGTAGATCAGGTGGCATGGCCTGTAAACCCAGCCTCTTGGGAGAGCGAGGCAGGGAGATTATAAATCTGCCTAGGCAGTTAAGTCAAAATAAATACATTAGTTGCAAAACACCCCAAACCCACAGAAACCCCACCAACACAGTATAGACACCGTATGAAAGAAAATAGGAAATACTGGTTTTACTCGGTGCTGGGAACGGAACCCAGACCACCACGCATGCTTGGTGAACTGGCTAGTAACTGAGTTATATTCCCAGATCCTTACGTGTGTCTTTCTTGATAGACTTTGAGATGATGTCTGTGTTTTTAATGACGTTTATTTTAAAACCTGTGTGTATTTGTGTGTGTGCGTGTATGCATGTGTGTGTATGCGTGTGTGTGCTCATGCACACTCGTGTTCACATACTACAGCACATGTATGCTGGACGTCAGAAGTCAACTTGTGGAGCTGACTCTTTCCATCCACAAGGGATCCCAGGGGTCGAGCCTGGGTTATTAATCCTGCTAGCAAGCACTCTTACTGCCTAAGCCACCTCAAAGTCTGTTCTTCAAACAGCCAGATTATTTTTATAAATACATCTTTGACTTTTTCAACTGCTTCTGTAATAATGTTACACCATCCAGTCACACCCTAAGTTTGCAGGATCAGTGACACTGGAGGCAGAAACTCGGGGTGACAGGTATCGCAGAACATCTCCCCCGTTCCGACTAAAGCAAATGGGGCTGAAGTATTAAGGACTGCATGTGACAAACATGTAGCTGTTGTTTGTCAGAATTAGGCAAAATTAAGATTCATAGTAATCACTTTTAATGTGGGTTCATTTATTTCTCAAGATTACACACGAAAGCCTGTGCGTGAGCCACACACCTGCTCAGCAGATGATGCTCTGTCTTACTTTCTCTAGGTTAACTTTCTTATTCTTTAAAAAGATTTATTTATTATATATAATATATATTATATATAAGTATGTATATATAATATATATATTATATATAAGTCACTGTCTTCAGACACACCAGAAGAGGGCATCGGATCCCGTTACAGGAGGTTGTGAACCACCATGTGGTTGCTGGGAATTGAACTCAGGACCTCTGGAAGAGCAGTCAGTGATCTTAACCGCTGAGCCATCCCTCCAGCCCTAGGTTTATTTTTTGTGTTAAATATTTTGCCTGCATGTCTGTGTAACATGTGTATGCAGAGCCTTCAGAGGTCAGAAGGGGGCAGTAGATCCCTAGAACCAACTTTACAGATGGTTATGAGCCACCGTGAGATTGCTGAGAACTGAATCCTGGTCCTTAGCAAGAGCGACAAGTGCTCTTTACCAGTAAACATCTCTCTGGCCCCTTCCTTTTGTGAATATACTCTATCTACCTATCCATCTATTCCTCTACCTATCATCCATCTACCCATCCATGTATGTATGTATGTATGTATGTATGTATGTATGTATGTATCTATTTATCTATCTATTTATCGATCTGTCTATATCATCTTATCTATATCTGTCATCTGTCATCTGTCATCTATATCTATTCATCTTCCTATCTCTTACATTCTTATACACATATATTTTCTTTTAAAAATAAATTATTCATTTACTTACGTCTATTTGTGCATGTGTATGCCTGTGTGCATGTGTATGCTGTGTGCATGTGTATGCCTGTGTGCATGTGTATGCCTGTGTGCATGTGTATGCCTGTGTGCATGTGTATGCCTGTGTGCATGTGTATGCTGTGGTCATGTGTATGCCTGTGTGCATGTGTATGCCTGTGTGCATGTGTATGCTGTGGCCATGTGTATGCCTGTGGTCATGTGTATGCCTGTGTGCGCGTGTATGGCTGTGGGCAGTTGTATGCCATATTCTTGTGTATGCCGTGTGCATGTGTATGCCTGTGTGCATGTGTATGCCTGTGTGCATGTGTATGCCGTGGGCATGCGTATACTCTGTGCGTGTGTATGCTGTGGGCATGCATGGAGGTCAGAGAACAGTTTTCAGGAAGCAATGACTTCCTGCATCCTGGGGGTGGGGAGTGGATTGCAGGTGGTTGGACTTAGCAGCAAGTACCTTTACCCACTGAGCCCTTCACTGTTTCCTTTACTGTTATTTTTTTTATATTTATTTATTTTACTTTATGTATATGAATGTTTTGTTTCTGTGCCTTTGGTACCCCTGAAACTGGGGTTTACAGATGGTTGTGAGCTGTTATGTAGGTGCTGGGAATTCAACCTGGATTGTCTAAAAGAGCGACAAGCGCTCTTAACCACGGAGCCATTTCTCCAGCCCCACCCCTTTGTTGATCTTTGAGGCAGGGTTCTACCACGTGGGCCAGGCTGCTCTGGAACTTACTCTACAGCCCAGGCTGCCCTCAAACTCAGTCTTCCTCCCTCTGCCTCCCAAGTACTGGCGTTACAGTTGTGTCCCTCCACTCTTGGGATTATAAGTGTACACTACTATGTCTAGCTTGGGACATTATTGATCAGCCACGAAAGACATTGTTGGGTGTGGTGGTGCACGCCTTTAAACCCAGCACTTGGGAGGCAGAAGCAGGTAGATCTCTGTGAATTTGAGGCAAGCCTGGTCTACATAAAAGTTCAAGGCTAGCCAGGCTGTCCCAATAAGACCCTGTGTCTAAATAAATAAATAAATAAATAAAGACAGACAGACATTGTAGTTTATGGTTCCTGTTCACAGTCTCCTTTGTAGATGGGTTGGAATTGTAGGCTGCTGCACTGGACAAACCATGGCACAGTTTCTGGACTTTCACCAGTGACTTTTACTGAGTTAATTAGTGGGATATTCTTCCTTGTTGGGATGGTAACTCTAGAGGGACAGACAGCAAGGTATTGTCCCTACGTTGCATAGCATGCCCAGTAAAAACTGATTGAGTAAGTTTATGAAATTTTGCCTCAGACAGGAACCATGGGACCTTGCGGAGCTCACAAAGACCTGGTATTCAAACTTGACGAACATCAACTTGCCGTTCTTGGGAGAAATCGCATTTGGTAGCCCTATGAATCTCTTGGCAGGCCAAACCAAACAAGACTGCCCGCTCCCTTCAATGCAAAGTAAGTGAAGTTCCTCTATAATACGTTAGCGATTGTGTCCTTGACTAGTTAACACAAGACCTTTTTAAGTTTGTCATCCAACGCCCATGCCTCCTGTGGGTTCTCAGTGTAGTTAATTCTTCAACGCTGCTCACCTGCTGTGCGCTACTGGGCTTTGAGGTGGTGCCAGGTGGAAACGCCACTCAGATGGCTCTGTTTGCTTTATTATTATTTCTTTTTAGCCATGGCACTTGAAAAGGAGTATGAAGCAAAGCGCCTAGCGAAGCTGAAGTCTAAGGAGAACGCGTGTAAGGAGATGCAGGTTTCACTGAGGGAAAAGAGTGTCGGCCTGAGAAGACCACTTCAGCCCAAGTGACCCGACCACGTAGCGTCAAACCTGAACCTGTTTCCGGCATCCACGGGCGGCGAAGCTTTCGGATTCCTCCACAGTGTCAAGTAGACACAGCGCTGTGTCTATGGGCGATGGGGCCAATGTTGCTAGACCTGGCTCGGCGAACGCTGACAGAGCCCCCGGGTTCCTGCCACACTCCTGTTCTTTGTGCCCCACACAGCAGCCCTCTCTGTAAGTAGATGAGAACGCATCTGGAGTTGAGTCGTTTTGTGTTCGCTCGTTTCAATGTCTGTAAGATCGCGTGCGGAAGAGGACAGTTCTTGTGAGAGTCAGCGCTCTGAAGAGACGTTTGCGATCCCAAGGAGACTTCTCAAAACGAAGTCAGAAAGAAGTCCTTTTAAAATGAGAAACCGCATTTTTTCTTTTTTTTTTTTTTTTTTTTTCTGGTTAAGAAAAACAGAAAAACGATTAAGATTTCCTTTCTGTCAACTCTTCAGTTACCAATTTTTGGTAAAGTTTCGTTTAATCGTTCTCACGTGCCACTTCATGTTTAATTTTTTTTATCACGTGGTACTTTAAAGTAAGACTTACTTGGCTTTTGTTCTTCTGGAAAAAAATGTTGAGCCGCTTTCTTTCTGGCTAATATTCTTTCTGCAACGGACCTGGAGCAGGTGCGGCACGTGTGCGTGAAAGGGACACAGAGGGACAAAGACGGCCTCACTGTGAGGAAAATTTATATTTGCAGAGAGGCTGGGGAATGAGCAAATAAAGAGAAAGAACTGAGTTTGTATGAACAAAGTTTTCTAGAATTTGAATCCAATAAAGCATATTTGGATACTAGTGTTTTACTTAAGCATTGTTTCTTAAAGGACACTCAACAGAGTCTTTAGGATCCTCTCCTCTCCTGGCTTCACGAAGGGTGCCATGATGTAGTGGTATTTAAGTGTATAGCCTTGGGCTGGTGTGATACATGGGGGGTGGGGTAGATTAGATGGTAGGACTGGGTCTCCAGCACTGAGAAGCCGAAGAGAAACAGACTCTAGGCTTGCTTTTCTCGAATTGCTCACAACAGTGCGACTTGGGCTAGGTGACTCTTTCTCTGAGTCTATGTGCAAACTATAGCAACTTGTTCATAGAAGGTCATGGGGTTGCATGACTTGCCTGAAACAGAGGGAGAATTCCTCTGGTGTTAAGCCATGCCGCGAGCACAGTCCCCGGTTGAACTACTGTAATCTAGGTGTAAAACATGATATTCAGCTGACTCTGTTAACCTTTGTAGAATCCAGAACTATTAGAATTTTTAGAAAATCGGTTTCAAAGCCAGGTGTGGTATGTCTCTCTACCATTCTAACATGCAGGAGGCTGGAGGCTGAGGCAGGAGGATTGCGAGTTTGAGGCCTGGGGCACAGAGTGAGATCTTGAGAGTTTTGTCTCTCTGTGTGTGCACATGTGTGTGAGCATACTCAGGTCATGTAACCTGTTGTTTTAACTCAAAACTAGACCAGTGAGGTCATTCAGTTGGTAAAGTTGTTTGCTGCCAAGCCTAATGACCTAAACTCATTCCCTTGGACTCACGTGGGGGAAAGATGAGAACTGATTCTCGCCAGTTGTCCTTTGACCCCCCTACACATACATCATGGCATGCACATGCCTGTACACATACATAGTCACACAAATACACTACTGTGTGACAAAACTTTTGCTATGGACACTTAACACATGTTAGGGAGCCCATGGTTGACCAAAGGGCAGAATGACCCAAGTCCAGCTTGGTGAACTAGGACTTTAATTGGATTATTGTGGTTGTTTGGAAGAAAATGGACCCCATAGGTTCATAGGGAGTGGCAATATTAGGAGGCGTGGCCATGTTGGAGGAGGTGTGACCTCGTTGGAGTAAGTGTGTCACTACAGGACAGGCTTTGAGGTCTCAGATGCTCAAGTCGCACCCAGTGTGGCATTCACATCCTGCTTTCTGCTGATCCAGCTGTAGAACTCTCAACTACCTGTCCAGCACCATGTCTGCCTGCACGCTGCCATGCTTCCCTCCATGATGATAATGAGTCAAACATCTGAAACTGGAAGTCGACCCCGATGAACTGTTTTCCTTTATAAGAGTTGCTGTGGTCATAGTGTCTCTTCACAGCAACAAAACCCTAAGACAGTGGGTGAAGGGTTACCTATAGGACCAGAAAATACTTACATACAGCTGCATCACTAAGGCCCACCCTGACATGGGTGACAGCTCACAAATCTGGGAACCTGGTACACACTACACAGCCTGCAGGCAGCTCAACAGATTGGAGGGTGTCCTTTCCAAGTGACTCAATTGGTTTAATCCTCTTCCGGGCTTCTGGTCTGGTTTCAGAGTCTTTGCACTTTGGCTTGTCTACTATGGAAGGAAGAAGTCCAGTGAATCTAGTCAGTTTTAGGGACTTCCTGAAGCTTTTTTTTTTTTTAACTTATTTACCTTCATACTTAAGGAGTTTTTCTAAAAGATAGAATGTTTTAATCTACATACACACTCACACAAGTGCACACACAGAGGAGGGAGAGACAAATACAGGACACTGTTGTAGAGAGCAAACAGGAGCCCTGATTGACTCCCTGGATGAACATGTATTATTGACACAGGTCAAGGCCACAGACCCAAAAGACTCACAGCCCAAAGGAAATTGTCAAAGTCCTACCCCTTATGGATCTGGTTTGAAATTGCCAAAGCCTTCTTCCTCTAATTTAAGTACAAGCATTTGCAGGCTATTGACCAGTGTGCACAAAACTGGTATCATAACTTCATCTTCTTCCTCCCAGTTAACAGACCCAAAGTTGCTGCCTCCAGAGACCTACACCTGAGACTACCTAAGCCCTCCTCCTCTCTGTACATAGAAACCACACGGGGCTTCCTGGTTGTGTTGTGTGCTGCTCACAAGACCCAGGCCTTTCTGCTCATGTCTATCTGTCTGTCTTTTCTCATTTCCTTGCAGCCCCCAGGCAGGGTTCCAGGACCAAGGCATACTCTGTTTATGGCAGTTCTAGGTTACCTTTGTTTAGAAGGTGTAGTCCCTGATAATCTCTTGTCATATCTCTTTCTCTTAAGAGTATCCTGGGGGCTGGGGATTTAGCTCAATGGTAGAGCGCTTACCTAGGAAGCGCAAGGCCCTGGGTTCGGTCCCCAGCTCCGAAAAAAAGAACCAAAAAAAAAAAAAGAGTATCCTGGAGTTAGCCTATGCACAGGTAATGTTCCTTCCAGAGCTTATCAATCAGAAAGCTCAGTGCCAAGTTTGTGTGTTTGGAGGGCCCAAAGCACCCCACCCCCTTGCACACACTGCCTATCACTATTACTGAAGATGGTATATTCTCCCTTCCTTCCTTATTTATTTATTTGTTTGTTTGTTTATTGGCAGACAGGGTTTCCTCTGTAGAGCCCTGGCTGTTCTGGAACTTATTCTAGATCAGGCTGGCCTAGAACTCTCTGGAGTGCTGGATGAAAGGTATGTGCTGTCATGCCCAGCCTGCCTGTCTGCCTGTCTGCCTGTCTGCTTCCTTCCTTCCTTCCTTTCTTTCTTTCTTTCTTTCCCTTCTTTCCTTTCTTTCTCTCCTCCCTCCCTCCCTCCCTCCCTCCCTCCCTTCCTTCCTTCCTTCCTTCCTTCCTTCCTTCCTGCCCTGTCCGCTGTCCATCCATCCATGCATCATGGTCTTTTGTATTCAGGCTGGACTTACACTAAATACCTTTCTGAGGATGACCCTGTGCTCCTGATATTCTCGACTCTGCCTCCTGGGGGTGGCATTACATAGGCATACGCCATCATTCCCAGACTGTGTGATGCTGGGGATGGAACCCAGGGCTCAGTGCATGCTAGACAAGGTCTCTCTCACCTGAGCTGCATCTCCAGATCTCATTTTCTCTACGTTGCCTTGATTGTCTCGGTTCCTTGTTAAATCACAGCTTCATAGCACTGTCACGGTGACTATTTCGAATCCTTTGTTAGGCAGCTGATAATCTGTATTGCTCTAGGGCTAATTTCTGAATATTACCTCCCCGCTTCCACCACCGAGGCAGGTTTTCCTGTGTAGCCCCACCAGTCTTGGAACTCAGTCTGTAGACCAGGCTAACCTCAAACTTAAAAGTTGTTCATTACCACACCCATCAACTTTTTTTTTTTTTTGGACCTTATTTTTTTTTTTCTTACTCTTCGAGTGTCTTATAACTTCTTTTGAAACTTAGGCATTTAAAAACAGAGCCAGTCCCTGATGCAGAAATGAGTTCTTTTTACTTCTTTTCTTAGTAGCCTCTAACCTTGCATCCAAACTACCACTCTTTTGAGAACTAATCCCAAGGGCTGGAGAAATGGCTTAGACGTGAAGAGCACTTGTGGTTCTTGCTTATGACCCTGGTTTGATTTCTGGGACACACGCAGTGGCTCTGACTGTTCTGATTCACTGTGCAGGCTGGCCTGGAGCTCATAAAGATCCACCTGCTTCTGCCTCCGTGGCACTAGGATTGAAGGTGAGCCTATAATGTCAGGCTAGGGTTTAAGATCATGCACAAGGCAGGCATTATGGATCCACCCATCTCAGTAACAAGCCAGGCAGGCTTTATGGACCCACTGCTCCCGGTGTATCTTGCAGTGGAGGTACAAACACGCCCAAGCTGTGCTAACTCATGATGATGTCATGCGCTGTTCACTGCTAGCCTGAAAAGTTAAACATCAGACCAGTGTGAACTTAAAGGGTCAAACAGAGATTTATTTCTGGAGACAGTAGCTCCCTCTCCTCCTCCTTTCCGCTCAGGAGACGTTGCCTGCGCACTCTTCTTCTGTGACCTCTCATGTGTCCAAACAACATGATTTTGTGATGTTGAGATTTTTTTTTTTTTTCCTTTTCCAGGCCGATATATTGATTTACTAGTAGGAAAAAAAATATGTAGTTTCTCTCTGCTCCAACTTCAACTCAAAAGTAACATTTTTATTTCCCTCTAAAATAGAGTTAGACTGTATTATGATTTTTCTCAGTCAATACTGTTGCTGTATTTGGGCTGCTATGATAAAAATCCCCCCAAACTGGCTTATAAACAACTTTTTCCCTCAGACAAAGAAAATCCAGCATCTGGTGAGGCCCACTTTCTGGTTCCTAGATTCTACCTCTTACTATGTTGCCAAAGACAGAAGGCGCTAGCTAGCTCTTGGGTTTCTCTTGCTAAAATAATAAAAGTCCACTCCTTATTACTGTTTGCATGCTTCTGTGTGTTTATGACGTACATCTCTTTTCACGAGTGTGCCCTGGCACTCGTATTGAGGTCAGAGGGAAACTTATAGTTCTCTCTGCCATTTGGGTCCTGGCGAGCGAAGTCAGATTGCAAGAGTTGACAGCTAACCCCTTTATCTATTGAGGTGGTCGTTAGCCCACCACGAGCATGGCTTCTCTGTGAGTTATGATTGTCCTCTCTCTGTGAGTTATGATTGTCCTCAGCGTGTTTGACTTATTCTTACGAGTGGGTGCTTTGGGAGAGTCACATGCCGTGACTCATGAGGCCTGAGGACAACATTTGGCATGTTACTGACCAGCCCTCATCCAGATTAACTGAAATGAAGAAGCCCCGATTAATACCAATGGAGACGAAAAGGGGGAGATTACAGCAGGTACCAATGAAATCCAGAAAATGATGGGGCCGTGCCGTAACAGCTCACATTGCACTAAAGTGGAAAAGCTGAAGGCACATGACTTTACCACGGTTAACAAAGGTGAAGTAAATAACCTAAAAGATCTGTAGTAGAGAGATCGAAGCTGCGGCTTAAAATCTCCCAGCTGAAAACGCTCAGGTCCAGAGGGGCGATCGCAGCATCCTACCAGTCACACAAAAAGAAATAATAGAAGGTCCTCATAGGACTCCACAAAACAGGGAAGGAGGGATACGCTTCCAAACTCCCCATGAAACTGGCATTCTAATTCTGATGCCAGACGAGGCCAAAACAAAAATTGCAGACTGGTCTCCCCCGTGAACATAAAATTCTCACTAAGATACTAGCAAACTAAATCCAACACACCAGAAAGTTCCTTCCCCGTGATCAAGCTGACTTTATTGCAGGCGTGCAGGGATGAGTGTAGTCGGCAAATGTAATTTGTCATGTAAGTGATCTGAGTGACAGGTCACATGACGTGGGTCACACGATGGGGATCACATGAGCATCTCGGCAAATACAGAAACACGTTTAATAAATCCAACATCCCTTCATGATAAAAGCCCCAGAAATGGAACGAGCACATCCCAGAGTGATTAAGGCTACAGAGGGCAGATTCTGCTGCAGGGAGGAGGACTCAAAGCATCTCTACTATCAGGGACAAGACAAGGATGTTCGCTCACATCACTACACAACGCAGTGCCAGCAGCCGTGACTCGAGCAGCACCGTGGAAGAAATAAATGAGAGAGACAAATCGGAAGGAAGAAGTCAAAGCCTTACTTGTAGATGACGTGATTCTACCTGAGACAGCCTAAAGCAGGCACTGGGAGGCTCCTAGACCTGAAAGACATGTTTGGCAAAGTGGAAGGTTACAAAGTCAGCACCTAAAAATCACCAGTCTTCATACATGCCACTGGCAAACGTGCTGAGAAAGTAATCAACCCCACTCACAAAAGCCTAAAATGTGTGCCTCGATATACAGCCGAGGGAAAGGACCCCGCGACGAAACCTGAAAACAGGAGAAAGACATTGACGAAGACACTAGAAAAGACATCTCCCTTCTCAATTACAGGAATGCGAGAAAAGCATACGGAAATCTATTTTCAAAGCTTATTTGAAATGCAGAACCAACCGGTTTTTTAAAAAAATATTTATTTATTATGTAATTATGTAGAGGTACACTGTAGATGCACCAGAAGAGAGCATTGGATCTCATTTACAGATGGTTGTGAGCCACCATGTGGTTGCTCAGGACTCAGGACTGTGGAAGAGCAGTCACTGCCCTTAACCACTGAGCCACTCTCCAGCCCCAAAACCAAACCTGTCTTAAATGGAGATATCTTTTGTGGATAGAGAATGCTCCTCCCAGAAGCTATGGGTTATCGAATAAATCTTTTTTTTTTTTTTTTTTTTGGTTCTTTTTTTCGGAGCTGGGGACCGAACCCAGGGCCTTGCGCTTCCTAGGCAAGCGCTCTACCACTGAGCTAAATCCCCAACCCCAAATGTGTAGCCCAGGCTGGCCTCGAACTCGTGATCCTCCTGCCTCTGCCTCCTTCAGCAAATCCTACCGGCGTGCGCCACCACAACCGGCGAATAAATCTTAATGTCAGGCGTGGGACATTTTCCTATAAATTGTTGGCCAGGGAAATCCTGAAGTTTCTATGAACAATTCAGGATGCTGACATTGCTCTTGGCTGTCCTCTGGGACTTGATAAGGTCCTGTTCCTTTTAGTTATGCGCATAGGCAGTGGAAGCCTTCTGCCTACCAGCCAGCCTAGTAGGGGCTGCCCCTACCCCACCCAGAAGATGCTACGTGGGCTGCTAGGGAACGAGCTGCCTCCGATCTTACTGTGGGTCTGTCCAAGCTATGCTCTCCAATGAAATAGTGCATGGCTACTTAACTGTCTTGGTCAGGGCTCCTATTGCTGCAAGGAAACACCATGGCCAAAGCAACTTGGAGAGTAAAGGGTTTATTTAGCTCACACTTCCACAGTACAAAGGAAGTCAGAACAGGAACTCAAAAGGGGAAGGAATCTGGAGGGGGAAACTGATGCAGAGGCCAAGGAGAGGTGCTGTTTAAGGCTTGCTTCCTATGGTTTTGCTCAGCTTGCTTCTTTGTTTTGTTTTGTTTGATTTGTGTTTTTAGGTTTTTGGGTTTTTTTTTTTGTTGTTTTGTTTTTGTTTTTGTTTTTGTTTTTGTTTTTGTTTTTGTTTTCTGGCCAGGTTTCTCGGTGTAGCCCTGGCTGTCCTGGAACTCTAGCTGTAGACCAGACCCGCCTCTGTCTCCCAGGTGATGGGATTAAAAGACGTGTGCAACTACCAACCGCTTCAGCCTGCTTTCTTATAGCACCCAGGGCCACAAGCCAGGGGTGTCCCCTCCTACAATGGGCTGGGCGCTCCCACACCAATCACTAAGAAATGCTCTCCTTGCCTTTAGCCCAGTTTTATGGAGACGGTTTCTCAATCGGGGTTTCTTCCTTTTCAGATGATGACTCCAGCCTGTGTCAGGATGATGAAGAATTAGCCAGCACGATTGACCCCTTGTCAACTTGGCAAACAATACTTTTAAAGGCATATCTTTCCTTTTCTTCCTTTTTTTCCCCCTTCTTCCCTGAGATCTCAGATTAATACTACAAACACAAACATAATACAAACAAAATTCCCACAGACTTTACCAAGTCAAACACTTTAAAAGTTTAGTCTCTGTAAAAAATCCAAAATCTCTTTTCAAAATCCAAAGTCTCTCAACTATGGGCTCCTATAATAGAAAAGAACCTATCTTTCTCACTTCAAGACAGAAAAACCGGGGGCTGGGGATTTAGCTCAGTGGTAGAGCGCTTACCTAGGAAGCGCAAGACCCTGGGTTCAGTCCCCAGCTCCGAAAAAAAGAACCAAAAAAAAAAAAAAAAGACAGAAAAACCAGGACACAGTTACAACTTGAACAAAGCAAAACAAAACATTGAAATTCAATGTTCAATATCTGGGATTCACTCTTGATCTTCTGGGCTCCTCCAGGGAGGCTGGCCCAGTCTACAAATAAAGTCCAGGACACCCAGGGCTCTGTCAAACAAAGAAACCCCCGTCTCAAAAACCCACAACAAAACAAAAATGAACCAAGCAAGCAAACAACAATAACAAAAAACCCAGAAGATTTTTTTATTGTTTTTGGTCCATACAAGGTATCTCAGATGCAGGGGCCTCTGGGTACTTGGAGGGCCAGGGCAGACCCAGGACAGTTAGGCTGGTGTAGGGAAAGCTAGGAGGTTCAAAACGCGGGGGAACCAAGTGTACGCGGTAGGTCTGGGTTTGCCTCCCGGTTCCGTTGTCCTGTTCCAACCTCAGTTTCTTCTCTGGGTTACTGGGAGCGGTGGGGTCTGAGGTCTAAGAGAAAAGAATGTGCTCTCTCAGAATGCCTGCAGTGTTTTAAAGACTTAGGTTCATCACGTGACACTCCCCTCTCCCCTCCCCTCTCCAGCCTCCCCTTTTTCCCTTGCGGGGGCAGGGAGGACCACAATATACAAACCCCCTGGGAAGCAAGGTATGATGGGACATAGTGTCAGACAGCCTGAAGCTTTTGTCCTTTCCTGTCCGCTGCCCGGTGACACAATGCTTGGCCTTTATGGTGGCACCATGGACGTTCCTATGATGCTTGCCCTCGATGTCCGCAACACTGTAGTGAAGGAAGATCCCGGGTCCGGCGAGTAACTTATTACTCAGTGGTTACACACACGAAACGATGACCTGAGAGAGCTTCAGCAGAGGAGGGAGGTTGATGATGGAGGGAAGTAGGGAAGAAAGTAGCTAAAATCCACTCGTTATTTAAACATATGAAATTGTCAAACAAATAAACAAACAAACAAAAAAATACCTATAAAACAAGCCAATCTCTCGATTGGGAAATCGAGTCCACTAAAAAGAAATTGTAGAAGGAAGAATGAATGCCTCTTTTACGGCGCTCTGAGACAGGGTCCCTATTCTGTAGTCTGGGGTAGCCTGGAACTCATGGCAATCCTCCTGTCTCAGCCACACACCCAGATTACTTACATATTTTAGCGGGGCTCCTGTAAATCAATTTAGAACCCGTAACGAGTGCTAGGAAACAGTCTTTGTGCTTAGGATCATGAGTTTTGGACCAAGTAATTACTTCAGGCTGGAGAATCAAGTCAGGTGCTAGCCTTCCCAGCGTATTCTGTCAGGATGTCTATTAGCTTAGTTACTGCACACATGCATTTAGGACTTGTATGTAACAGTGGCCAAAGGTTAAAGTAAATGGTACTGAGAGGGCGTGGCATTTACTGTGAATATCATGGCAAGATAACATACAATAAAGCTTCACACTTCTGTCTTACTTATTTCTATTAATAACTCCCCAGAGAGTCTTATTTATTTTAGTTTACTTACACGTAATTAAATTGAGGTCCTCAGGCTGTCCTGGAACTCCTTAGGTAGCCCAGGATAGCCTCAGGCTAAGAGATCCACCTGCCTTGGGAATGCTGGGATTACAGGTACGGGCCAGCGTGCCTCATGTGGCTTTACTTATTTTCATAGTCTAGACTTTGTTGTGGCTTCCACATCTCACCTCACTCCCTAACCAGCCCAGCAGGCTGTTTCATTTCTGCCATGGCCATCACACTCAGGGTAAAAATGGATCACAATGGTGTCTACCTCACAGGGTTGCAGGGAGGCCTGAGCGAGAGCCGTGCAGTGCTCGCCACGGGGCCTCAGGCACAGAGCACTCAGTGAATGTGGCTGTTCTCATGTAGCATCTGTATTAGAACTCGCTCTCAGGCTGTCGAACCTGATATGTTCCTTTTACCGTAATTGGGATGAATTTTCTTCCCATAATTCCAGCACTTAAACATCTGTCGAGAATTGATAGTTACAATCTAAGTAACATACACCCCGGGAAACTGAGGCCAGAAAAGACAGCCAGGCAGAGGAATAGAAGCCCTAGTCTACACAGAGCGCAGGTGCAGGGTTCCTTACCCAGCTGCTCTTTTTCCACTGTGCACGCCGAAGATGGTTCCTGTGCTGTTCATGTGAAGTACCCAGCAATTCCATTCTCCACCTCTGCTGTCCGTCACCTGCCAGGCCAGCCCCTCTCCAGACCTGGCTGACCCGCCATGTCTGCAGGTGTCACCACCCGGAAGTTTTAGTCATTTGCTGCCCTCGCACCCCCGTGTAAAGTTAAGAACACATGGACATTGTGACATTGTGACAGTCTGGTTCTTCTTGTTCATAGGCCATCAGGTGGTCATCCTTACAGAGTTACTGGAGACAGCCAGTATCATGAGGCTTCCTCATTTCAACCACCCCGTTTTCTTCAGGCTTCCTTTCTTCTTGGTTTCAAAACAAGTGATCATCAGACCTCTCAGATGAGAAGTGGTGTAAACAAAGCAAAGAGGAATAAAAAGCATATATCCTTTAGGTAGAAGCAATCACCATGACTTTTCTTTCTGTTTATTTAACAACAATGATAATTGTGGGTGTGTCTATGCTGTGTGCTGTGCATTTATGTGTGTGTGTATATTTGTGTGTGGATACATGTGTGTATGTTGTGTGTGTTGTATATGAATGTGTGTTGTGTGTATGTGCATGTATGTGTGTGTATGTTGTGTGTGGTTATGTGTGTTGTGTGTATGGTATGTGTGTGTATGTTGTGTGTGGGTACACATGTGTATGTTGCCTGTGTTGTGTTGTATGTTGGTACGTTGTGTGTGTGTGTGTGTTCTGTACAGGTATGTGTGTGTATGTTGTATGTGTGTATGTGTGTTGTATATGTTGTATATGTCTGTGTGTGCAGTTTGTGTGTATGTATATGTATGTATATGTGTGTTGTGTTGTGTGTATGTATGTTGTATATATTCTGTGTGTATGTATGTTGTTGTGTGTTGTGTTGTGTTGTGTGTGGTTGTGTGTGTTGTGTGTGGGAATGTGTGTGTATGTTGCCTGTGTTGCATTGTATGTGGGTACATTTTGTGTGTGTGTGTGTTCTGTACAGGTATGTGTGTGTATGTTGTATATGTGTGTTGTATGTGTTGTATATGTCTGTGTTTGCAGTTTGTATGTATGTATGTATGTATGTATGTATGTATGTATATGTGTGTTGTGTTGTCTGTATGTATGTTGTATGTATTCTGTGTGTGTGTTATGAGGAATCAAATCCAGGGTCTTGAGCAGATTAACTTTGACATCTACCTCTGAGCTATACCTCCAGCATATCTTCAGTTTATTATTTTAGGCTATCTGGGAGTCTTCTCTTCATACCATTTGTGATCCTCCTCCCTTCTTGTTTAACTAACATAGCATTTCTTCTTTGTATGAAATGTTTACCTCTTAATAGCCCACAATACCTCACAATTAGTTGTGCTATAATCTTCTTGGTCTCTGTTTGTACGTTGTCTCTAGGTTTCTGCTTCACAAATACAATGTTATTATAATTAAGATCACGTTTCTAAGAAACAATACTGCTGCCAGTAAGAATGTCTGTCCCCAGAGAAGACCACGTCTGCCTTTGCCAATATTTAAACTTATTTACTAGATACCGTCTCAGGCCCATGTTACTGTAAGTCTGTTGCTACATGTGTTTCCTTCCCAGAAACATTGTGAGGAGTTTGAGCCTGATCTGAAATCAAGTCAGGGGGATCTCTTGCTTCCCTCAAAACCTACATGAAGGTGATATCCATCTCACCTTATCTTTCAGTGCTGGGGAACATCCTAGGGTCTATCAGATTAGGGAAGCCTGTGCCGCCCTGTGCCAGTGAGCTAGACCCTCAGGCCTGGCAGGCTGGGGAGGTCCTGTGTCACTGAGTTAGCCCCTTAGGCTGGTGTTGATGGATTTTCTTTTCTAGTATTTTATCTCTTTCCTGTGGGGTATTTTCAAAAGATCTTGAATAAATCCTCTTACCTTGTGTCACGCCTATACACCTACACAGCCCAAAATTTCTGTGATTGCCAGTTTTGAGATTTCTCTCCCACAGGTTTACCTTTGTGTCTCTCCCCCCACCCCCTTTTTTGAGTGGCCATAGTAACTTATTCTGTAGATCAGGAAAGATCCACCTACCTTTGCCTCCCCAGTGCTGGGATTAAAGATTAAAGGCATGTGCCACCACAGCGGGCCATTACCTGAGCTCTTTCTGAGTTTATGGGATTTTATTTCATGTGTGTGTGTGTGTGTGTGTGTGTGTGTGTGTGTGTGTGTGTGTGTGTGTATGTGTGATATGTGTGTGTATGTGTGTGTGTGCGTGTATGTGTGTGTGTGTGTGTGTGTGTGTGTGTGCATGTGTGTGTATGCTTGCATGGACGCCAGAGGTCAATACTTGGTGTCTTACTCAGCTGCTCTCCACATTTTTTTTTTCCTTTTTTTCGGAGCTGGGGACCGAACCCAGGGCCTTGCACTTGCTAGGCAAGTGCTCTACCACTGAGCTAAATCCCCAACCCCCACCTTTTTTTTTTTTTTTTTTTTTTGAGACAAGATCTCTCAACAATCCTGGAGTGCACCAATTTGGCAAGAGCAGCTGGTCACTGAGCTCCAGGAACTTTCCTATGTCTGCCTCCTCACCGGTAGACTTTCTCTTGTGTGTGTAGTGGGCTGAGACAGGGCCTGACAGAGCTGCTATAGCTTATCTTTATGTGTTACCTGCACTCAACCTGTGTACAAATGTGGCCAGCATGCCTTGGCCATTTTGTCATGGAACAGGTTTGCTAGCCCAAGAACAAGCACAGTGAACACCTCTCTTAAGGCAGGGGAGGGGCTGACAGAATGTGCCCTGTTCCCACTCAGCACACTGCAAACAAACAGACAAAACCAAAACCACCCCCTCTGTCAGCAGGAAGAGGGTGGCAGCTGACAGTTTTGAAATTTCGTTTTCCAGAACCATACTGTTGCAGTCTGGTTTTGCCTCAGGTTAGAATGTGTAGAAGGCCATGGTGCAGCCTCAGAAGTGGTCCTCAGACTCAGCTCTCCAGGGGGGACATTTGCAAGACTCCCAGACTTCCTTAGGTGGCCCAATGGTGTGTGTCTCAAAGTAGACTTAAGTCTCCAAAAGAAAAAGACTGCTTTCTCGAATTGTGTTGGGAGGGAAACAAGTTTCCACACGTTTTAGGAGACACAACCTAGTGCTTAATCCCATTTTATTCTCGCAGGTGTCTAATTATTGGGCTTAGACACAAATCCTCGGAGAAATAACAGAAGAAAAAGAAAGGGCCAATTTAAAGTCTCCTGAAATGATCCTCAGCCTCCGACATTTTCCAGGCCAGCCGATTTACTTTAAGATCTAACAAAGTCTTGTGAATGCCGGCTGGGAGGCCGTGGCTTTGGCACGGCTCTCCCTGTTTTTTCCTGACTTAGTCGTTCAGGCTGCATATAACATTGCGTGCCGGCTGTTTGAAATCCCTGCTGCATTTGAAGAAGTGATGTCTTGGCATCTGGCCTACTTCCCTAGAACACGATGTGCCACTGTTGACATGGGCCAGGCATTCCACTTGACAATACACTTGTCTGTCTCCCTCAGCACTAAAAAGTTCAGTAGTTAGCGAGACTGGAGGGGAAAGCCTGTCTTGTCAGCGTTTGCTGAGTTTCCTGCCTGAGCACATTACTTTTACCATGTCACTTGGGAATAGCTTGATCAGATTAGCATGAGGTTAGCCAATAGCAGCTGGAAGGACTCTCCACGTGTCCCTTTGTTTCGTTATTAGGAAACACGGCTGGATAGACCTGCCCAGTGCTGGCTGCTGATGTTTCTTTGGGTTCCCGTGTTCTAATTCATGAGTCGAGATGAGCGCAGACTGCGAGGGCAACTCCACCTGCCCTGCCAACAGCACGGAGGAAGACCCACCCGTGGGAATGGAGGGACAGGGGAGCCTGAAGCTTGTTTTCACAGTCCTGTCGGCTGTGATGGTGGGTCTGGTCATGTTCTCCTTTGGATGTTCAGTGGAGAGTCGGAAGCTCTGGCTGCACCTCAGAAGACCCTGGGGCATCGCAGTGGGCCTGCTTTGCCAGTTTGGGCTCATGCCTCTGACAGCTTATCTGCTAGCCATTGGCTTCGGTCTGAAACCATTCCAAGCTATTGCCGTCCTCATCATGGGGAGCTGCCCTGGGGGCACCGTCTCTAATGTCCTCACCTTCTGGGTTGATGGAGATATGGACCTCAGGTAAGTCACCGTCACAGTCGGGAAGCTCTGCAGGGTTTCCCAGTATCTGCCTGGGAGTCAGAGGCTGTGATTAGCTTCTGCTTTTGTGGCAGCCTTTTCTGTCCTGAGCAACACTTGGTTCACATGCAGTAAGGGTCCTTCCTAAGCATGGGCTCATCCTACGCCTGTTGGCATCTCTAATTTCCCAGGACATCACCAATAATCGCACACAGCTGGTGATAGCAATGGTGGTGGCAGCAAGGGGCACAACCAAATCGGAACCCACCAGGCTCTTTTCTTTTTCTTTTGGTCTCTTTTTGTCCCCTTTGATCTCAACAACGTTTCTAGAACATCCTTGTTTCGAAGCAACATTTTAGGTGAGAGCGCAGAGGACATTGGGGTACCTGATAAACACAATTGACTTGAGTCAGGGAGCACTTGGGGTTCCCAGGATGATAAACACCTTGTTGACTTCGCCTCTTTCTGGTTTAAGCCGTGTTTATTCTTACTATGGGATAGATAAATGCTCCAGGAGGAAATCGAGCTTCGTCATTCACTCACACTTTAACAAGGGTGAATGAATCGCAATTTGAAGTCAAATATTTTGATAGGAAATAGAGGAACCTTTGACAAAACATTAGATGAGTCAGTATTGGGGGAGGGGGATGGAGTGTTAAAAACCACGGTCTTTCTAGGTTCTTCCCTTATAAATGTGCTTAAATCCTGCCTAGAGAAAATACAGAATATAAATTTAAATCTTTGCATGTACACGCCGTTTGAGATTTACTCTGTGATGAATGAATGGAGTCAGAAATGTTGACTGAAATGGGAGTTGACGTCAGTGAGTCAGCTTCGGGTCTGGTTTCTAGTTCTCTTACATATACTGAGTATTTAGTGTATCGAACAGATTTCGCTTATATATTTTAATAGGTGCACACCACACAGACAGGTAATCAACTCTTGTGTGGTAATGTCTCTTAGTCACTCACTCACAAGAGACTGGAAAGGAAATTCTTGATCATCTTGTATCTCCACTCATATACTCCTACTTGAAGTTCAGTGAAGTTGTCCATCAACACTCGAATGACAGTGATAAAGTCCAGGTCCTGAGGATTTCTGGAAAGAAAGGAAACCAGTGTTCAGAGATACCAGGGAGGTCTGGGCTTCTTCTCGCCTGGGTTCTCATAGTCACCTTGTAAGGGGCTTTTCATTATTCCTAGAAAACGATTCAAGTCCCTTCAGTAGCCCAGCAATAGCTACAAAGACAGCAACAGAGCTCACGCTGGACTTCACGTCTGGTTTCTCTCAGTTTGTAACTTAGTTTTCCCCAGGACATTTGGCAATGCAACTGTATCATCTGGAGTGGGAGCAGACACCTTTAGCAGTGTTTTGAAACACTCTGGGTAAGAGAGTATTTATCAGCAGCACCCCTGGTTCATCAGCACCCCCTGGTTCATCACAGACACACTAATGAACAGATCATCACATCACCCCTGGTTCATCACAGACACACTAATGAACAGAAAGGGTGTGGAATTGAGTGTTCCTTTTGTTTCTTGTTACCAACACTATCACTTTTGTTTATTTTGCTTTTGTTTTATTGAGACAAGGTCTCATAGCCCAGGAGGGCTTTGAACTCCCCGTCCTTTTGCCTCTAGTTCCCTAGTGCTGGGGTTACAGGCGTGTACACCATGTCGGGCGCCAACTCTGTCCTCAGTTGACTTTGTTGTGGTTGTTTTTGTTTGGTTTGGGTTTTTGTGGGGTTTCGTTGTTGTTTGTTTGTTTGTTTTGAAACAGGGTTTCTCTGTGTCATCCTGGCTGTTCTGGAACCCACTTTGTACACTAGGCTCGCCTCGAACTCAGAGATAACTCTGCCTCTAGAGCTAGGATTAAAGGTGTGTGACATCACTCATGGCTTAATCAGTTTTTAAACTTAAAAAAAAGGATTCATATATCTTTTTTTTTTTTTTTTCGGAGCTGGGGACCGAACCCAGGGCCTTGCGCTTGCTAGGCAAGTGCTCTACCACTGAGCTAAATCCCCAACCCAATTCATATATCTTAATGTGTGTGGGTATTTTTTTGCATGTATGTCTGTGCACCACATGCATATCCAGTTCCAGATGAAGCCAGAAAAGGGTATTGAATCCCCTAGAACTGGAGTTATAGATGGCTGTTTCCCACATATAGATGGGTGTTAGGGATAGAACCTGGGTCCTCTGGAAGAACACCCAGTGCTCTTACCACTGAGCCATTTCTTAGCCCTGCCATTTAAATGTTGATCAAAGTAACTTGCCTGAGAATAAATACACATGGATGTATATGACCCAGAGCTGGCACATAGTAGGCATGCAGTAACACAGAGACAGCACATAGTAGGCATGCAGTAAACATAGGTACTCTCTTTGGCAAGCCCCCTACTACTGAGTGCCTATATCCTGTGCTTTTCCTTATCCCTAAGTTTTGATTTTGAGTTTCTTAAACACAATCTGTTTGTGTATTTTTGAGATAGGGTCTTTCAGTGTTGCCCAGGTCGGTCTCAAACTCAATATGTAGACTACACTGGCATTGAACTGCTAGCAATCTTTCCAGAGATTATTTTCTTTTTGGAGACAAGTTTCCCTGTGTAGCCCTGGCTGTCCTGGAACTCACTTTGTAGATCCAGCTGGCCTTGTCTTTAGAGATCCTCCTGCCTCTGCCTCCTTAGTGCTGGGAGGAAAGGCATGTGCCACCACTGCTCGGCTCCAGAGGTGAAATTTTAAAGTGGGTACTAAAAATTAGATTTTTAAAAGCTTATGGACATAACGCTAATTAATGCTTAAATCTCAGGAAAAGAATATCCCGTCTTCATGAGTGAAACCATGTCCTCATTACAGTGAGTTGATTCACAGTGACTGCCTACAGAAATCAGAGAGTAAAACGCAGTGGCTGGTCTTGGATGGGCACTCTGTCCACAGTGCTGGATGAGATCGAAGTGTGCTTCATCCCACATCTTTATCTCACAAGTGGGGAAACTGAGGCAGAGCTCTTAGCGATGGCCCCAGGTATAGTTCCGTTGCTTTATTCGTCCTGGGGGTGGTTTTTTTCATCCACCCATGCACCCATCTTAAGCAGGTGTTCCGACTTAAGCGGTGTCTACCCACTGCGCATGACAACGCCCAGGGCCTTCCCAGCATCCTGTGCTCCTTGCCTAGTCTTCTCTTGCTCCCCCGACTCGTTTCCCCGCTCCTGCCTCCATTCATTTTCTCAGCTGACTGTCAGGCCAGCCCTCTTACTGAACTGTTCACCGCTCTGGCTTCCTGTCATCCACCCCTCTGTTGCTTCCTCGGGTCACACCCTAGTGAGTTCTTTGCACGGTGAACCTTATTGATGATGTTCAGAATGCAGCTCCTCTTCCTCTTTGGGAATCCAGGATGGAGACCGGGAGGAGGGTGCTCGGTGTACTCGGGGATGAATTGGGGCAGGGACTTTCTCTCTCTCCTGTTCTCGCTGGGGTTGGGTTACCCAAGGATTCCTACTGCTTGGAAGTCATGAGGACTGTGAGGTGTATCACCTAGTTGCTGTTGCCAGATTCCTCGTTATACCAGGAAAGGAGTTGGCAAAGTGGTTTTTGAGGGCGATGACTAAGTTGTCATTTTGGCTAGAGGCCTGCTCAGTCGGTGGCACAGGACATGCTGCTGATAACCTTGAATGTCATCACAAACATGGGGACCCCATCAACCAAAGGGGCAGAGATGAGGACCCTTTGGGCTCTACCTGCCAAGGGGACCCTGCCTTCTCCATGGCTGTGAAGACAACAGTAGATTTCACAACGTACTTGGCACCAGGCTTGCTCCAATTGCTGTTGGAGGGTCCTGGAAGATCGAGGTGGCCTTCCCACTGATGGCAGGGCTCCTGTTCTCAGCCTTGACTGTGCCATGGACCTCGCTGTGTGTGGAATCCTACCGAAATATGTAGAACCTGTAGTTGAGGTCAGGAAGGGCTCACTAATGCAACAACATCCACTTTGCCAGGGTTGAAGACAGCTCTGGTGACTAGGACCCCAATATGGCCAAGTCGGTTCCCTCTGATTGTAATGTGTGGTTTTTCCTACCCAGTTAAGCTGTGCTGGGCTGTTAGCACTGTATGTCTGGAGCTTAAAGTGGGGTAGCAGAAAAAAACTATACATTATATCCAACGCTTACCACATTGTATCTTTGAGCCTGGCACTATACAGAGAGAGGAGGAGCAGAGATCTGGCCTCCATTCTTGTAAATGGAGATTATAATACTTCTGTCATGGTATTGTGTCATATGTACGCGGTAGCCTAGCACTTGCTGGATTAATCGGTTTACCCCACCTGTCCACGTTTATTTCCCATGAACTCCTCAGAGGCAAGAGGACTCCAGTCAAAATGAATTACTCATTGTTCCCTAAACACACCCTGGTTTTGTCACTCCTATTGGCCATGTTCTTCAAATACCCCTCAGTGTCAGCTGGCCTGATCTGTCTCCTCCAGTCATGACTCTCCTTAATCGTCCTAAAAAGAGAGTCTCTCCCTCTCCCTCTCCCTCTCCCTCTCCCTCTCCCTCTCCCTCTCCCTCTCCCTCTCTCCCTCTCCCTCTCTCCCCTTTCCCCTCTCCCTGTGTGTGTGTGTGTGTGTGTGTGTGTGTGTGTGTGTGTGTGTGTGTGTGTGTGTAAGTTGGGCTCCTACCTAGCACAATCTACCAACTGACTTGTCATCTTCAAGTCGGGCAACAGGGCACTGTACCTGTTCAGGGAAGAGCACCTTGGAGCCATGGATCTCACTGTACCTCAGTTTCCATATGTATTTTGTTGTGTTGAGGCAGGATCTCACGGAGCCTAGGCTGGCCTCAAACTTGTTTCATAGCTAAAGAAGCCTTTCACTTCCTAATTTTCCTGCCTCTGACTCCCACGTGCTAAACTCACAGCATGGGCCACCGTGCCTGGCTCTCAGTTCCCGTACTGGTAAAGGACTCTGAGGTTCTCTTTTGTCTTCGGCCCATTGTAAAGCACACACAATAAAATGTACCATTAAGAACGTTCACACAGTTACCCAGCCTTTCTGCTCTGTGTCTCATGCTTGGCTCCTCAGATGCCTTGTAAGTCACATATGTATATGTGACTCACATGATATTTGTCTTCTGGGGTCTGGCTACCTAACCGAGTGCAACACCTTGTGGGGTCATCGTCCTCAGAGCATCCTGTTGATGCCCTTCCATCGTGTGTGTCCTGCTTTGCCTGTCCACTCCTCATAGTCCTGGCTGATCTGGCTCTTCCTGCCTCTGTCTTCCAGAGTACCGGGATTAGTAGCATGTGCTATCTCCCGACGACTATAAATAATATGGCATGAAATGGGGGTATATAGTTGTGTGCTTGTTTTCATCGTTCCAGCTCAGGTGTATGCTCGAGAGTAGATCTGAGCAGTTGTTTTATGAGCACCATGGAAACAGGACGAGAAGTGAATTAGAAAGCCCTAGCCTCTCCTTCCCCTACCCTACGCTGTGAGATGGCCTGAGCGTGTAGACCAGGCTAGCCTCGAGCTCTTAATGATCCCCTTGCCTCTACTTCCAGAATGCCCTACTCTGATTTTAATATCTCATGTGAATGATGACATATTTTTGGTGTCCTGCCGGAAGGCCTTGCCCCTGTATGACTGCCAGCCTCACTTCTCAGGTGTGCCAATCGCTTGAGGCTTTGTCTGTGTATGCACACTCAGTGCCAACCTGGTGGTGTCAGGGCCTTGCTAGGTGAGTGACTGACACAGAGACAGTGTCTTTGGTCAGTGTTACTACAGTAAAACAGTAGCCAAAATGAAAGCTGTTTGTTAACGCAACTCAGGACAGCTCACACCGCCTATTGGTAGCCCTGGAGAGGGAATGTCTTGAGGATGTTGTATGTGTATCCTAGGTTACAGGATTCTGGACATGAGTCATTGTGTCTGTGTACTTCAGTTGATCCACCAAGCTCTCCTGGGCTTCTTTCCATTTTTATATTTATTTATTTTGAGACAGGTCTCACGCAGCCCAGGATGGGGGGCAACCTTGCAGCATTGACCTTCTGATCCTCCTGTCTCGCCCTCCCAGGTTCCATGATTACAGGAGTGCATTGCACGCCTGGTTTTCTCCTCTGAGCTCCTTGGTCCTTGGCAGACTTGAGAGATAGTACCTGATTCTTTAGATCTGGCCTGGCCTTCGGTTTTGGAGAGAGCAGCAAGATCGAACCTGTGTTAGTTAGGGTGTTTTGAAACCTTGGTATAAATGCCAACAGAAGCAACGTGAGGGAGAAAAGCTTCTCCTCAGCTCACAGAGTCAGGAGCTGCAGTCCTTTATTGCAGGGAAAGCAACAGGAACACGGGGCATTGGCTGATCACATGGTGCAGACCAGAGAACCAAGACAAGGGTGGGAACCAGAGACGGGTATAGCATTTTCAAAGGCTTCCCCTACTGACCTACCACTGCCCCACTGCCAGGTCCTCTTTTCTAAGATAGAAGCTTGCAGCAGCCTAGAACTTGCTTTGTAGCTGAAGACGACCTTGAACTTCTGATCTCCCCTTCTCCACTTCCCAAGTGCTGAGATTACAGGCATGGGAAACCATTCCTATTTTCACTCAGAGCTGGGGATCCAGGCCAGGGCTTCTAGCACGCTACGTGGACACTGTACTGATCGAACTCCACTCCAGCCCAGACCTCATCTTCCCAAGGCTCCACGGAACTTAGCTTAGTGGCACAAGTTGGGGACTGAGTGTTCAAAACATGAACCTGTGGGGGTACATTCCGGATTCAAGTAATACCTTAACGTCGTTGTTATCAAGATAAAGATACCATCTACGTATGCGGTTATTGTAAAAGTGAGAAGCAAAAAGAAAATAGAAAAGACAAGAATATGAAAGTTTGAGGCACGAAACGTGGCAAACAGTACTCAACACTTAGTACATCTCAATAAATGTTCGCTGCCCTTACTGGAGGGAGCCCAGGGAAGCATCTCTATGTGGGGACGGAGACTCAGGCTGTGAACTCCGTCCTGGGATAGTTTCTGTGGATGTGATCTTACGGCAAACTGGTGTCCATTTGGCTAACCAGATCATTTCTTCTTTTACGGAGAAACAGTTTAGTCTGGAGAATTGGAGTTCTTTGATTTTATGGACTCAAAATCAAAATAACCTTTGAATAACTTAAGCCCCAATTACAGAATGCTGTTGGCTGCCTTCTAGTGGAATGTGTGCTCTGCCTTGCTGTGGGGGAGCCCAGGATTTACCTGTTTGCCCAGTCTTGTTAAACCTGTCTCCCTCTCTGCAATAGCTGTGGATGGTGCCATTCTTCTTCGTGTGAGTGGAATCTTGACAATGCCAGTGGTTTCCACCATGTGAGCAGTGGAGGGATCCAGCTAGCCACATCCTCTGTTGATGCCACATTGGAATCTCTTGGCCGACACTGGGAGGCGTGGCTTCGCTTGGTACATCATACAGTTTCTGTGCTTCTCCAGCTCGGTGGCTGCTTACAGCCCTCGGCAGATCGCCAGATCGTCTCTTGTCCTCTGCCAACATCATTCAATGTATTATGGGATCGGGCGATTCTGTGGGGGCTGGGGACAACAGCCTGGGGACTTGAGGTTTCACAACCAGTGAGCCACCAACACTTGGCTTTTTATAGTGAGGAATTTCAGCCTTTTGCTGCTGGAGCCAAAACTGTACGGGGGTGGCAGGGAGCATTCCGGACTCCATAGTTCAAGATTAAACTGACGCAATGGAGAATCCTTCTAGGACTTGGTAAACAGAGAGCCAAGGCCTACAGCATAGGTCAAGAATTTGGAAAACTTCCCTAGGTACCATCTCTACAGAAACAGGCTTAGAGTGGCAGCAAAATCTTCCTCTAGCTTAGCAGGAAGATATCTGTGTTTGGGTTTTGGTTTTGGGACTGAACCCCAGAGCCTCCTCAGAATAAGATAAGATACTTTTAGGTCTTATATGGAGTGAAAGATATGCCAAGATTTTTGTTTTAATAAGAAAAAGTTTGCAAAGAAAAATTTATGTGGAAACATTGACCCTATTTTTATGGAGACAGTTTAGTTATAACAGTCTGGTATTTGTTTAGGAAAAACCAAAATTACTTACCAATGGGCCAGATGAGAGCTTCCTAAAAATGTTTTAGTAAACTTGGGCATTTGATTAGTATGTGATGTGTAAAGGAAGCCCTTCGGTTCAGTGAGAAAAGTGTATTCATGCACTTGCCTCTCAAAACGAGATACTTTCAGATCTTATACCATATAAAAATAAACTTTAAATGGGCTGAAAAATATAAACATAGAGCATCAAGCCTTAAACAAGTAAAATTCAGGGGTGCTGTCTGAATGTGGCAGGAATGGAGGACATCTTCACAAGGATGAACAGCTTAGAGGCCGTCAAAGAACAACAACCCTTCATTGTTTTTCTTACAGGGTTTAATTATATATGTATGTGAGTACACTGTAGCTGTCTTCAGTCACCTCAGAAGAGGGCATCAGATCGCATTGCAGGTGGTTGTGAACCACCATGTGGTTGCTGGGAATTGAACTCAGGACCTCTGGAAGAGCAACCAGTGCTCTTAACCACTGAGCCATCTCTCCATCCCCCTTTATTGTTTTTGAGACATAGTTTCACTATGTAGCATTTTGACTGGTCTAGAACTCACTCTGTAGACCAAGCTGGCCTCATTCTCATAGAGATCTACCAGCCTCTGCCTCTAGAGCGCTGAGATTAAAGGACTACAGTATCACACCTGGAAAAAAACAAAACAAAAACCAAAAACTCAACAGCTTTACCCACATACATTTTAGCTATGATAAACATCATGAGCAAAGTCAAAGATAAGCAGTACGTTTATCGAGAAGTCTTGAGTCATACATTTTGAGAGTTCCCTCTGGGTAGGAAGAAGAGCTCAGATAAGTCAGATCGTCCATGGAGGAGGGCATAGAAGAGGCCGGAAGCATGAAAGAATGTGGGCCTGGGAGAAGTAAATTGTGAAAAGGGTGCGTTGAGATCTGTTTCTCAGTACTCTCCGGTGATGTCAAAGGGGCAGAGTCCACACTGCAAATCCAAGCTTTGGGCAAATACCTAGCAAATAGAAAATTCCAGGCTTTTGGTGCTGAGAACCCATGTGGGAGGAGCCCTGCTACAGAAGCAGAGTCATTTCAAGTGAACACCTCTTCCTAGTCAGAAGGTTACACAGAATCCATTTGGAGGAGAATTTCTAACCCAGGCGACCACCTCTCATGACTCTGGCTCTCGACTCCTGCTTTCCAACACCCCTTGTCAGGAGTCTGCAAACGCAGGTTCTTTTGTATCCACGGGGAGTTCTGTTAAAGGTGTTTGGAAGCTTTTTGATATTTAGTAATACTTTGCCCCAGGCAGGTGGTAAGTCAGCTTTCTGGTATTCTAATTTGTCTTATCCAAGCACCAAAGTGGTTTTAGAAATGCTAGGATGCTTTCTTTGGACCTCAGAGCAGTGAGCTCTGAGTAGTACATCCCATGCAATCTCTGAGAAGCAGGGTCCAGGAGTTGCTTTTGGTAGAGACTACATTCTTTTTTTTTTTTTTCTTTTTCTTTTTTTCGGAGCTGGGGACCGAACCCAGGGCCTTGCCTTTGCTAGGCAAGCGCTCTACCACTGAGCTAAATCCCCAACCCCAAGACTACATTCTTAATTAATTAAGTAATTAATTTTTTTTGAGACAGGTTCTCACTATGTGGACCTGGCTGGCCTTACATTCACAGAGATCCCCCTGTCTCTTTCTACCCAGTGCTGGGGTTATGGGCACCATGGCATCTGGCCCAAGAATACATCACTAAAGTAAGGACCAGGTTCTCAGTCTCCGGCTTTACCTCCTAAGCTCCTCCATTTTACTTCTAGCATCAGCATGACGACCTGCTCCACAGTGGCTGCTCTGGGAATGATGCCCCTCTGCCTCTACGTCTACACCCGGTCCTGGACTCTTCCACAGAGCCTCACCATCCCGTACCAGAGCATAGGTCTGTACGGGGCTTGGGTAACTGAGCAGAAACGGCAACGAGGATGGTTCAGATAGTAGAGGATGGCAGAGCTCTCTGAGGGTTTTAGCGTTACCTAAATCGACCCTCTTAGTCTCTATTTCTACCTCTCATCCTTTCACACTTTGAGAGGAATCCATCTCTAACATCTGGACTCTTAGCCCCCATGTGCTAGTTTTTATAGGTGGAGTGGAGCCCCAAGGTGTGATATTTATGAAGAAGAAGGTTTATTGAGCTCATACTGTGCCTCACATGCTGTGTCTCACAATGGCTAGGCATCCACACGGCATGGCACAAGTCCTTGAGAGTCCCTTCCCTGGCTGGAAATTTCATCGACTTAGAGGGACCGTTCTCATTCCTAACCATTATATTTCCGTTGCCTCTAAAATTCCTGTGATCCCTTGACGGAGGATTCTGAGAGAAATGGTGGCCCAGGCGTGACGACATGTATTAATAGCACGTACTCTTCAAAAAAAAAAATTGTATTTCAAAGCTGTTAACTAACTGAAATGGAAATTGCTGGGAATCTCAGAGGCATCAGGGGAAGAGGGGACTCTTGTCTGATGGTTTTTCTTTCTTTTTTAGGAATTACCCTTGTGTCCCTGGTTGTTCCTGTGGCCTCCGGCATCTATGTGAATTATAGGTGGCCAAAGCAAGCAACATTCATTCTCAAGGTCAGGAAGCCCCTCCCACGCACAGCACATCACCAGATGCAGAGACTAAAAGACAGAACCAATGAGCTGTGGCAGTACAGCCCCTTCCTGTCCTTGGCCTGGAGCTCTGTCACTCCCACCGGCCCACACAGGTTGTGGCATCTTGGAAAACGTGATGTTCCTAGAGACAGAAACACTAGGGCCTGGCATGGGCTGAGAATGCCTGGCCCTGCCCCTCCCCTAGGCTTCCCACAAGCACCTGTAAGGTGAGGCTCCTCCCTGCAGTGAGCACAATGGAGCCCCAGTGTGTGGGAACATGGGAGGTTCCTTAGAACGGATGAAGGGCTGTCTTGCAGAAACACTCCCGGGGAACATACTACTAGACTTGTAATTGGTGTACCCAGCAAGGTCTGCTGACCTCATGACACCGTGTGGATGAAATCACCCCGAAAGCGCTGAGGGGTGGCCATGGGATGGTGGGAACCCAGGCATCCCACCTTTCCTTGCTTCACAGTGCTGTCTTTGGTCTGCTTAAGAAACAAGTGCTTGTCCTTGCCAGATGACTGTTAAAATCACCTCAGAAGACATACGTTTTGAATTTCTTCAATGCTGAAAAGGGATCTCAGCTAATTTTACCTTTATAAAGAGATGAGTGGGGGTTCCTTGGAGGTTAGGCAGAATTATCTGTTCACTTCAGTTTGAGATTGAAAGCTTAGTCTGACCTAAGCTTACTCTGTCTCTGGCTCCTTTCCTAGCTGAGCAATGCCCAGTGAGAGCCAGACAGGACAGGGCAGGCTGTGTGCAGGGAGCACGGAGCACACTGGAAGACTTAATTTCACTCTTTCTGGGCTGTACTCATGGGACAAAGACCCTCCTTTCCCAGGCTTGTCACTGTCACTTTAAAAGTGGAACACTCCCAGTGGGAAATGTTCACAGAGCAAGAGGACAGTGTGACCATGGAAACTTTCAAGTACTTTGTCATTGTTTTTCTTAAAAGAGCATTCAATGACGACAATTAAGAATATCTTATTTTGGGGCTGGGGATTTAGCTCAGTGGTAGAGCGCTTACCTAGGAAGCGCAAGGCCCTGGGTTCGGTCCCCAGCTCTGAAAAAAAGAACAAAAAAAAAAAAAAAAAAAAAAAAGAGAGAGAATATCTTATTTTAGCCTTTCTGTGTATTTGTGACTTTTGTCAGCGTTAGTGGAGAAACCAGATGCATTTTCTGTGTGTCCGTTTTGCTGTGTGTAGAGAACAGGTTTAAAAATTCCTTTCTTAAGACAAACATGGTGCCACAGGCTTGGAATCCTAGCACTTGGGGCACAGAAGTAGGAGAAGCCTCTGCTACATAACAGATTCCAGCCCAGCCTGGCCCACACAAGGCCCTATTGTTTTCCCCCAAGCAAACACTTTCTTTCATCAATTCTGTGGGGTTTATATTAAAGTGTGTTAAATAATATGGGAAAGCTAGACCCCACAGTTTAATCATTATTTTAGTATTTTTATTTATTTTGAGGGAGAGCATCAGTGTGCAGCACGGGCTGGCTTCAAACTCATGGTCCTGCTACATCAGTTTCACAAGTAGCTAAGATCAGGGCCATGTGCCAATACGGCGTATTGGCCTGATACAATGTATCGGCTCTTATCCTTGGGTTTTACATACTTTCCAGGTAACATGCTTCTGCAGGATTTTACTTTGACATTGCTTTTGATAGAGGAAGATTCTGACAGTGAGAGCTTTATGTAACTTAGCATTTCCCTACCAGGCCAGAGCCTGAGTGTCCTGGTATTTGAAGTCACCCTCCAAGCCACGATACATTTCTTGTTTTATTTGTTCATTAGTTACTTTTGCATACTTGTGGCCACATGCCTGACCTAAGGAACTTAAGAGGGGAAATTTGGCTCACAGTGTCTTCATTCAGTCTGTGTTCACTGAGCAACGTGCTCTGGGCCTGTTTAAGGCAGAACATCACCGAGGCAGGAATGTATGGTACAAGAGAGCTGGTCACCTCTCAGCAGACCGGCAGCAGAGAGGGAGACAGGTAAGGAGACAGCTGAAGGAACTCTATATAAAGTGTCCGAGTATTTTCTGACAGCAATAGAAACGGACCGAGGAGGCATTGTCAGGGTCTGACTAGTTTATAATATCTCATTTATGAAAGCCAAGCCCTCCGGTTTACTTCTCTACTTGAAAGGGAAATACATTGATCCTAAAATAAGGAGGCTTATCATTTCTGTCCAACCCTACTAATTTCTTATAGTTTAGCTAATTTCTTACGGTTTAGCCTCTTGACTGTTCTGGAACTGGGATTTTCCTAGGTACAGTACTTCCCCATTCAGTCTTGCTTTCTCTAGGTTCTGCTGCCTCAGGTAGACTACAGAAAAATATATTAGATGGAAAAATTCCAGAAACAAACAACTCATTTATTTTAAATCAGGCAGCCTGGTACTTAGCGTGATGAAATCTCGCACTGTCCTCTTTACAACATGAGCTGTCCCTTCACCTTGTCTGTCACGTCAGTCTGTAAATGCTGTGATGATTTGACACCAGGTACAAGTTCTAAAGGTGTCCAAGAAGTTTTTATCATAGCCTCAGGTCAGGAGAGTCCTTCCTAGGCCAGAAGATCTCTGACGTCAATGTCCTTAGCATCTAATTAGCTTTAATCATCGACTTGACACAGTCTAGTGCTGTCTGAGAAGAAAGCCTCAATTGGGGAGTTTTCTGGTCAGATCGGCCTCTGGGCACACCTGTGGAATGACTAGTCTTTTTGATTGGTGAGGCAGGGCCCAAACCACTGTGGGCAGCACCATCCCTAGGCAGACGGTTCTGGGTTTTATGAGAAAGTTAGCTAAGCTGGGAGGAGCTTTAAGGAGTCAATTCCTGAGAGGCTGCATATGCTCCTATCAATGGCCCTGTCCCTATGCACACGCTGGCAGCTGTAATTGAACCCCAAGAGTGTAAGAAAAGAGAACAGGTAAAGTTGGGCAGGAACAGTGGTAGTGAGATAGAGGAGCCCTGAAGAGGAGGACACGGGGGAGGGATGTGAGTAAGGCCCATTGTCCGCATGTCTGACATTCCCAATGAATAAAAATAAGATTAGTTAAAAAAACACCTTAAAGTTGTCAACATTTTCCCATGAATATATGTAATGTATTTACATAGTATTTATTTAAAAAATACTTGTTAAAAAGAAAAGAAAGCGAGGTGAGCACGAGGCTGAGACCAGCCAGCAGGCAGCATCTCTCTGTGATTCCTGCCTCCAGTTCTTGCCCTGACTTCTCTCAGTAATGGACGGAGCCCTGGCAATATAAGCCAAATAAACCCTTTTCTCCTCGAAGTTGCTCTTAGCTGGGGTGATTTATCACAGTGAGGGAGGAAGGCAGACTGTGACAATGTTAGCTAGCCAGGGACCTTTTGTTATTTCTATTAGTTCCTACTTATTATTTACATGCCTTAAGTCTGTGTATTTTTTTGTACCACTATCCAAGGGTCCTTGTTGTTGTTCTTCCCATTTAAATTGTAAAATACAGGTGAGAGGCAGGTACAGGATAGAAGGAGGCCTGTCATTGGATGAGAAGGAAGGATGGGCAGGAGAAGAGTTTGAAGGAAGAGGAGGAGACAGAAATGGAAAGGAGGAAGAGACAGGAGAGGGAGAGAAGCTATGGCAGGTGATGTTAAGATTCTGCTCTGTGTATTTACAGGTTGTTACGAATGTTTTTAAGGGATGGATGGTACTGGGCTTTGTATGTTTAGGTGGGCAATTATATCTGATCAATTGGGTCAAAGGTTATTGTGTTGTGTGTTCTTTCATGTGTAGATTTAAGTGTAAGGGAGTGTGGGGCGGCTGGTCTGGGCCGCCACGGAGTTGGGATGTGTGTTTCTGGCATGGAAACCTGCCTTGGGAACTAGATGGGTAGAGAGAGTGCTGACGGCTCAGAGAGAGGCCTTCGGCAGTGTGATATGGGATGGAGCAGAGCGGGTGAGAGGCTTTGCCGACTGAGAATTAAGACATCCAGCAGATATCTTGGGGCACTGAGGTGCTGAACCTAGCGAGGTAAAAGACAACCATACTTTTATTATTTTTTATATTTTTACAACAACAGGTCCTAATCAGGGACAACCCATCTGTTAGTTGGGTCCTGGTCATTAATCTACTTCATCATAGTTATGCCCGCACGGCAAGAGCATAGCCTGGGTATTATAGAGCAAGCAGCAATCACTATGTCTGAGTTCGGGAACTCGCTGGGCGCTGTGGCACACACTCGTCGTGCACAAGAAAAGGAAGGCGACGTTAACAGGAAGTAATTGGGTGTGAGCCCTCTGAGTTCTTCTACAACTTCTGATGGTCAAACCTCTTATACCTGTGCTGAGCTCAGCCTCATGGAGGGAAGAACTCTGATGCTGCTCACAAACACTTACCTTGTGACTTTGCTGTAGGTCGGGGCTGCTGTTGGCGGCATGCTCCTCCTGGTGGTGGCAGTTACCGGCGTGGTCCTGGCAAAGGGCTGGAACATAGATGTCACTCTTCTGGTCATCAGCTGTATTTTTCCCTTGGTCGGCCATGTCATGGGCTTCCTGCTGGCGTTCCTCACCCACCAGTCTTGGCAAAGGTACAGTCGCGTAACCTATAATGTGTGAGTGTGTGTGCGAGTACGTGTGCAAGTGTGCGCATGCATGTGTGTGTGCGTGTGTATGCAAGTGCATGCACACATGTGCCCAACTACACATGTGTGCCTGTGTGAGTGTGTGCATGTGTGCATGTCTGAGTGTGTGTGCACACTGTGCACGTCTGTGTATGAGTGTGTGTCTGCGTGTGCAGGCGCCTATATGTGTGAGTGTGTGTGTATGTGCATGTGCATGTCTGGGGCTCAGACTTTCAGACCTGTGTATGGGAGACACAAAGTCTATCTCTTTAACTCCTACTCAGCTCCATAAACTTTCTGAGGCAGGTGCACTGGCCACACTGCCGGGCCAGGCTTCACTGGTGGTGTGGTAATCTTTTACACAGACAAAAGCCACATGGATAGGGTTTGCCCTAGAGAGAGCTACTATGGCTGTGATGAAACACCTTGAACCAAAAGCAACCTGGGGAGGAAAGGGTTTGTTCGGCTTACATTCCCACACTACTGTTCATCTTCCAAGGGAGTTAGGATGGAAAAAAAAAACAAAAACAAAAACAAAAAAAACCCCTCAGGGCTGGAACTTGAGGCCAGAACTGATGTAGAGAAGAGACCATGGAGGAGTGCTGTGTACCAGCTTGCTCAGCCTGCTTTCTTTTAGAACCAGAACCCTGTGTCTAGGGGTGGCACCACCCACAATGGGCTGGGCCCTCCTCTGTCAATCACCAGTTTAAAAACTCCCTCACACTTTCTTTCTTTCTTTCTTTCTCTCTCTCTCTCTCTCTTTCTTTCTTTCTTTCTTTCTTTCTTTCTTAAGGTTTATTTATTTAATGTATGTGAGTACACCGTCACCATCCTCAGATACACCAGAAGATGGCATCAGATCCCATTACAGATGGTTGTGAGCCACCATGTGGTTGCTGGGATTTGAACTCAGGACCTCTGGAAGAGCAGTCAGTGCTCTTAACCGCTGAGCCATCTCTCCAGCCCGGAAGCAGTTTCTTAATTGAGATTTCCCCAATTAATTCTTTCAAACAACTCTGGCTCGTCTCAGGCTGACGTGAAACTAGTCACTACAGAGCTGTAGTTTATTACGTCAGGATTAGGGCCTTAGTATGTCTTTCTGGTCTCTGAACAGTAAAGGCCAGCCAGAAACTACACTGCAAGACCTTGTCTCAACTATGAAACCGAGAAGGGTGGTGTGGGAATCCCAAACAGGAGGTGTGAACTTGTTTCGCTCGACATAGAGATCATCGTAGGGAGTGAGTAGATTTTAAAGGAATTACATCCTTGTCGATTACTCAAGGTTTTGAAGGAATCACTATTTATGAATAATACTTATTAGGAATTTGCCTTAAATATTGTCCTTTGGATTGGGGCATATACAGTCACAAACACTGTAAAATATTAAAGGTGGTAAGAGCCCGTTGTTGACATGCCTGTCACGACACGAGGCAACCATACCCTGATGAAGAGGAATGCTGACAAGCGGCAGAAACTTTCCAAAGGGCGATGTGTGCTGCATTCACAGCCTTATGCCTGTTCGTGGTTATTAACTCAGTACTTTTACGTTGGTCGAGAACAGGGTCATGCTATGTAGTCCTGGTGGCCTTGAACTCTATCCACCTGCTTCAGCCTTTTGAGTGACACGGGGTTAAAGGTGCGTGTCACCGCACTCTGCAGTAGTCTGTTCGGGAGCTTGCTCTATCAGATAGACACCTGACTGCTGATATGATAAGATGCTAATTCCGACGCCCATTATAAAGGTAAGCATGGAAACAATTTAAATATCTAACAATAGGGACGTGTTTGTTTATGAAGCAACCCGTGATGGGTATGGAACATCAAATCTCAAGTCTGGACAACACTGCAGAACTAAACTTGTTTGAATATTTTGGTTTTGGGCTGGAGAGATGGCTCAGCGGTTAGGAGTGCTGACTGCTCTTCCACAGGCCCTGAGTTCAAATCCCAGCAACCACATGGTGGCTCACAACCATCTGTAATAGGATCCGATGCCTTCTCCTGGTGTGTCTGAAGACACCTACAGTGTACTCGTATACAATAAATAAATCTTTAAAAAGTTTTTGATTTCTGCTTTGTAGGAATAAAAGCAAAAAGAATATGGAACAATATTGGAAGAAATTGCAATTTTGGGCAGGGAAGTTAAGGTTGATTCCAAGTCTTTCTTCCCTGTTTCCTGGGAATGGTTTTTCTTTCGCAGTAAGTAGGTTTATTTCTAAATCAGGACAGGGTTACAGGAAAGTGCTAGGGTTGGGAAGGAAGGGTTAGGTCGCTGTTTCCACTCCATCCGGGAACACCAAGCATTGCACAAGCACTGGGTGAGGCCCCACCCCGTCTACCCTGCTTTCTTCTTGTTGGACCTGACAGGTAGCTATGATTACTCCACCACCGATGAGCAAACCCTTCAGGGAGGATTAGGAACAGAACCAAGTTCCTAGAGCTAGAAAGTGGTAGAGTCTGGACTTGAACCTGGGTTTGTTTCCAGGTCAAAGTCATAGACTGCTGAATGCCGGAGGCTGATGACTTGGTCTGCAGAGGAAGGAAGAACTCTATGACAAGGTGTTGTCCCCTCTCTGGTCTTTCTCATAGCTCATAGCGAGACAAAGATGAGACCAGAGGTAATTGCATTTGCTTTGTGAATGGTCCAGGTGAGCTGCAACCTTGTAGCATTATAAAGCTGAGCTAGGGAGTTTGAGGGAAGTGTACTTTGCATGAAGGTAGAAATATACAATGTGGCACAGACCTTACCACTCAAAAATTTCCTACCGTCACATTGTATACCCTGTTGCCTCCAAGTGGAATCCCAGCTCCAGCCGAATGATGTGCCTTTAACCTTTCACTTCATGTGTGCCAGCTGTGAGCTTCTTGTAAATTGGAGACAAATGGAGTTGCTTGACCCCCACTCCACACTGCTTTTGTTTCACTTTTCTCTCATTTTTTTCCCCCGTCTTCGTGTAGGACTCATTCCATTTTCTACCATCAAAATAATGTAAAATAAAAAAAGGTAGAAATGAAGGAAATTTATTATCGAACTCTTCTCAAAAAGCAACCTTTTCTGACATTTGTTTTTTCCTAGTTTTTGGTGCTTTTTAGTTTGTTCAGTTTCCAGCCTCTGACTCAGTTTCCCATTCTGCCTCCTCCAGTTCTCCTCTGCAAGCGTACTGGCTTGCAGTACAAAAAGTGCCTCCTGGGGCTGGGGATTTAGCTCAGTGGTAGAGCGCTTGCCTAGGAAGCACAAGGCCCTGGGTTCGGTCCCCAGCTCCGGAAAAAAAGAACCAAGAAAAAAAAAGAAAAAAAAAAAAAAAAGCGCCTCCTCAGGAAGCCATGCTCACACTGTGCCTGCAACTTTCCTTCTGCTTCTTCCTGATTGGAGTCACCTCTTCCCGTTCTGTAGCTTCAGTCACTGCAGAGCTTTCTGGGGTCACTTTTATCACTCGGCTGATTTTCTGCAGCATCTTCTGGGCCTGATCATTGGTGGGCATTGTTTTCTGGTGTGTCTGTAGTCCTCCTACCCTGAGTTCTTGGTCAGCATTCTTGAGGTCCTATTCCACAGGGCGTCCTTGCTGTATACACACGAGGACCCCCCACTACTGTCAAGGAACACATCCTTTTACTTGCCTTAGCCTGTACTTGTCCCCTATGCAAAGGGAACACTGGAGCATGGTTCCTTTTGCTAGTTTGTATCTCTTGACTATTTCCACCACCAGGTGCAGGACGATTTCCATAGAGACCGGAGCACAGAACATCCAGCTGTGCATTGCCATGATGCAGCTGTCCTTCTCTGCTGAGTACCTGGTCCAGCTGTTAAACTTCGCCCTGGCCTACGGACTCTTCCAAGTGCTGCACGGGCTGCTCATTGTCGCAGGTGCATGGATTCCCTCCCTACACCAGTAACTCATTTAGTAACAGTTTCAAGTGAGCTTAGGTTACTGCTCTTGTGAGATTTTTAGCCTGATACTTTTGGGGGCTATAATGTACAAAGCCGGGGTACTTCAATCAGTGGGCGTTTCACAGAAAATACTTTCAAAGCCATCTGAGTGAGATCTTGTAAGCAGAAACAAATCACCGCACCAAACTATCTCGAGAGCTTTTCTGTCCTGCCTTACTCAGAGCCTTGAGATTTGCTTTCCCAAATGCTCACTTACTCCTGTGCCACAGACACTAAAACTTCGGCTGAGTGGCTGCGAAGTATTTTTCAAATACAAAACATAACACGTATACAGAAGTGTAGACAGTGAAAATTTATGGACACGTATACCCAAAACATGCTACTTTTTATCTGGTCAGCCAAATATGCATTATTTGTGTGTGTGTAAATCCTTATATATGGAAGGGAAATTGCAAGAAGGTGTGAATACACGTATGTACACACACATTTATTTATTTTGGCTTAGGAATACACTCTGAGTAAGTTTAGTGATTACCTATAAAATTGATTATGCACTCTATATTCATATTTTTCTGTTGCTGTGATGAAATGCGGTGCTCAAAAGCAACTTATAGAAGAAAGATTTTATTTTGGTTTACAGTTCCAGAAAGAGAGAGAGAGAGAGAGAGAGAGAGAGAGAGAGAGAGAGAGAGAGAATAGCAGTGGGGCTAGGCTATAAAACCCTAACTGCCCCAGTGAAGTACTGCCTCCAGCAAGGCTGTCTGTCTCCTAACCTTTCTGAATGCCTGTAAACCGCACTCCACACTGGCTACCAATGAGCCTGTGGGGCGCATGCTCATACAAACCACCACGTACACTGATTGTTACATGCTATTGGTATAGCAGCAATGATGTGAGGAACACTTGGGACCCGGGGTTTCCCAGGGGACAAACTCCTGGTTCCGAGACCCTAAGGTTTAGAGAAACACCAGGCTGAGCTTCTTTGTAGCTGCGCCCTAGCACTCAGGCAAGTACCCGATGCACAGTGAGCACCTCACAAGGGTTTGTTGACTGACTGAGTGAATAAGCTCCGAGAGAGCTGATAAACTAATCCCAACTCTGGATAGAGAGATTCACTCTGCTATACCACACGCGTTCATTCTGCAGATCTATCCTCTCCTTTCCGTCCCCTGTTCCCTCCCGCACATGGATCTCCCCGGAGTATGGATGAATGTGGGGTGTCCCTCAGTTGTGCTCTCTAAGGTGATCTTAACGCTGTTTGTTTTCACACCCAGCATATCAGGCATACAAGAGGAGGCAGAAGAGTCAATATAGGAGACAGCACCCGGAGTGCCAAGACATCAGCTCTGAGAAGCAGCCCAGAGAGACCAGTGCCTTCTTGGATAAAGGGGCTGAGGCTGCTGTAACTCTGGGGCTAGAGCAGCGCCACAGGACCGCTGAACTGACCAGTCACGTTCCTTCATGTGAATAGTGGGAGACCCGGAACTGTTTGGTCCTCCATCTTCCTCCGCAGCCAGTGAAGACTAGGTGTGGTTGGCAGTAAGCAGCAGGCCTCGCCCCGCAAAACTGTGCTCCCGTTGTGGAATGTAACCCGAGAGAGAGAGAGAGAGAGAGAGAGAGAGAGAGAGAGAGAGAGAGAGAGAGAGAGAGAGAACACCGTACAGAGGAGACATCACTCACGCTGCGGGACAGAGCGTCCACGGGCTTCTTGACTTCAGGCAGATGCTCTGGAGAACTAGGGAAGAGACACTAAGATTAGCTGCACTGATGTGACTCTTAAGGGATCGAGCCTCATTTAATTTTGATTATGTGTATAATGCGAGCGGGCGAGCTCTTTCTCTTGAGAGAAACAGACAGGTGCCCAGAATCTCCAAACTGTAGATGTGCCCGAGTCTCCAAAAGAAGAGACACATGTGCGTCCGTTCAAGTATTCTGAGCACCCAATCACCAGAAAAGCCTGCAGCTTCTTTCCTGTGTGTTTTGATAGTCGATCAGTGATTGTCTCAGAACCCTTTTACACTTCTGTGTTACCTACCTCATTCTTTAGAACAGTGACTGAGTCCAAGTGTTGCATAATATAGGACTGTAATTTATTGAAGGCTTCTTTCTTAGTCTTCAGATACCTTCCAGCTCAGGGCTGCTGTGAACCCCTGGCCCTTACTCCGTGTCCCAGTAGGCTCGCTCCTTCCTGCCGCTCCAGTGGGTGGGCCCACAGCTCCTCAGAATCCCGGACAGACTGTTCTGCCTCAGAGGGGCGTTGTGCTTCACTCCCACCAGTCTTAAGAAGTGATTTCTCTTCGTTTTGACTTGAGAGAACATCTCATTAAAATCATGATCTCAGAATTACCAACTAGAACACTTTTATGGTCACTTAACTTCTCCGTGTGTTTGTCCTGCCTTTTTTCTTTTAATGCAATGTTTTTCTATTGCCTTTCTTGAAGACAGGGTTTCACAAGTGTAGCCCAGGGTGGCTTTAAGCTTTCAAAAATCCACTATTCTCTCAGCTCTTGACTTTCGCATCTTTGACTGTTGAGAGCTTTATTTCTCGTACACTTTGGCTTTATCAGTCTTTTAGAAAACATTGTGAAGGCCGGAAACTGGGATGTTAATTTTTCTGTAGGTTATATGTTATCGTAACCCCCCCTGTAAAGAATTTGTGCAGTGCCTTTTCAATTGTTTTGGGACTTCCGGCTCTCACGGGTGGGTAATTGTCACGTGGTAGGTGGTGCCTGGCAGGGAGTAAAAATCTGCCCCCTCTCTATCCTGACACCATTAAAGACAGTTTCCCGTATGCTCTTTTGCTCCCTCTATGGACGCAATATGTGGGTGGCTATCCCCATTGTTTTTTTTTAAAACTCATTCTTGGTGCAGTGTGTTAGAATTCTATTTTTAAAATCTGTTCTTATTTCTTTTGTTCTGTGTGTATTCCTGTGTTAGGGGGCCACACATGTCATGGCATTCATGTGGAGGTCAGAGAACAGCCTCATGTGTTAGTCCTTGCCTTCTGCCTGGTTTGAGATGGGATCTCATGTTGGTCACTGGGTGTGCCGGGGTGGCCGTCCAGTGAACTTTTGGGACATTGTGTAGGTTAATTATCACATCATCATATATTCAATCATTTATCTCTCTCTTTTTAAAAAAGATTTATTTATTTTATTCATATGAGTGCCTTGTAGTGTCTTCAGACACACCAGAAGAGGGCATCACATCCCATTACACATGGTTATGAGCCACCATGTGGTTGCTGGGAATTGAACTGAGGACCTCTGGAAGAGCAGTCGGTGCTCTTAACCACTGAGCCATCTCTCCAGCCCCCCATTTATCTCTTCTATGCACATTGAACTGTTTCCTTTATCCCATAACCTCATCTATACATTTTATTTATTTTATCTACTTAGTGGTGGTAGGGTCTAAGCCTAAGGCCTCAAATATACAGGTAAGTACCCTGCCACGGAACCACACATCCAGTCCTCTGTGCAATGTGTGCCTTATCAGGACCCTGACTTAATTTTGGACATTTTTGCATTTGTAAATTTTTGTAATGTAGGAGAGTAATCTGGGGTTAAATGTTTTACCCATTTGTCTTGTACCTTTTGGATGAGTATGACTTCAGGGATTACTAAGACAGTTTTCCAATCCAGAGTATTTCTGTGGCAGTGTGGGCAGACCCCTCCAGATTTAGAGTAATAAATACTCACGTTTGTGACATGATTGCTAGTTCTTAGTTGTTGCTTTACTGCATGGGGACCTTTGTTGCTTTTCCACTTGATAAATGTTCAGATTGAAGCTGGTCGGCCATGTTTGGCCTCACAGGACAAGCAGAGAGAGCAGAGCAGAGCAGAGAGCAGAGAGCAGAGCAGAACAGAGAGAGAACAGAGCAGGTTCCTTCCCTTGGGAGTCCATAGCCTAAAGGAGGCAGACAGAGAAGCAGGACATGGGCAGGAGAGCTGTGGTCCAAAGAGAACATCTCTGCGAGAGTTAAAGGATTCATGAGGAAGTTTTTCCATGTTTCTCTTTCCATGGACAGAACCCTGTTCAGGAGTAGCAATACTGTCAGTGCTCGCTACCTGGGACATCCCCAGGCAGGGGAGCATGTGAAAGGCTGCTGTTAAAGACAGAACCACCAGTCATCCCAAACATCTGAAGACTGCATCTGACTCCCCGAGACACCAGGTTCTTAGAACAAAGGGTAAGACTTGGCAGGCTGAGTAGGTTTTGTTTTTCAACTCAATACAAACTGGAGTCATCCGGAAAGAGGGCACATCATCTGAAAAGATGCCTCCATTAGACTGGCCCGTTAGCAAGTCTGTGGGAGACATTTCCTTGATTGACGTGGGAGGCCCTACCCATCTCTGAGGGCTGTGCCACCCCTGGGCAGTGGTCTTGGGTTGGAGTTAAGTGAACTGAGTGGGCCATGGGAAGCGGCAGTGTTCCTCCACCGTCCCTGCCCCGATGTCCCTCGGTGATGGAGTATGGCCTGAGTGGGCAAGCCAAACAAACCCTCTCCTCAAAATGCTTTTGGTCATGGTCTTTATCAGAGAGATAGAAAGCAAACTAAGACTCCAAAGGTCTGAATGCATTGTGATTGATGCAACCATGCACAGGCTACTAAAAGCGGGGCCTCACATGGCACCCAGAGGTGGGACCAGAGGGTCAATGTGGCACAGCATGGGCGGAGCTCGGCATGGCCCTGGCGATGGGTGGGAAGGAAGGGCGCTGTCTGCTGAGCGCTGGTCGTTTCCCATGCAAATATCTAGGATACTGTGAGCTCGGACCGAATCAGGAACTGATGCAACCGTTTCCAAACCGTGAAGAAAGGCCAGAGTCTTCCATAAAGCAGCAGCTGGCATTTCTGACCTAGACAGACGAACCCGGGGAAGGTTTGTTTGAGCTTGTTTGTAGATTCTGGAAGGCGAACTCACCTACTCATATACCCTTGACCTCTACTGGCAGAGGTCATTCTCTTTGAACAACCAAAGTTCTAGAGGGACAGAGATAGAGAATCGAGGGAGGGAGGGAGTATTGGTCTAGTCAGCTACGTCAGCCAAATTCTCTCCCAACTCCCGCCCCTGGCGACCCATGGGTGACAGACACATCGCAAGTCACCTTCACATTCTGAACTTGCTCCCTTAAGGTGAGAGAACAGATGTCCTGTTTGGGTCAGCATGCTTGGGTACCTTTTGGATATCTGCACTAAAATACAAACTAAAATTGGTACATTGCATTTTTATTGTCTTCAAGTTTTCTGGAGGTTAACCCTGTTATTTGTCAAACACGTCCCCATCCTAAGAAGGTACCTTGAAGCTGGGCAGTGGTGGTGCCTACCTTTAGTGCTAGCCCTCGGGGGACAGAGGCAGGCAGATCTCTGTGAGGCCAGCCTGGTCTACAGAGTGATTTCCAAGACAGCCAGAAACCCTGTCTTGTGACTGAAGCAGCCTCTGCAAGCTGCTCTGAGTTTCCTGGCTTTGTCTTGCCACTTTTTAATAACGGGTCATCTCTAAACGGGAAGATCGGGCAGGCTGTCTCGGGACAAAGCTGAAAACCACCTCTCCTCAGTGCCCAGTTCTCTCTTGCTCATCATGACGGTTTCGAAGCATCTCTACCAGGCATGTCCACCAAAGTCAGCTGCAGGCCTCACGAAGCTGCCTTAGAACTCCATAGCCTGGGTTGGCCTTGAACCCACGGCAATCCTGACTTGGTGCCTGGATTACAAATGTGAGCCACAATGCCTGGCTCTCATTCTGCAGCTCTCATGACCCTATACAGTGCCACGCGGTTAAAATGAACACACATGTTCATTCATGTGAGTGGAGTTCATGCCAGCATTGGTCATATCCAGGCAATCCCCTCCCACCCTCGCCCTGCACCCCAAACTCCTCCCTACCCCAGTAATGAATACCTCTCAGGTCTTTTCCTTGTATTTCTACATGTGAGAGAGAACTTGTCTTTCTTTCTTTGAAAGGGTATCTCTGGTTATATCCATCTTCCTGACAGTGGCAGATGTCGGTCTTGATAGCTGAATGATAACAGCTCCGTGTATACATACTTAACAGAATCCATGGATCTGCTGCACTTGGGCTGGTTCTAGAGCACAGCTATTCTGTCAGGAGCTACAGTAAACACCGGTGTGCAGGCATTTCTTTTGGTGGTGTGCATATCCCAAGTGGAGATGTTTGAGGAAGCACCTTACTTCCTCTCAGTGGCTGCACCAATTTCTCTCCCTACCAACACTGCACGACTTCCATTTTCTCCACGTTTTGTCCTCTCCAGCGTTTATGTTATGACATAATCTACTTCAGTTTTCTAAGAACTTTCTTCATCACGGGGCCTCCCTTTCCACAGCAGAGTTGTCTCAGGGAGTGGCTGTGCCTCAAGTCACCTGTTCTGTTCTCCCTGATGGACCGCATGGTGGTGATGGGATGTGTGGCTGGGCCTGACTGGTGCTTTTATCTACTATGCATGTGGACACCTGTGCTCTTCCGAGGACGACCTGGAGAGCTACTTGTCATTCAGAGCAGCCCCCAGCCTGGGTTCTTAAAGACAGAGGGAATACGGAGAGGTGGGGAGACAGATACTGCTGGGCTGTTTGCTTCCCAGAACTGGTATATATGATCTAGAATCAATCACTGTTTGAACCACTGTATGCTTTGGCCGATGTTTCCAGAACACAGAAAGGACAGGGCTGTCTTAGGTCACGACTTGGCATCCAAGTTCCTGGCGCTTTAAACCATGGCGACCCTGCCATTCCACGGGGTGGAACTGGGGCCCAGATTAGCTTGGGGAACATCATTGAAAACCTCCCACTTGGACTCAGCCAGAAACCTCAACTGGTATCTTCCCAGTTTCCATTTATTTCCTGGCTACATTCTTGCTACATTCTTTCTAGAAAAGTCTCCTCCAGTGTTGCCTTCACTGGGTTATGCAGGCTAATGGCCCCCAGCTGTGCTGGCTCCTGGCCCTCTGAGGCCCAGGCATCCTCCGACACCAATAAACCTCCCTTCCTCCTTCCTCGACTTAACAATGATGGTGTTACAACTTAACCTATGAACAGGCTTCGGATTAGGAACCAGGTGAGGATGGTTTTTGAAGCCAATTCTGAGGCAGGGCCACTACGCAAATCTGTTCCCTGTTAGGGAGGAAGTGAGAGGCACCGCATGGGTTGTGTGCAGCTTTTGGAGCCTAATCTCCTCAGGTAAGAACCCAGTAACAGCTGTACTTGTACAATCAGACACCGCTCAGAGGTGGAGCAGGAGACCTGGGTGTTAGAATGGGGCAGGGGTGGGGTGGGGCCTGAGTCAGGATTTGGTGAAATCCGCCTACAAGGTGCTCAGAGAATCACTGCCAACCATCTTGGAACACGAGTCTCATCCTTCCTGCTCCACAAAAATCAAACCCCAGGGAGCAGATCCCTATCGCTGACTGTGCCTTGGTTGTCTGTGGATCATGAACATCTGACGGGGAGGCTGGGAGTGTGATGCCACTCAAAGGTAGGGGAAGCAAGTCAGATGACTCCATGCCAGCCTTTGTTAATATCCCTCAGGGCTTTGGACATACCTGTTACTTTACCTTTGCTCAAGTTTACTGTGACTTGACTAAATGGGGGACGGCCGTTAGTCATGGAACACTGATGATGTCTGAGTTGGTTGCCTATGTTTTAAGGTGTAGTTTTATTTACAAAGTGAGATGACACAGGTACAAACAGTATCTGATAACTCCATGTTCGTGAAAAGTATATAAATATATTACAGGAAATTATATATAGTAAACATTAGAAACGGATACAGTAAACATTGCTAGTTTCTCTTCTATGCCAATATTACTGTCATTAAAAGCTTAAATACTGGCTTCAAGTATCCCCCTATAAAATAAATCTACTTTATTAAAATACTGGAAAAATTTTGCTATAAACAGGATTTGGTACATTAAAAATAGACTCAGTGTGTCTTTGTAACAACATCCACTATGATCAAATGCTGTCTCCAGCCCTAAGACCTGCTTTGTCCGGTCCATGATAAAGGAGTTTTCATAACCATTGGAGGTCAAAGCGGCTGTAAAAACACAGCATCTTGACGTTCGCATCTGACGGGAGCGCTTGTCCTTCAAGCGCGAGGGACTAAACATGGCGGTGCGGCTTGGCCTTGCTGCTCTCGTGGAGTGGAGAGCAGGCGTCGGCTGGAGGCGTCCCGGCTGGAGGCGAGGAACCTTCAGAGGCTGCGCTGCGTCACTGTGGGAGCCCTGGCTGTGCCTTCTGTTCTTCCGCCTGGAGGTGAGTCAGGACGTAGAGGACGACTTGATAGCAAAAGACATACTGACCCTGTGGGGAGGGCGGGAGACAGAAGAGTTACTCGAATGACTTAACTTCATACACAGTAGGTGCTTGAGAAATAGGAACTTTCTGTCTAAATGCTGAATGTAAGGGTCAGTGTGCAGAACTGTGTAGTGCCATGGAAACTATAAACAAGAAAACTGGTGAGAGGAAGGAAGAGCCAAGGGGTTACGTGGACAGTGAGCCTGGATCGTATACATTTCCTAAGAAGCCTCCCCCTCTCCCTCTCTCTGATCTTGTTTTTTGGTGTTGGGGGCCAAACTGCGGGCTTGCTAGGCAAGCGCTCCATTACTGAGCTAAAATCCCCAATCTCTGAAACCTAGATTTCTCTAGTTTTATTGAACTCATCTTGTTTTAAAATGTGAAAAAGTTAAAAGCCACCCATCTACTAAAACAGATTTCTTTAAGTATTTCAGAGCAAAAAAATATAGAAATAAAATTAATATGTAATCTTTTAGGTATTATTTAAATATAAAATAATTTCTCTTTCAATATTTTTAATATAGAATAAAATATAGACGTTGATAAATGAGTCGTAATGGTAAAGTTAATTCTAAGCTGACGATAGTGGGATCTGAGGGTTTTTTAATCTGACAGGGAATTAATGAATCTGAAAATAAATGGGAAGAAATCAAATGGGCTGGAGAGATGGCTCAGCAGTTAAGGGCACACGGGCCGCTCTTATAGCGCATCAGGGTGGTTCCTGGCTCACAGCTGCCTGTGAGCACGGCTCCAGCAGATCTTGAACCCTGCAGTCTATTAAATGGAAAGTAACTCAGTTACGGCTGTTGCACACACGTATGTGAGTGAGAAGTCCGTGCAGACTATGACATCAGCAGCTTACCGGGAGACGGGACATTAGCTGCCTTTGGGATTCCTGTTGTGCATCTCGGTTTCAGCTTTCATGTACCGCCATGCTCACACAGACTTCTCTCACACTGCCTACCATGGGAAGTCCCTTCCCGAGTCTCTCCATTGTCACCGCCTTGTAGGCAGTCATCTTGCTTACCTAGTAACTCCCTCCCGGCCTCGATTGAACCCTGTGTGTCTCTCTGCAGAGGAGCTCCTATTTTAATGCTAAAACAATCATTTAAATCATTTAAAATGAGTGTAGTCAGGGCTGGAGAGATGGCTCAGCGGTTAAGAGCACTGACTGCTCTTCCAGAGGTCCTGAGTTCAAGTCCCAGCAACCACATGGTGGCTCACAACCATCTGTAATGGGATCCGATGCCCTCTTCTGGTGTGTCTGAAGATGGTGTACTCACATACATAAAATAAATAAATCTTAAAAAAAAAATGAGCGTAGTCTTATCACTCTAGGCTACAGGCCTGTGACAGCTGGCCTCTCACTCAGGAAATGACAAGCCCATCTGGCCTCCCATCTGGTCTCAGTTCCTCTCAGCTTTCTCCAGCCCAGTTACACCACACCAGACAGGCTCATTCACCCCGAAGGCAGTGGACTCTGCCGAGGACTCCCAGATCTCAGCTCAAATGTTACGTCTTTTGTAATAGATGTATTCTTCCACAATTTTATCCATGTACACAACGCGCTCTGATTCTTCTTTTGTCCCCTCCCCAACCATTCTTACGCCCACACCCTTGTTACCTCCTCCTCCCTATAAGTCCCTCTCTCTTGCTCATATCTTTCTTGTTTGTGATTCACGTATGTGATCCCGTGTTTGGGACTATCCCCTGGAACCCCGGGGGCTCACCTGTGGACAAAGGACTGAACACTGATTGGCCTCAGACTCTGAGGCATGAGGCACTAGGCCTGGCTGGAGTTGTATTCCTATCGATGTCCCTGTGTTTTGAGTTGAGTTCCCAGGCTGGCTGGCTTCCTTCACTCCTCTAAAGTGCTTATCACTTTCAGAGCTGCATGACAGCCTGTCATTCTCAGCACCCCATGGAGTGTCTCGGACTCTGTGGCAGGGTTTGTCTGACTCAATGATGTGCCCTACGCACTGGGAGAAACTTCTGGTGCACAGATCTCAAATGTCTGAAAGAACATTCCGGCAACAAGACCACCACTTATACAGATCAGCCCGGCTTCCTTAGCTAGAGACAGCTGAATGTTTATGGAGCCTCGATCTGAATCAAAACTCAGCACGACTGGAAAAGTGGCCAAGTTAAAGTCGGCAATGGGCATGTTTTTAAGAGGCAGATAAATGTGACTCTGGGGACAAGTGAAAATTATTGTTTTAAATCTACCTCATGGTAGATTTATAGATAGGAGGAAGGAAGGCGGAAAGACTTAGCAATGCTAGGCTAATCTTAGAACAGTGCGTTTCCTGCGACGGTGCTTCAGCTGGAGTCGGTTGATGCCATCCACGTTCAGTTTTAGGAAAGAGGGATGAACACAACAGTAACAGCTGTGGGAGCTCCGGGCCAGTGCCTGCAGTCCTCGGCCTCCCCGGGCTGAACAGGAAGTGTTCACATGACTCACACTCTGAGCCTCCAACATGTCCTCTCTCTGTGAGCAGCTAAGTGGGGACACTGCATTTCTTCTTTCTCCCTCTCCCCCAACCCCCATCTCCACCATGTGTGTATGTGCACATGGGTGAGGAGCCTTGGTTGTTGTTTCCTAGGTGTCTTCTCCTCCCTTCCTCCCTCCCTCCCTCCCCCCCTCAATGGTCTCTCACTGGCTGGAGCTCATAGATGCAGGAATGTGCCCTCCCAGCCTGTGCCTGGATTTTCATGTAGCTTCTGAGGCTCAAACCCAGGACCTCATGCGGTCATGACAAGAATTTCACTGAGGGGCTAATCTACCCAGCTCCTGTCATATTTTCCATTAAAAAAAAAAATTAAGGTAGCATCTAAAATACTGATTTTCTGAATTAGTCCTCAAGCTAAAGAAAGGTCCTTTATGACAAGAGATGTTGGTTTTACATCATAACATGGAAGGAAACCTTCAAAAAGAGATCACTGGGCAAAGGCTGGGGCCTTCCTCGATCCTCCGGTTCCCTGAAAGCTGAGGCGAGAGGACGTTCGAGCCTCGGTTCCAGCCTGGGCCATAGTAAGATCGTCTCAGAGAAAAAAGACAGAGAGAATACGAGTGTAAGAACAACTCTTAAACAGTTAGTCGCAGAACAAGTCCACTCACCTCGGTCTGCACCATGCCGTGCCTCTGTAGTCTCATGCAGCGCACCAGGTCAGAGATGTCGAACTGCCAGGGCACAGAGCAGAGCATCAGACACAGCCGGGCGCTGTGAAGGCGCTCCCCTGGGGTCTCCACCCCGCCCCTCCTCAGCGCTCTGCAAACTCTCCAGTACGCAATGACTTCCTCAACTGACGTTTTATGATGTACTGTTTCTAAGAATTGGAGTCTACTGTGTTTGAAAATCTTTTTTTTTTTTTTTTGGTTCTTTTTTTTTTTTCGGAGCTGGGGACCGAACCCAGGGCCTTGCGCTTCCTAGGCAAGCGCTCTACCACTGAGCTAAATCCCCAACCCCGTGTTTGAAAATCTTTAGTACAAGTTCTCCTCCTCTGAAATTTAGCTAATTTCTTAACTAAAAGTTAACGTAAGCAATATTCCTCACACACTGCTGTCCAGAATAGAATTCCATAACCTTATAATTTAGCTGACGCTTAACAGTCTGAAACGAGGGCACAATGGACTGTTGGGTCTGCCCCACTCTAATTATCATAGTTCATAATAGTATCAAACACTGGGTACAACTGCTTCATCTGAAACCCCTTAAGAGACAGTAGTTTTAATTGGTGTATATATAGTTAAATGCAAGATATTTTGGCAATTAAGGAGGGTTCATACTAATTTAGAGTCAAAGTAAGATTACACTGTTACTTGCTTTAGTAATGTTTTTAAAATATTTAAAAATTAAGAGTAACTACTTAGAGTAATAGATTAACATTAATTTTCAAACAAAAAATATTCATTTCTTATCCATAGATAACAAGGACAAAGCCCAATATTTTTCTTTTATAAAGTGAACTGTCTTTTGGACTTTGGTATTTCATCATTTCCTGTAGTCGTGGCAACAGTACTGACTTGATCTCAGAGAAGCTGTGAGGTAAAAACAGACAGAGCCTGCAGAGCCTTATTACACATCTAAATAGCCACATCACTGAACAGTTGGTCAAATCTTGTACTTACTTCGAGATCTTGGCTGATTAGCCCTAGGACCACGTCTATGCAAATGAGGGTTCCTGATCGTCCAATGCCAGCACTACAGTGTGTGATGACCGGGCCCGACCTACGGATATGTCTCATGTAGGAGATGAACGTGAGGAGGTCCTCTGGATGTGACGGCGTATCGTGGTCTGGCCAGGCAGTGAAATTCAGATGAGAAATATGTCGCACCTCCCCTGTCTGAAGGTGTAAAACAGTGAGTTACAATGTCACCTTGTCCCTAAGTCAGGTCCTTTTAGCATTATTTCCATCTTTCGAATCTGGGTGGTATACCCAGATTCGATCAGATCAAAAGAAAAAAAATGGAAGAGATAAAAAGGTATCAAAAACAGACGAAACTGGGCATGGTGGCGTATGCCTCATTTCCAGTTTTAGACCAAGAGAGGAGGACGAAGTGTTAGCTTAGGGTACACAGCAAGACTGTGGCTAAACAACAACAACAACAACAACAACAACAACAACAACAACAACAGGTAGGAAAGAAATATGCGGACTGTATCACCACGGCCCAGACCTAGTGGCTGGGGACGGTATCCAGGCCCTCAGGTACACTAGACAAAAGTCATACCTAACTCCTGAGGGCTCATTTAAATTAAATGTATGGCAATGTCAATCTCAGAACCTTTATTCTTTCTTTCCCATTAGAACGCCTCCTCCCCCAGGATCCTCTGTGGCTTTATTATCTGCTTCTGTTTTCCTTAAATGCAGCCTCTTAGGCTGTCCTGATTCCCTTAACCCACAGTCTGCACCTCAGTGTCCAGCAATCATTTCTTTCTGTTTCCTTTCCTCAGCAGCACTTTTAACACCAGCACCCACACATAGGCAGCAAGCTCCCTGGGGTACGGAACGGCTTCTTGCCTGATGTTAAAATGCTGGACTTGGGCTCCACTCCAGGGTTTGACTTCTCTACCACCTGTATGATGATATGACCAAGTTACTTGGGGAACACTGAGCAGCTAAGCTCATCTGAGCAATGGGTATAAACTCATCTGAGCAATGGGTATAAACTCATCTGGGCAATGGGTAAGCTCGTGTGGATTGAAACATCACATGGTGGTTGGTGCCTAGGAACATGAACAATTTTTATGTGTCAATTAAAATGTTTAGGCTTCATAAAAGACTAAAACCGCAAACACTTTGTAAATAATAAACTATAAAGGAAATTCTCACAAAACGTTTACACGATGCCAACAGAAGTGAATCAGTATACTTTAAATTTTTTTTCTAGAAAAGCTAAGGAAAGTTCAGTGGGTAAAATGCTGTCACATGAGTATGAGACTCTGAGTCTGGATCCCCAGCATCCACAGGAAAAGCTAGGCATCAGGATTGCCCTTTAACCCCAGTGCTAGGGGGGATGGAGGCAGGAGAATTCCTGGGGCTTCAGGGCCAGCCAGAGCACTCACTCTGCCAGCTCCCTGTTCAGCGAGTCTTTCTCACGGGAGGGAGAGCCACGGAGGAAGATTCAAACCTACAGACTGACCTACACATCTGTGCGCACACATGAACACATATGTACACACAGAAAAACAAACACTAAAGAAAGTTAAAGATTCAGTGGCTCTGCATAGCTCACGGGTACCAGGTGAGGGAACTCGACTCTCAAGAAACAGACAGCTGGCTGTCTGAGAGACGATCACTAGCTAACATGTACTGACTTTATCCGGAGAGTTTGACATGTGTGGACAGAAGCACGTAAATTGCAGCTGATGTGGCACAACTGTGCACACCCTTGGAATATGTAAGCTGCCTTCACAAGACATGTTTGTTAGCCACAGACTTTTTAACAGCTTGAATTAGTCTACTTAGATGTTGGACCTTGTGGGTGTTAGACAAAGCAGGTTTTGTCAGGTGTGCTGGCACACGCCTTTAATTCCAGCACGTGGGAAGCAGAAGCAGGTCAATCTCTTGAGTTCAAGGCCAGCCTACCCTGGTCTACAGAGTGAGTTTCAGGACAGCCAGGGTCACACAGAGAAACCTTGTCCTGAAAAAACAAAGATAGTAGTAGTAGTGGTGGTGGTGGTGGTGGTGGTGGTGGTGGTAGTAGTAGTAAGTAGAGGAGTAGTAGTGGTAGAAGTTTCTATGTAATTACAGCTTAGGAACTGTTTTGGGCTATTTATTCCTAAGCACAGACTGATGATCATGTCAGAAGCCCCATGATTTGTTCTGATACAGCATCTACCAGAGGTAACTGTAAGAGGGCCATACTTAAAACTACTGGATGCTGGGTGTGGTTTTACAGGATCGCACACTCCTGTAATCCCAGTCCCCAAGAGGAAGAAGCAGGGGGATCAGGACTTCCAGGTTGCTGTAGCTATATGGTGACTCTGGGCCAGCCCTGGCTACATGAGACCTGGTCTCACAAAAATAAAAAGCTAGTAGACGACCTGCTCCCACGTCATAGAGAGCGTGCAGGCCTGCTTCTGAAGAGGAGACAGAGCTTACGAGGGACTGACCTGAATATCCTCCAGGGCCATCACCCGCACCACGAAGCCCTTCAGCTGCTGCATTCTCAGGAGGGCCAGGCGCAGCCTCTCGTTGGCCATGGTAGTTGTGCCGAGGATGCTTGGCCAGTACCGCTGGCATTTGATCTTTTCTCCTTCCACCTCCTGCGTCATCATCGCTATCACCGTGGAGTTCTGCTCCCAAACCATCTGCCAGAAATCCCCCACGGTGGTGGGCAAAGGCCCCTGGCAAGCAATGTACACGAATTCCTGCGTCCCCACCGGGATCCTGATGAAACTGGCGTTGATGTATCCTCCTTCATCTCCAAGAGGCACTCTTGTGGTGTCATCTGTGAATGTCCACAGTACATGTCACCGTCATGTACTGTTACCACAAGTTTCACAAAAAGCTGGAGTCCAGGACCACAATGGCTCCTACAGCCCTCCTGGACCTGTCATTACGTGCTTTGATGGGGTGCATTTTCAACCAGCAACAGGCCAGGTTGTATCTTCTTTCTTTTTGTTGTTACACACTATCTAAATGTCAGCTTGGTGGCTTTCTATGATACTTGGGTTTACTAATATAGAGTAAGTATGCATTACTAATGTGATAACATGTAACAAAGTAAAATGAACAAACACTGATAGTTAGCAAATAGAGAAACAAAATAACACTGTTACTTCTCTGTCAGTATTTGGTGAGGAGGGTTCTCAATGAAGGGACAAACTCTTTCACAGAACAAAAGCTCGCTCTGAAATGGCCCTGTCAAAGCAGCTGTGAGGGACAATATTGGCATATCTAAGTCTTGTGTATATATGAGAACCTATTACTTTGTCACTTCATATTATTTATTTGTGTGGTTTTTGTGTGTCTGTGGCTGCCACCCACAAGTGTGGAGGATAGATGACACCTTAACGGGGTTGTCTCTCTCCTCTTAGTGGCAAGTACCTTTCTTTACTTGGCCTCATTTTTATTTTAAATATTTATAAATTTAATAAGTAGTTTTGGTGGTAACCAATTTATTCCTCGACTTTCATCTCTTAGTTCAGAGTTTGTTTCCTAAAAATAAATTAATTACTTTGTATTTATAGTGTGCCCCATTCTGCCTTTAAGATACAAATCTGCATGCTTTTCGGACTCATGTAACAACTCCTATCTACTTAATGCTGCATCGTGACAGGACTCCTCTCTGTAGTCTAGTCTGGTCTGGAACTCACTGGGACACACACTCAGTTAGAGCCACACTGGAACTCACAGGGACACACACTCAGTTAGAGCCACACTGGAACTCACTGGGACACACACTCCGTTAGAGCCACACTGGAACTCACAGGGACACACACTCAGTTAGAGCCACACTGGAACTCACTGGGACACACACTCAGTTAGAGCCACACTGGAACTCACAGGGACACACACTCAGTTAGAGCCACACTGGAACTCACTGGGACACACACTCAGTTAGAGCCACACTGGAACTCACAGGGAAGGATATTTTTGTATCTGTTCTTCCTGCGGTTTTCCTTAGTCTGCCCAATCAGACACTGATCCAAAGGCTTTAATTCTTGAAGGTTCTACAAAGTAACGAAATGGACATAAGGTTAAATTTGTCGACTAAAGCAATAATTTAGTCAAGAGAAATGCTTCTACTGCACCAAGCAGGGCTGGGCTGCTTACAGATTTGTAAGCTGTTGCCGAATGAATTAACTGCAAGAACCTCTGACTGGACAGGTCACAGTCAGCTAACTAGTACACAACACAGCTAACTAGTACACAGCACAGCTAACTAATTCACAGCACAGCTAACTAGTATACAGCACAGCTAACTAATATACAGCATAGCTAACTAGTACACAGTTTAAAACTGTGTATAATCCTAAAAGAAAAAAACCTACAAAAGCAAGTCTGGCTTAGGCAACATCTGGAGTATTTTCTCAGACCACGGTGAGTGGTTTTACTGTCGTGGACAGTCCACTGTGCAAATAGTCAATTCTTCTTTCCATGACTGCTTCTACATATACGTAAGGCACTGGAAGGCACTGCTGGACGTGTCGGGAACATGGTGACCTGCCCTTTAGAGACTGAGATCCTGGGGGAGGGGAGCAGAGCTGTGTGTGCTTCGGGCGGAGGCGCTGTGGTGGAGCCTCTGTGATAATGATGTTTGTCCCCAAACCTTAGAGAACATACAACCACTTCTACAAAGCGAGTCTCGGAGAGGGGGCACACGCCCCCGGTACTGAGCGGGTGCACAGAACCTTCAGAGTGCAGGCACACAGCAGCAGCCCTCAGAGAAGCGCCTCCTTTCAGCAGCAAGGAAGGAGTGAGCGGTGAAGCAGGTGGTTTGAGGGAGAGGGACAAGGTGACCCCCAAGCCCAGTGGGGCTGCAACGCAGGAGCAGGGGCTGCAACCTGGCACGCATACCCCAGAGGGGCTGTGTCTTCCTACAGCGGCAGCTTGTACCAACACACCCCACTGCAGAAGCCAGGAAGACTTTGAACTTCTGACGCTCATGCCCTCACTCCCAAGGGCTAGGAGCATAGACATGTGCCACTAGGACCAGATGCTTTTTATTATTAAAAAGAAAATGATAGTTTTACATATGAGGAATGCAGGATATCATTAGAAAAATCTGTCAAGTTCTAAGCAGTTAAAAGTGCGTCACTGTTGGGAGGACTTTGAGGTCTCAGATGTTCAAACTACATGCAGTGTTTCACTCTCTCCCTGCTGCCTGCCAATCCAGACGTAGAACTCCCTGCTGCGTCTTTAACACCACGTGTGCCTGCGTGCTGCCATGCTTCCTGCCACGGACTGAACCTCTGAACTGTAAGCCAGCTCCAGTTAAATGCTGTTCAACACTTGCTGCCGCCATGTTGTTTCTTCGCAGCAACAGAACACGGAGACAGAAAGCAACTGTTATTTTCAAAGGGTTGGAAGTCTTACCTAACCTTGAGGGCATTTTTCCATTCAAATAAACACAGGGATCACTCACCTCGAGCTCCTTAGAGGGGATCCCTTGGTCAAGCAGGCCTTGAAGCGTGCGGATGGTGGCCTGCAACTGTGTGCCCGTGTACTTGCCAGAGGGAGGGACTCTGACCACTGGCAGGGCCGCCAGCTCCTCATTCGTCAAAAAGAGGGGATCTGTCAGAGAGGACCAGATGGCTCTTCAGTTCTCTCTGGTGCTGACTTAATGAATAAACATTCGAGGCTTGGGCCTGTTCTCCCTCCCACTGTCCCACCCTAAGGGGCAGCAGCCTGGCTGGCTGGCAGTTAGCCAATGACTGCAGCCCACACAGGCTTTGCTACTACACAGATACCTCACCCAGCCTTGAAGGAGCTGCCTCACCACTGACCACAGGTCTGGAACGTTTGTGGCTCCCAGCTGTTTTGCTTTTGAAAGGAGCATGCGTTCATTTTTGCTTGACTTTAATGGCATCATTTATATGAGGAAAACCTATCCAGTTTCCCCGTTACTTTGCGCTGGATTCTAAGTACTGGGGAAGACCGAGAAAAGAGGTCAGGAATCCCACACATCAGGAGATTGTTGTTAGAGACTAGGGCTTCCCTTTTCCCTGCCTACTCTTGGCCCTCAGTGCTGAAATCCTGGATTTGGCAGTGCCCTTCCTGCAAAGAGTACTTTTCTTGGGCTATTCAGGAGTCCAATTAAACAGGTTCCCTGGAAGAGCCTGGGTCTGAGTAGGTGCCCGCTGTCTGGATTATTTATAACACAAGGCAATTACCATCCCAGACAATGTAGGAGATTCCTCAACTCATCCAGCAGTTAGGGCACGGTGGTGGTGCAGCTAACATGCAGGTGACAGTAACACTGAGTGCCGTGAGCAACACAGGGCTGGACGAGGTCTGTCAAGAGGCTCAGCGTCTGGCTGGGGCACGGTTAGTGGGGATCCACAGTTTACTCATCTGAGATATGTTAGCTCTTTCTGAGGTAGAACGTGAATACAATAGGAGCAGGAAAGCTAAATGGAGGAGTGGGTGCTAGAGACGCCCACAGGGGCACTGTGCACAACAGTCTACAGAGCAGAAAAAGGACCCGGGCCATTAGTTCCCTTTAAAACAGTAAGCAGTCATTTAATCCCAGCACTCGGGAAGCAGAGCCCGGCTGATCTCTGGGAGTTCAAGGCCCGCCTGGCCTATGTAGCATTATGTGAGCCAGGGGAACACAGTGAGACTCTCACAAAACCAGAAGAAAAACAAAAACACCGAGACTTAGTGCTTCGTGGCTTTTTGTTTTGCTGTTGTTGTTCACTTAACACAAGCAGGGTTATCTGGGAACAGAGAACTTATTGAGAAAATGCCTCCACCATATTGGCATGTAGGCAAGTCTGTGTGGCATTTTCTTTACTAATGATTGATGTATAAGGGCTCAACTAATGGTGGGCAGGGCTACTCCTGGCAGGTGGCTCTGTGGGAAAGCGGGCTGAGCAGTAAGAAGCAAGCCAGTGAGCAGCAGCCCTGTGGTTCAGGTCCCGCCTGGAGTTCCCCGCCCTGACTTCCCTCAGTGACTGACTGTAATCAGAATGTGTAAGGTGAATACGCCCTTTCCTCCACAGGCTGCTTTTGGTCAAGACACTTTCTCACAGCAGTAGAGAACCCGACTGGAACACACTTCAGACAGCAAAAGTTCACCCTTTATGACATTAACATGACATCGAAAAATAGGAAACGAGAACACTGGTCGTGGTGGATTGAATACGCTGTGGTAAGCGGCAGTGTTGGAGGGGGTGTGTCACTGTGGGCTTCATGCTCAAGCTTTGCCCAGTGCGGAGGAGAGCTCCTTCCTGGCTGCCTGAGGAAGATAATCTCCTGGCTACCTTCAGGTCCAGACGTAGACCTCTCAGCTCCCTCTCCAGCACCATGTCTGCCTAGACACTGCTGTGTTTTCTGCCATGATGATAATGGACCGAACCTCTGAAACCGTGAGCCAGCCCCAGTGAAATGTTTCCCTTTATTAAGAGTTGCCTTGCTCATGGTGCCTCTCCACAGCAATGAAGCCCTAACTGAGACACTAGTGTTTCTCCACTGGTTCAGTTGTAAAAGAAATGGTAGAAGGACCGACAAGCACACCCAGCAAAGGCCATTAGTCAAGGACAACTTTTCCCTTACATTTCAGTCATCCCATCAGTTTTACTCCAGGTAAGGCGAGCTCCTTATTTCTCATTATTCCATAGCAAAATCATGACTTTTAGTTTCCGTTTTCAGTCACGACACTTTGTGCTTTCCTCTAAGCCACTGAGAGCTTTAGGTTCTAGCTATGCAAATAATTTAGTTACGGTAACCAAAGCCGATGTCTCTGTGACTTAGCTTTATGTATCTGTCATGGTTTGAATATGCTCAGCCCAGGGAGTGGCACTATTAGAAGGTGTGGCCTTGTCAGAGTGGGCGTGTCACTGTGGGCATGGGCTATAAGACCCTCATCCTAGCTGCCTGGAAGCCAGTATTCTGCTAGCAGCCTTCAGATGAAGATGTAGCCCTCTCAGCTCCTCCTGCACCATGCCTGCCTGGACGCTGCCATGCTGCCACCATGATGATAATGGACTGAACCTCTCTGAACCTGTAAGCCAGCCCCAATTGTTGTTCTTTAGAAGGCTTGCCTTGGTCATGTTGTCTGTTCACAGCAGTAAAACCCTAACTAAGACAGCATAAAACCAAAGAGCATATATGTACAGCAAATACATCCATTTATTGTGAAATCATCACTTAAACTTTGATTTTCCTACTTGCTGTTTTAAATGAAAGAACCGGAACTAAAATCCTTGCCTTTGCTGGAATCCTCACGGTCTGTTGTCTCCGTTGTCGACTCTCTGCTTTCCTGCGTGGCTTCCTCTTTGACGGGCTTCTCTTCTTGGGATGCCTGGATTAAGCTATGCCAACAAACATACTTGAAATATTTTTGTCTCCAGCATAATTTTAAATATCACGATTAAAGTCACTTATTTATTTTTGCTATAGTTAACTACAATCTTGTTATACTTCCTGAGCTGGTGAGATGGCTCAGTGGGCAAAGGTGCCGTCATGTCTGATGACCCGGGTTCGTCCCTGCGGCTCGTCACATAGAAGGAAAAGAGCTGCCACAGTTGCTCCCTGACCAATATACTTGCAATGCAGTATGTGTGTGAACACACACACACACACACACCACACACACACTCACTCACACACACACTCACACACACACACTCACACCACACACACACACTCTCACACCACACACACACACTCATACTACACATATACATACCACACATGCTCACACTCACACACACAATCATACCGCACACATACACACCACACACACACGCTCACACTCACTCACACTCATACCACACACATTCACACACTCACATCACATACACACCACACACACACGCTCACACTCACTCACACACTCATACCACACACATTCACACACTCACATCACATACACACACACTCACACCACACACTCTCACCTCTAAATCTAAGCAAGGTCCCTAAGTCCTAAAACCATGGTAGGTGTTAAAGGAGCAGGTGGAGTGAGCGGCAGCAGCCTTGGTTGAAGACAGACAGACTCCACCTCTTTGAATCTTAGACTGAAGGAGCCTCCCTGGGGACGGTTCTGTGCCAACACGGATGTCACAGCATTATTGATACCTAACTCATCCTTCCATGTGTGTGCATATATATGTGAGGGATGCATGCAGCTGTGTGTGCAGGAGCAGGTATCAGTGTGCATATGTGTGGGGGATGCATGCACTTGCGTGTGCTAGAGCAGGGACCTACCTTGGGAACTGCTTCTCAGTACACTTTTTTTTTTTTTTGAGATATCTCAAGTTCTTGGAACTGGCCAAGTATCAAGTATTCGAGGCTGGCCAGTCAGTAAGCACCTGTTTCTACCTCCTCAGTGCTTGGTTACAAGAACAGAGCACGGCTCTCAGCTTTATTTTAATGTGGGTTCTAAGGCTCAAACTCTGGTTCTCATGCCTGAAAACACAGTACTTTACTCACAGGGCTGTCTATCTCCTCAGCCCTCCCATTCACTTTTAAAAAGAAGCTTCTGTTACTACATTGGGCAGGGGAAGGTGGGGAGAGAGGGAGAGAGAATTTGTGTGTGTGTGTGTGTGTATACGTGTGTATGTGTGCATGTGGACACAGTCTGTGGCTACAACTGTAGGTTGAGAGCTTAGCTCAAGTTCTCATTGTTCTGGGCTACACACAAGATGCCATCTGCTAGGATTTGAATCTTAAGTCTATCCCCATGAGCTGAAGGCTTGGTCCACGGCCAACAGTGTATGGGGTCTGGTGGGGCCTTCAGGAGCTAGGACCTCAGTGAGTTGCTGGAAATGTGCTCCTGAAGGGGCTCGAGGGACCTCAGCTCCCCTTGGCCTCTTCACTTCCTGTCACCACCAGGGTAGCTTTGCCCCACACACTGTGTATCGTGATAGTCCACCCTGTCACGGAGGAGCAACAGGGCCAAGCAAGATCAACAGAAACCTGTGATGGCATGGCCCCTCCGCACCTTTCCACCCTGAGTGCAATTTATTCCACATAGTTTGTTGTAGCTATGGAAAGCTAATCCATAGATCGCCCTTGGTGAGGTAAGTGGTGAGAAAAAGAAACCTAGGCTGAACATTAGTGTTCAGACGTAGGTGAGGGAAACAGGACTGGGTAAAACGTTGTTTCTCACCTTGTGATGGTCAGGGAGACCAGCAGAGCTGTCCAGTGCACCACTAAAGCACAGACTGATGCTCTCCAAATGTCACAGACGGGGCATAGGGTCTACTTATGTTCTGTTTAGGTCTGAGTGTAGCCTGTGTCTGTGTGCGCCAGGCACGCGCCTGCTGCTGTGGAGGTCAGAAGACAGCAGATAATGTGGAAGTGTAGTCACACATAGGTGTCAACTGCTTTGGGGATGCTAGGAATCAACCCTAGCCTTTGGCTGAACCATCCAGAACCCTGTGCTGGTTCGACGGGCGCCAGAAACTATTATTTCCTTCTTCCTTTTCTTCTTTTTATATTATTTATTTTTTTTTATGTGCATTGGTATTTTGCTTGTGGTATCTCTGGGTTGAGGGTGTCAGACCCTCCCGGAAGTGGAGTTATACACACGTGTGAGCTGCTGTGTGGTTGCTGGGAATTGAAGCAGGATCCTCTGGAGGAGCAGCCAGTGCGCTCTGAGCGGTCTCTCCAGCCCTTACTTAGGAACTATTTTCAAAGAGAGATTTTTTTTTTTTTTTTTTTTTTTGTGGTGTTTAAAGGGATTTAGATCAAGTATGGTGATGAATGCCTTTAATCCCAACACCAGGGAGGCAGAGAATGGCAGACCTCTGTGAGTTTCTGGTCTCATTCTGGTCTCCATGACAAGTTTCAGGCTAGCTGGGGCTTACATAGTGAGACCTTCTCTTAAAAGCAAGATAAAAAATAAAAACTTCCTAACATCCTTGGCTTCACATTATTTGAAATATTATTATTGCATTGTATTTAACTATTTAACAGTGCACAAACATGTGGGTCCTAGGAACTAAACTCAGGTCATCAGGTTTTGGGGCAAGCCCTTTCATCCAGTGAGCCATCTTGCTGATCCTGGTTTCATTTTCTTAGTAATAAAAAACAAAAAAGTTTAAAGTACGAAAAAACAGACAAAAAAAAAAAAAAACAAAAACAAAAACAAAAAACAAAAAAAACAAAAAAAAACCCAGAAGAATCACCATTTGGGCACATTTTCTTTCAGACCCATTCATTTCTTTCTTGTTTTTTCGGTTTTGTCTTTTTGAACAACTGGTATAGGAAAAAGATGTCAAGAGACTGACTATACCTAGAACACACTTAGAAAATAATATTCAGGTTGGGTGTGGTGGTGCACACCTTGAATCCCAGCACTCTGGGAGGCAGAGGTAGATCTCTGTGAGTTTGAGGCCAGCTTGGTCTACATAGCAAGTTCTAGTCCAATTAGAATTATGTCTTGTCTCATTAAAAAAAAAAAAGAAAAATAAAGAAAAAAGAAAAAAAAGACTTATCTATATTTACCCACTGCTCTATAATTTAATTAATGTTTTATTGGAAACAAAAATAATCATTCCGTAAGATAAAAGGACAGAGCATCCATCTCGCACACGCTTTACCTTGCAAAGCATGCTTTTCCTCCCCCGCCGTTCACTGACTGTGATGAAGAGAAATAAAAATCAGATCAGTTCACTGTAACAAAGCCGATCTCATAAGCTTGTCTTTCTGTGAGTTACTTCTTATGTTGTTACTGTTATTACTCTCATCACACATGACACTCAATTACCACACAACAAAGAGAGTCTGAGACATCGGCAGTGGCCTGTGACACTTCGTTGGTTAATGGTAGTTACTTTCTTTACTCACCTATAATTAAAGGTATTCTTTTTAGGAAATGATTTCTGCAGCCTTGTAGGCTCCTCTTTTCCCCACCCTTTTCCACCCCCACCCCTGTTTCGGCCCAGATCACTAGAAAGAAAGAAGCATAGAGGGGTGGGAGACCCTGAACCTGACGTCTTTCCTTCTGTTAATTCGTGGAGCATGACTACTAACGGACCGTTTGAAGCAGCCCCATGTCCCCATATCTGGAGTTAAGATGAGAACACATAACATTTCTGTGGGCCTAGGCTAGTTGGTTCTGAGTTTTCTTGTGGTGTCCTTGACCTCTCTGGCTCCTTTAGTCCCTCCTCCCCCCTTCCACAGGATTCCCCAAGCTCTGCCTAATGTTTGGCTGTGGGTTTGCATCTGTGTCTGTCGGTAGCCCTCGTATGTTTTGAGATGGGGGCTCATGGAATCCAGAGCTCATCGATTCAGCTGGGCTGGCTGCCCAGTGAGCTCCGGGGATGTTGGGCTGTGCTCCCTCCCCTCTAAAGGCTCTCTGTCCCCTAGCACTGGGGTTACGGAGGTGTACTGCTAGTTATGCAGCTCCTGGGCATCTGAAGGTGGGGCTTTGTGCTTGCTTCACAGACAATTCACGAGCGTGTCCCTAGCCCTGGGGATCATGTATTCACAGAGCACAGACTCCCAGGAGTCATTTGTATTTTGAGAAAATGACTTGTAACATTTTTGTGATAATTAGTAGAAATATTCTCCTGCCATGAATTTGAATTTTTATATCTGACCCAGATAATTTTACACGTTGATTTTCCACCTGAATTTTATAATCATTTTTCCTGGCTACCTTGTCTTCCATTAAAAATTAAAGAGCCATATTTAATTTATGGATAACTCTGCAAAGAATTTTAATTTTAGAGTTTACCGTCAAAGAACAACAAATTTTTTTTTATACTTTTCATGTCCTTTGTAAAGTTTCAGTTTATACAATACAGGTCTTGCACATTTTTAAAATGAGCTCGTGCCTAGAACTTGTATATATTTTGTGAATAAAATTTTACAACTGGCTAAATATAATTTGTGTAACACACATGTACACAGATGCATATATAGAGAAATATGTCTTCCTAATGTTTCATAGAAGTCAAAGTCCTAGCCCTCACTGTGGCTGGATTTGCAGATGGTGCCTTAACATGGCAATTATAGGTAAGGTAGATCTCAGGCGTGGTGAGGGAGGAGCTGTGGGCTTCCTGATCAATAAACCTGGTGACTTAAAGAAGACACACAGATACCACACGGGAGCTGATACAAAGGGATGGCCACAGCTAAGAATGCTGGTCACTTGCAAGTCAATGAGAGACTGAGAAAGAACCCAATTCTGTCAGCGTGGCCTTCAGAATTATGAGAAAATAATTCTGTTGGGTAAGCTACTCAGTGTATCGTATGTTGTTAGGACAATCTAAAGACACAGACAGGCTACAGCTTAAACACTGCACTTAGGAAACGCTTGGCCAGGTAGAGTAGTACATAAGGAAACTGGTGGAACATCAGGTGTGCCCACACATGTTGAGCCACGTTTTATAGTCCTGACACAGAAATCTTTCCTGCATTGTTAATACCAGAAACAGAAAGTAAAATTTCCAAGTAGATGGCTGATTTAATCTATTATGATATATCCATACAACAGAATATTAAAATTAGGCAAATTTGTATGTATTCGTATGGGAAGAGGGCATAAACAGTTGTTAAATGAAAAAGAAATTTCTACCAATGCGGAAAAAGATGTATATTAAAAAAATGACACCCGGGCCCTTGCCACACTGCTGAGCCAAGAGCCCTACTGACCTTGGGCCTGACCACTCTTGAACAGAACAGTTGCTTCCCCATGCACGATGGAGGATAGATAGAAACTATCCACAGTGGTTTGAAAGAGATGTCCCCCACATCTGGGGCATTTAGATACTTGGCCACCAGTGGCATGGTTTGGGGAGACTTAGAAGGTGTGGCCTTGTTGGAGGTGGCTTTTGGCGTTTAAAGACTGCCATTTCTAGTTTGCTCTTTCTGCTTGAGGTCTAAGAAGGGAGCCCTCCAGCTTCCTGCTCCAGTTACCATAGTAACGCTGGCGGTCATGGTTCTTCTCCAAGACGACTGACCCTCAACTCTGCAACCATGAGCTCAAATAAACCCCTGTGAGTTGCCGGGGCCAGGACATTTTTTCATGGAAGAGGAAAAGACAAGTGTGGACAGAATATAAAAAAGGAATTTACATTAATAAATGGTTACATTTAAAGTGGTTTTTATAATGAAAATATATCCTAAAAATCAATATATAAAAGTTTTCTGACGTGAGTGTCTGTTATTACAGGTCGTTATAATGAAAAATCTACGTTATGTGTTTTCTCTCCTGTTTAAGAGAAAATAAATTTTAGATGGCGATTTTTAAAGTGGCAGGCAAGGCTTTTAATTTATCAGTAGCTAAAAGGGACTTTTAGAATACCCCTATTAAATGTCAGTTTCTAAATATTGTAGCAAAAATACAGTTACATTGTTAAGACTTACAAGAGCCATGAAACCCCTCAAGGAACCTGTGGAATAACATTAGTAAATGCTAAGAATGTCTAAAAGAATAAATAAACCTTCAAGAGAAAGGCATTTTTTGAGATCGTCAATGTTCATATACTTTCTATACATTGAGAAATGCTCAGAAGACACACACACACGCTTACTGGCATCCACCATACTATGTATCTGTAAGCACATAAGGGACATGACCTTGTGTGTCTGAGGTGGTGTCTAAGTACACAAGCGGGCGGGCGGTTGGAACCGTGAGCCTACGTCAGCAGCTCAGACACCCAATGTAGTAAAATAAAACTGCGACCCTCCCCCTCCCCCTCCCTAACAGTCGAACAGGTCACACCACCATTTATTTCCCCTTTGGGGTTAAAGGGAAATCTAGCAAAGTGCAGCGTCATGGCTGTTCACACAGGTACCATCCTCACCTCAGGGACATCCTCAGGTAACGGAGACCCATCACAGTCAGTATCTTCTCCGTCTTCTGATGCCTCCCCATTTGTCCTCAGTGGATCTGGGGGGAGGAATAACTAAATGGCAGCTGAGTTTGCGTAGAGCCGTGTTTACTCACAAAGGGTAAACAGATCGATGCACAGCGGAGTGTGAGCGCTCTAACGGGGCCAGCCAGGAGGGCGTGACAACAGGATATGGTGTAAAGACTTGTAGAGCCTGTCTGTGAAGCTGCCATGCTCTTAACAGTGGCTTAGTGTCACTGGGGGGAAGGTGGTTACGATAATGTACTCATAAAAGCTAAATACGTTTTGCTTTTGCAGAGTCTCATGTAATCTAGGCTGGCCTTGAACTTGCTATGTAGCGGAAGATGACAGTGAGCTTCTCACAGTCCTGGCTCCACATCTCAAATGCTGGGATTATAGGTGGGTATCACGATGCATGGTGTATATGGTTCTGGGCATTGAACATCCACACCCTCTAATGATACATTTTAAAAATCTCATTAATGAAGCAACTCACCCTCAAACACATGGAACAGACAATAAATGTTACTTTGTTTCGTTTCTGAAAACACTGCCCAGAAACTGATGAAGATGTTACTAATATATTTCAGCTTTAGGCAAGAACTTTCCCCACCCATGAGCCTTAGCTCTGGCTAACACTGCTCACTCCCCTGGTTCTCTCCACCCATGAGCCTTAGCTCTGGCTAACACTGCTCACTCCCCTGGTCCCTCCCCCCCCACCCATGAGCCTGAGCTCCGGCTAACACTGGCTCACTCCTGGTTCCCGCACCTGGAGAACAGGCTCTTCTGGAGGCCTTCGTCTGGTTTAGGAGGTTCTGGGCTTCCTCATCCACGACATCCAGCAGGGACTGGATGACTTCAGCCTCTTGAGGATCGTCATAGACATCATCATCCCGGGAGTCAGATTCTTGAAAAGAGAAATCTATTTAAAAGTACTGAGGTGAGAAAGGGACAAGTCTCAGTCTGAACATGCCAGGTACTTTGAGGCTCGCGCTGTCTCCTCTGAAGGGTAGACATGGTCGCCTAGTGCTTTTAGTCTAGATGTATGCTGGCTGCTGTGACAACCAACCACAGCTTAGGACAGATGCCGCTTAGAAGCAATTAGTGAAAATCACTATTGGAGACATAGCTTTCTATGAAATATTAACAGTTTGATGCCTATTTCATAAAATTAATGTCAAGTTTTTATTTATGAAAGAAATAACGATGTCATCGTCTGAAGATTAAGGATGTAACAGGTCGTATAAAATGCCCTCAGTGTAAAATCTGTAAACCTTTTTTGGTGGTCTCTGAGGCCTTAGGGATGGGAGGGGATGCTGGGTACTTGAGCACAGGCAACCAATAATGCTAGCTTTATAGTCTCTTCATTTCCTCAAGCAATCTTCCCCTTTAATGCGACATTAGCACATGAGGTGACGGGAGGGGGCTAGCAACCCATGTCTGTTTTCACACCTTAGGTCATGTATGGTAACAGGACGGCTTATTTGAAAACTACCTCTGGCTTCCATCAGGTCTGCTGATTTCTTCCTCGGAGAGGACAAGCCTTTTCCTCCAGGACACATGGCTCCACTCGCTCCATCCCCGTTAACCTGAAATGCACGACCACAGCGAACCACCAGGTCATTGCTCTGCTAACTTCTGCAATTGGAGGACTGGGCGCGGCCCCTCCCTCTACCAGCTTAACACTCACGGTCCACCTTCCTACCTAACTGGACTGTGCAAAGCCCTTACGTGAGACATTATTTTGAGGTTTGTCTTCCAGAGAGCATTTTAGGAGAGTTTAACCCTAGAAGTTGAGAGAAAGGAATAAAACTGTTTTCGGTCCTTTCTTTTGAGACAGGGTCTTACTGTGCAGCACTGAGAGGCCGCAGACTCACCATCCTGTTGCCTTAGTGCTGGGTTATACGTGAACCAACATCCCTAGACTTCCCAATGCAGTTTAACCCTTTTGTGAGTGTGTGGATATGGTGATTTTGATGACCGTGCGGTTATTATATTCACTGGACTGAAGGAACATTCTGGAGCAGCAGCAGGTGGTGGTGAACTTCCAGAGCACAGCCTCTAAGGACAGTGCAAGCCGTGGGGCCCAGTGTGCACAGCAGGTCCAACCCCAGGACAATGTAAAGAGAGATAGCTTAAGTTAGGGATTGTGCCACAAGTCCCCTTCTCTCGGCCCTGTCTGGTGCAGATCCATGTAGGCATACATCTGTGAGTGCATACGTCTGTAGGTCTGCTTCATCCAGAGGACCTCGTCTCCTTAGTGCCCTCCATCCCGCTGGCTCTTTCCCCTCCTCTTCCCAGGATTCCCTGAGCCCCGAGGGGAGGGATCTCCTGGAGACATCCCACTTAGGACTAAACGTTCTTAGGTTTCTCACTGTCTTGCCTGCTGTGTCTCCGTGACTGCAGGAGGAAGCTTCTCTGATGATGGCTGAGGAGAGCTGGTCTGTGAGCTCTGTAGAATGTTGTTAGGGGTCATTTTATGGCTACGCTCCTTCAGCAGAACAATGGTATTGAGTTTTTCCACAAGTCCCAGGGCCATCTTGCCCCCCAGTTCTATGTCCAAGTGATAACTGCTCACAAGTGAAAAACTGGTTCACTCCGGCAGAATCTCAACACAAACGGACTCAGCAGCGTCTTTGGAGGTCTCTGTCTGATAAGGGTTTGACGGGGCTCTGTTAATTTTTATTTTATTTTATCTTATCTTATCTGACACGTTCTTTTTATATACATCATGGCTTACAGGTTTCTGAGTTTAAACCATACCAGTGTATGCAAACCCGTGAGCCTTGGTGTCTATGTGTGCATCTCATGCTTTTTTTTTTGTTGTTATTTTTCTTCTGTTTTGTCATACTCTGGCTTGTTTTTGTTTTATCTTATTGTGCTATTATTCTTTAGAGGACTATTTGTTTTCTAGTGAGAGACAGATGGATTGGATTCTGATAGGAGGGAAGGTGGGCGGGGTCCTCTCAGAAGAGCTGGGGGTGGGGAACAATGATCAGAATATATAGTATAAAACAAAATCTGTGGTCAATAAAAGAAAATGAAAATAAATAAAAATTTTAAATTAAAAAAAGAGAGAAAAAAAGAGGTAAATTTGGATAAACTGTAAAATTGAACGACTAAACTAAATCTTAGTAAGTATGTGCTGTGGTTTGCTCTGAGGGCCAAACTCCTTTTACTAGGAAGTTAGATACGACAGAATTACATTCTATAAGCTGGTGATGTAACACCCACAGTATCACTGGTTGTGGAATCCCGTTTTTCATGAGAAATTCACGTTTGGGGCATTAGTGCTCAAGGACAGAATGTTGTCCAGGAGACTTCTTGGAACATTTTAATTCCAACAGCAATGTTGGCACCCACAAATAATAAAAGTCCTCGATCCCAGGGTTTGATATTGGTTCAACGACACTCTACACTTCCTTCTTTCCACACGCTGATATCTAAGAAGGAAACCGACGGCATCCGGCATGGACAACATGAAGACTCAGTTGCTGCAGCTCTGTGAAGCTGGAGGTCGGGATCAGCAGGGAGGCAAGCTCTGCTACAGCACGGTGCACACGAGAAGCGTGCACAGCACAGACGACCCTGGGTCAAGTCCTTCCTGCCCTCACAGCGCTCCTGCTGCAGCTGCGATGTGTCTCGGGACAGCTACCTAGAATGTGTATGTGTACCATGGCCGCACGTGCTGCCTGACAGGCACAGGATGGGCTTCTGCGGACTGTTCAAACCCAGCTCATGTCTACAGCATGTTGCGATGGCGTGGCTTCTTTCAGCTTATTAAAAAGCGAAGCATTTCGCATGTGAAGATACGCCTTTTAGATGTCAGGCGTGCACACACCTGGATAGTAAGGGCGGACTGGACTGCATGAACTCAGCAAAGGATAAAATGGTTCAACGTAATAAAAGCTGGCCGTGATCCCCTCTGACAACTCACGTAACATGGAAGGAAGACAGTCATAAGGATAAACATCACCTGAGCTTACGGGTACACAAGTGCCTGCAAAGACAGCACAGAGCGGAACTCACAGAGCAAATCACTCCAGGTGTCTGTGTGCTGACCCTGAGTGGTTCAGAATGCGTGCATCCATTTCTTTGGCTCGTGCTGTCCCTCCTTACCAGGGTCATGGGTTTAGCCTTCTCAGGCCGCTGTGCTAACACTAGTGCACAAGGGCAACTCCGGTTTTAATGATACGCTTCTCTTCCTACACTCCGAGAGACAAGTGAAGGGATCGTCCAGATGCTGGCTCTCGTTTATCAAAGTCATTAGCCATGAAAGAGCCCACAGGCCAGAGGGTGCAGTGCGAAGGCTCTTACAGTGTGAGCTTACAGTGTGAGCAAAGCCTGTTAGTTCATCACAGTAGATTCCTACTATTAGCATGTGTGTCTGAAGAACATTTAACTATGAAGTCAATTTGGTATGAAACGTTAAGCGCACTGGTTATTAAAAGTAGATGCGACATGAAAGAAAGCTTTCGTTCTTGCCTTGGAGAAGGATTTCTTAGGCGTGAGTGCGGGCTGTCCATAAGGCTCCATGCTGCTAAGACCTGAAAGGAAGAGCACAGGGTGGTATGAGACAACCGAAACTACCGGACACACATGGAGATGGGTCTCACATGGCCCAGGCTGGCCTCAGCGTGCACAGACGAGGATGCCCGAGTGCCTCACCCTCTCGCTCCATCCCCCAAGGTCTGGAAATGGGTGCGTACCACCACACCAGGGGGAGGGGAGTCAAATTCTGGAGAGAAAATGGTTCACATGAAAGCTGATTGGGAGCCGGGTGGGGGTGGGGGCGCACTCCTTTAATCCTAGCGCTTGGGAAGCAGAGGCAGGTGTCGCTCTCTGTAGTCCAAGCTGGCTTTGAACTCAAAGTGAATTCCAGGATAGACAGGGCTACACAGAGAAACCCTGTCTTGAAAAACAAACTCCCAACCAACCAACAAATTTGTAGCTAGCTGTATTGCTTACATCTGCAATTCCAGCACTTGGGAGGCAGAGGCAGAGAGGCAGGAGGATTGCTATGAATTTGAAGCCAGCTTGGGCCTCAGAAGGAGATCCTGTACCATATCTCACAAAACATAACAAGCCATTTGGAACTGAATGATTCAGGTAGGAGACACTGAATGGAAACTACTCCCCTTGCATGGGATTGGCATTACAATGTCACAAGTGCAGAACTGCACTCACTGCTACTGAGTGGCAGGGACTCTGTTCATTTCACAAAGCACTTTAGCACAGGCACCATGGGGTGGACACGTGGAAAAGTACTTTAGTGGATTTCTAGGTCAATACTGACTTTTCCCTCTTGGCAGCACATGAGTTCTAGGGTTTCTAGCTGAGAATGACCTGTAGGTAATTCTGGCAGGAAGATGGAGGGTGTGGAATTCTTATGAATATATCTCTATAACTTTATGATTAATGTTATCAAGACCCTAAGAATCTTTTCACTTTATTTGAAAGCAATATAGAGAGCATTTCAGAACTCTAGGAAAATAATTTTAAAAGCCTATTGATAGTAAGCTACTGGATCTAACCATCCTTCCCACACACTGTAAGAAATCACAGACAGGTTATTTACAATTCCCCCCTCCTACTCTGTAATTCTTTTTACCCTCTTGATCACAAAGAAGTTAGTCACGTGGGACCCAAGTCAGAGAACGCAGATCCCAAGGTGCTATCCAGAGGTGTGAAAAAGGTGTGGGGCCCTCGAAAGGCAAGCAGCAGCAGATGTTTGTCTCGGTGTTGCAGGAGCTAGTCTGTCTAAAGTGAACTGACCGAGAGCAGGGGACGGACCTCTCTGGCTTTCAGGAGCTTTAGCTCTAACAGACAAACCGCACGGTTTCCAGCATGCCGTTAGCCTTCAGAAGCTGCTCTCTGCAAACCTGGAAGACTCGCTCTGTGCAAAGTACCAAGCCCTAGTTCACACACCCTCTGTGTGCGAGCAATAAAAGCTATGTTTGTAGGTGCCGATTACATAAACAGGTGGGAATCATGTTTTCTGGGTTTACGTTTTGGGCTTGCTGTTCTGTATTGACTTTGTGGGCTTCGGCAAAGTTATCAAACTTCTTGGTGCCTCAGTTTCTCTTTCTATGAAGTGATCAAACAGAAACTCTAGAATTACCCAGGTATGACGGGGATGAAATCACTTCTAGGACTGCTCTGTGGAGAGTAAGTATTAAGTAAAATGGCTGCTACGGCTCTCCTGCTGCCTGTCACCGCACTGCGATGTGAGGCAGAGAGTTGTTTCTATGTTGGTAAATCCACGATGCCCAGACGGGTCCCTGGGACACCGCTGTGCTGTAACAGCCTCGTTAGGTTGCCGTTCGTTAGAGCTGTACTGGTTGGAACTGGAGTCTCCTGTAAGCATGGGGACCTCCTGAGGACATGGGACCTCCTGAGGACATGGCTTCAGTGCCCCTCATGCATTTCGTGGTTTACAGTGTTTTCCTATTTTCTCATATACACTGCGTTTCAGCGAAGTAAACACTTAAAGAGAGCATTTTCCCTCAGATCTTATAGAATACCCTAGAAAGGTAGATACACAGCTTATGATGGGATCTGACCAGCTGTCCAAGAAGAAAGTCACCTCTCCATAAAGCGTGTGAGAATAATGTTCATACCGTTGGCTTCGAGGGGCCTGAGAGCAGAAATGGCAGATCTCGTTGAACAAGGCACCACGGGACAACCGTCTCTGTACAACAGACACAGGAATTACAATGGAAAACCAAAACAATCACAAGGGTTTCAAATAGCTTAAACACCCTTTGGACCATGTTGTAAACGTGCTCCACGTTTTAGAAGCTTCACTTTACAGGGGCTGAGTCCGGGAACCCCACAAAGTGTGGACAGGGTTTAATGACCTCTTCATGCGTGACTGTACCCCCAGCGCCCCCACAGTGAGATGGAGGGCGGATGGAGGACATCCCAACAATCCTGGAAACTCGCAGGCTGGCCTGATGTATGCAGCAGTGAACAAGAAGCCCTCTCCCAAACACAGTGCAGAGTGAGGGTGATCTACAGTCACGCGAGACGCACTCACAGCTCCCCAGCCTCTCCTCACAAAGGTTAAGAAAATAATAAAAGAAAATTAGGGATGGCTTTTTTCTCTTCTTTTCCCTTTTCTATTTTCTTCTATTCAGCCTCGGCTGGCCTTAGGTCTGTTGTGTAGCAGGGTTGTGTGAACCGTCAATCTTCTTGCTTTTGGTTCCAATGCGGAGTTACAGGCGAGTAAACCACACCCAGCAAGTGCTGAGTACTGCTAGTGTCAATGACTGGAGGCCCCGACCACTCAACTTATGTCTGCTCTGAGAACGAATGTCAGTCCAGCACATCAGCCTAGTGCCCTTCCCCCTTAGGAACATGGTGGCTGTGATGACTGACAGCTTACATCACTGTCATTCAGTGGACAGTTCAAAGGTGAGTTCGCTCAGGAGGCAGAGTTTACATGATTTTATGTGTAAGGCCTGATGCGAACATGCTTTTCTTTCAGAGTGAAAATGGAGGTGAAATAAACCGTTATACTCTAAGAACCAATACTACCTAAGGCTGAGAGTAGCCCCAAAGCGAGCACACTGGGAATAGGGGGAAGTACGCCATCTTGTGTGTACTCAAGGAAACCTACAAGGACACTGTGTTGGCAGACACCTCATACCACACCTCTCATCACCTGTATGCTGTTGCTGGGCTGCTGGAGAATGCCAGCTCCTTTCAGCTTTGACATGGGTCACCCCTCAAGGTTATGTTTGCAGGGAGCAATCCTGAGATATGGAGAATCCTTTTAACTAAACAAACCAAGCCAACCAACCAACCCAGGCTGTCTTCATAGGCTGCTATGAAATGAGGTTTTCCTGAGGTCACTCTAACAATAATCCCCTCCTGTGCTCTCCATCAGACCTAAGCACACCTTCTCTAGGGCCTCTGGACACATGTGGAACCCACACCAAGATCATGTGCTTGCTGGGCCATTGGCAGTTAAGTCTATTTCCTGTGGTACATCTTCTGCTCCAGGCCATTAGCTTGCAACTAACTGAGGAAAATGCTACCTTCTTTTAGTTCCTGAGATATACAGTCACCACAAATGTCCGTGCTTCTTTATCGTGTCATTATTTATTGCGGACTATAAAGATGGTCAGAGCAAACAATCTCACAAAAGTCTGGGAAATAGGGACGCTGAGGAGACGGACGTAAGAAGACAAAGAGAGGGAACCAATAGTAGAACTCAGGCTAGAATAAAAGGGATAGTCAGAGAACAAGCTGAAGCTTATGGACTAAGCATTTGGTAAACAATTAGTCTCAGAGTTGTTATTTCTGGGAACAAAGAAGCCTGGTGGAAAAGCCCGGAGGTTGACAGGGAGAGCGGAAGAAAGAACGTGGAGACCTAACTATGACATTTGTAGAGACAAGAGCCAAGGTTTTGAGGCCAAGCATTCAGTCTATAACTAGGCTTGGCAGTGAGGTTCATTTTCACAAAATATCTTCCCTTCCCCAACTTATTATCAGTCGCTAAGGAAAACAACTGTGTCAATCCACATGGAGATTCGGGGCAGGGATTATCTAAAAAGAACAAGCAGTTTATCAATGGTTTCCATATTCAGACACAGCTGCCAAATTTCCCTTCCATAGCTCGGTTTAGTCTCCAAAAGCCTAGATTCACGGGCACTGTGGGAGGTGAATGTTTCCCAAAGATGTCTGGACTCGTAGGGTTATGCTGGAGTCCAGACAGCTGTGAAGACGCCACTTTACAGAGCACGAGAAATAAGACCTTAGCTTGGACTATGAGGATTCTGTTGTCATTGCTGGAGCCCTAGAAGGTTAAAGATAGGCAGGAAAGTCAAAGTCCGATGCAGAGACTGAGCAACAGAAGCAAAGAGTACGGCAGGCGCTGCCTTTAAACACGGGTGGGCAAGAAGCCAAGGAAAGTGGGGAGCACAAGAACTGGAGTCTTCTCACAATCTACAGAAGGAACGTAACGGACACCCTGACTATCCCAGGAAGATCCATTTCTATTTCTGATCTCCGAACCCGCAGAGATGATCATCGTGTGTTGTTTACGGTGATTTGTTAGAGGAGCCACAGGAAATCGATGCCCACATTTCCTAACGGTTCTTCTGTACAAGTGAAGGAAGCTGCTGCTGGCCTTTGGTGCTGTGGGTGTGGCTCCTCTGTGCCTCACCAGCTGATGTGAGCTCCAAGAGGGCAGATTCCACCCGAGTTCTAGGACTGAGGTGTGGCCACCCAAAGCCACCCGGTTTATTCCTGTCTTCCCCTGTAGTTCCCGGGTTGGCCGTATGGTAGGCCTGGGCACAGACGTTTACTAGCAGTGGCAGTGGGGATCCCTCCTTGAGGGTGGCTCTAGATGGAGAGCGGTGTGAGAAACACAGCTGGAGCGGCAGTCATCGGGCCACCACAGAGAACAAAGCTACAGCAGAGATAACGGCAAACAGCCGAGGGCAACCTGACGCCTCCTACAAGTCCACTTTCCAGGCCATGCAACTGAGGACATTCTGATGTGTGCTAATTGCCTATTAGCACTTCCCCAGGTGGCTTCTAGACTGTCAGGAACTCTGTTCTAAGGTTACTCTTTTGTTGGCTGTGAATTAGTATTCTGTAATGTCTGAATGAGAGTACAGGTACAGTCAAGGACTGAACTGCACGCTTACACACCAATGCTGTACCTTGTGCATGCTACACACCACAAGGCTGAGGACTACAGCCCAGTACCTTGTTACTTTCAGCACCACTGAAGGAAGGGAGAGGTCCAAGGCCCTGTTTGCTTCTTCCAAGGTCATTCCATGTGTGCTGACTCCGTTCACATAATGGATGATGTCTAACAGCTGGAGACTGCAGTCCACAGCTGCAGCTGACCTCGGGTTGATATCACTGATATACACCACTCCGTGGGGACTGCCACGGCCTCCGGAGAGAGAAAATCCTTCAAAGACCAAGAAACAATTATTTCTCAGTCCCAGGAGTTTTACTTTTAAATTATGCGCCAAAGTCGCACTGACCGAACTTGGCGATTTTTCTTACCCAACTCCTCTCCGTGGCACGTGACTGTGATGTCAGGCAGCAAATGGGGAAACACGGGCATCCTGGGTAACTCTAGAATCCGCCCTATAACTAGTCGGACAGTTTTGGGCGCAGCTCGCAGCAGATTTACCGCATCGGTGTGGGTCATGTTTGTAACATCTGCGTCGTTAACCTGCAGAAGGATAGAGGGGCAAGCTAAGAGTTGATTCTTGGAAAAGGCCATGTGATTATAACCTACAGTAGCCAGTGAGAGATTCACGGTGAGGCAGTCTGTAATTTATGAGGATCTCTTTCCCCGCAGAGATGAGAGAAGCAAGGATCAAGCCATTATGAATGAGGTCAAGTTGCTAACAAATGCATATTTCACTGCCCTCTAGAATTTAAGGAACTGGCGAGAGGACTTTCAGTTTAAGAAGCAACTTGCAGCAATTCCCACGAATCTGTGTATATAAAGGCTGTAGTGGAAAAGGATCCGACCCCTCTGTGCCTTCACATCCCACTGCTGGGACTACAGGTGGGTGCCACCATGTTAGTTTTCCAGAGTGGCCAGAATCCAGGGCTCTGTGCAAGCTATGCATGCACATGAACTACCAATTGAGCCACATCCCTAGTCCCTGCCACCTCCTTTGGAGACTGGGTCTCACGCTGAACTTGTTATGTAGTCAAGAGTGACCTCGTATTCCTGATCCGACGGTCTCTACCCGCCAAGTGCTGAGGCAGACGCCAGGCGAGTGCATTGTGCCTCGCCAATGCCTTTAGTTTTAAAGTGGTGGGGAAGGAAATCAAACTAGGGAAACTGTCATAACTCAGCTGCCTTCCTTCCCAGTGCTGACTTGCTTTTGGTCATGGCTATGGTCTGGATGTGGCTCACGTGTTAGAGGCTAGGTCCTCTGTGTGACAGTGAAGCCACTGACTAGCCTGGAGGTGTGCCTGCAGAGGGAGCAGCGGGACCCCAGACTCTCTGGCATCCTCCTGAGATGTGATCTCTTCCTCTCACACGGGTATGAGGCCTTCACTTGGGCTAGCTGCTGGTACCAAGTCTTTAAAGCTCCCACGCTGTGAGATAACCGAACTTCTCTTTCTTAAGTTAGCTCCTGTAAGTTATTTCATGATAGTAATAAAAAAATGGATTAAGACAGCCGGTCACAATTGTAAAAACGTCTCCATCCCCCTCAACTGTCTCGCTTTAAAACGTATTACTTTACTTTGAGCATCTGAGTGTTTTGCATGTATCTACGCCTGTGTGTCGACTGTGTGCATGATGCCTGCAGCCCCTCAGTGTCTCACCTTTACAAGCCGGTCTCCAGGCCTTAGCCTTCCATCACCTTTGGCTGGATCCTGTATGACATCATGGACATAACAGCCAATACTCTGACTGCCTTTGGTTACTGTGAAACCCAGACTTCCTTTTTCCGATTTAACCAGGGTAATGAGAAGCTCTACTTCCTAGAGAAAGAACACAGATCGACTTAAGGTTGTCCTCTTTCTCCCCCAGACAAACACGTATGAATATTTCTGCCCTTGGTTAAGAGACAAGAAAGCCCAAATCTTATAACTCAGCCAAGTGAAAAGTCTTCTCAACTCTAGATATAAAGTTCTTTTCTTTACAAGCATGTAACATACATATGTTGAAGTATAAAGTTATATTCTGGAGAGATGGCTCAGCGGTTAAGGGCACTGACTGCGTTCCAGAGGTCCTGAGTTCAATTCCCAGCAACCACATGGTGGCTCCCAACCATCTGTAATGGGATCCGATGCCCTCTTCTGGTGTGTCTGAAGACAGCAACAGTGTACTTGTATATGATAAATGAATAAATCTTTAAAAAAAAAAAGACTTTAGTTGGGAGGGGGACGATGCTTATGTGGCCAATGACAGAGTTTATTGCTACGGATGAAACTGAAAATGCTCAGATGAAGATGCATACCCACTCATCTTGTCTGTCTGTCTGTCTGTCTGACACATGCACGCCTATGATTATCTGAAAATGAACATTATGGAAGGGCTCTTTGGTCCAAGGTATTTATAGCCTGAGGTGACGAGATCACAGGTGCCTCTCCTCTTCCCTTTACCTGGTTTATGGGGTTATGACATAAACACTCGTGACGCAGCTAATAAACTGTGCAAAAGGCTGACTTTTGGTTCAATTAAAGGAACTATCATTCTTGAAATTTTTTCCTGAGCTTGATTTGCAGGCTTAGAAAGTTTAAGACTTTAATAAAATGAGTCTGTGTGGGTTAAACTGGGGTGGGAGGGTAGGGTCGAAGAGGGGGTAGGACAGGGTTAACTATTAACTAGCATTAAGGATGTTAAAAACTCATATGGAAATCTGCTGCTTTATGCAGTTCATATGTGCATGTTTTTTTTTTTTTCCATGAGAAGAGTTTTAATTGGAATTCCAGAAATCATAGTCCGTCAGAAGCTCAGTGCCAAGTGTGGGGGTTGGCAGGGGTTGGCTGCCCATGAGTTGGTTGTTAGTCATGCATGTCCCAGAGGAACCCCCCTCCCCCCAAACCAAACAACACAAGCTATGGCCATTGCTCTTGATTCTGTACCAGAAGTTAATGGTCAGACCAACTGCTGAGGACACCACATACTTAGACACAGGACATGGAAGTCAGGTTGTTACTGCCCAGGAAGTCTCCTCCCTGCTGGGGAGCGTTCACGGAACCGAGGGGTGCTGGGCAGAATGCCAGGGTTAACGACACCAAAAGTCTTATCCAGCTGGGAACTTGGTAAGTTACAACAGTGACTGGCAAGGTAAGACACACCATGGTGCAACAGTGGGACAAGTGTTATGGGAGCAGCCAAATGCTCTCTGGTTAGATCTGGGGCCCATGCAATAAGAGTGCATTCCCAGTGCTGTAGGTCAGACCAGGAACACATTGCTGGAGCCATCACAGCCTCCAGGCATCAACCTACGACTGTTATTTTGGTAAACGGACAATCTGCCCTCTAAATTTGTTACCTCTATACCTAAATGTCGGCATAGCTTTTAGACCCTATCAGAGAAGTTTCTTTGTACTGTGAAAAGTAATTAATACAGATATCCACCACTGGCCAAATTACAGAGACTATGTGTGTGGACTGTTCAGAAATAAATGGGACATCTATATTATACGGCCCTTTCCCCAAGGTTCAGGGAACGCTGTGGAAGGGTGTGCTAGGGGTCGGGAAGAACCAGAGTGAAGCTGTGCCTTCTGGGCACTCCAGGGCCACTGTATTCATGAATTCATATCATCTGTGGTACCCATGACAAGACGAGCCAGGCCGCCCCGCAGCATGGAGGGAGGGACTCGTGAGTGTCCGGCCCCAAGTCATTGGCAGGTGATGGGGGAGGGAGAGTCAGTTTTAAGGGTGTGGCAACTGGTGGGTCAACCGTGCTCCAATGGGAGGCCCCACATCCATGAGTAAATGGGTGCATAAGTGGAACTTGGTGGGTTATCTAGAAAAAAAGAGGGGCACTTGAGCTTGGGTAGAAATGAGGTGGGTCTGGGTGGAAAGTGGGGTGAGGAATGAGGGTAGGTGACTGTGGCTAGGATATACTTCACATGTGTATCAAGTCCTCTTCGAGTTTTAGTTGTGAGCCTTTAATGGCTAAGCCATCTCTCTAGTCAAACCACCAACCAGGGAGTCTGTATGGGACTGACCTAGGCCTCTGAACACAGAGTACACTTGTGTAGCTTGGTCTTCTGGTGGGACTCTAACAGTGAGAGTAGGGGCTGAGTCTGACTCTGTTGCTTGCCTTTGGAACCCTTTCCTCCTACTGAGTTGCCTCATCCAGCCTTCATAGGAGAGGAGGAGGGGCCTAGTCTTAAGGCAGCTTGCTATGTCAAGGTTGGTTGATACCGTGGGAGGCCTGCTCTTTTCTGAAGAGAAAGGGAGGAGAGAATGAGAGGACTCGGGGAGAGGAGAGGTTCAGGGAGGCATCAGGAGGGGAGGAGAGGAAACTGCAACCAGGATTGATTAAATTAAATAAATAAATAAATAAATAAATAAATAAATATCCAAAGAATAAAGATTAATAAAGAGTCCAAATGAATGGCAATAGAGAAACACTGTCTGAGGCTGACCTCTGGTCTCCACATGCATGTGCACAGACACACACACTGGCACGAACACTCTTCCACGTGCACATGTGTACACATGCACACACATTTGTTCCCAGTCTTCTGAAGTTGGCAGCCCACTGGACAGCCAAAGCCCCAGGAATCACAAGAGGTGGGTCATTTGTCTGTGGACGTCTGCCAAAATGGCAGCAAGGCAGTGAGAGGGTCAGGGTGACACACAGTCATGTTTATCGTCCCCTTATTCTCACGGGGGAACGTCAGAGAGGGGTATCATTCATTTAGTATGTGTACTCTAAGCTAGTCTACAGCACAGCTCTTTCTCCAATAGAAAAGGCACATGTCTGTAACTTTGTTGAGAAAAACGCAAGTTGGTTCACAGTGTGTAACACAGAGAAGGCAGCTTACCAGCTCAGAATCCTCAAGGTGGTTTCCCAAGTCATTCTTCAAAGCTGTCATGTTTTCCTCTTTGTGCAGCTGAGAAGCGAGATGTGTAAGGTGTTTCCCAGGGGAGTCAGAGGGAGCACACTCTGCCGGGGGCTGGCGGATCTGTCCCGGGCTCACGTCCAGTGGATGAGGAAGACGGCTACAGAGACAAGAAACGAGACCATCTGTGGATACATTTCAGGGCCAATCTTTAGTTTGTGCCAAGGCAGAAAATGGTTGACAGATGTCCCTGGTTTCTCACTGGACCCTCACTGGCTTTCATCTGTATTTAGACGATCGATTTATTCAACGTCTACTGTGGGTTACTATTTCTAACTACTTTCCGTGCAGGTTCAACTTTGCATAAGCTCTGTAGGCTACCTAAGGACGGTAAGGCAGGCTGGAAGTGTACTTTCTGTTCCTAGATGTTATTCAACATGGAAGCTAATGTGATCGGGATCTAAATTGTACTCCGACCCAGTAAGACAAGGAGAAGTAAGAACAAACGTCTTATTCTTGTGGTCATTTATTACTTAGTACATATTTTCCAAAATTGGGGATTGAACTCAGGGTTGCATTATCCACTGTTTGTGGAGAGGCTCTTTCTGGGTTCTAGGCTGGCTGTCAACTCTTTCCTTCCTCAGTCTTCCAAGTGCCTGGGATAGTAAGATGGGTTCCAGGGTCACTCTGGATGAAATAACAGGAAGGACAGAGGATAGGTGGATGGACAGATGGACAGACAGATGGATGATGGACAGATGGACGGACAGATGGACAGACGGATGGATGATGGACAGATGGAGGGAGGGGAAAGGAGTGAATGGAGGGAGGGAAGAAAGGAAGGTAGGAGGAGAGAAAACATGTATGTAGACAAGTATGTTTGGATGGACACACACACACACACACACACAGCAACAGTTCTAGCAGCTGCTAGAGGCGTGGTTGTGTCTTTACTGCGGCTCCTATGCTTTCAAACATTTTCTCTTTCCAGGTTCCCAGGTCTTGCAGTTTGTGAATTCCCCTCGGTCTCCTCTAGCAATTCTAATCTTCCAGGGTATCATCACCCAAGTAATTCTCTTTTCTTTTTGGTTAAATATTGTATGGAAACACTGCTTTCTTAATTAAGAATAGATATGCTCAAGAGAGAAACAAGGGGTTAAACTGTCTGGCCCAAGAGCTCTCAAGTTTACTAAAACTGTAAGTCCTAACAGCAGGACCTCTGCTGACCTACTGTGTGCACCTACTGTGTGCTAACCACTGTGAATCCACAGGATCCTATTCTTTAGAAAATGCTTTGTTCTGTGTATGCGTGTGCATTAGGCTGCCCTACCCTCTGGAGCAGGAGTTACATGAGGTCATGAGCTAGGAACAGAACCGAGTCCTCTCTAACCCCCGAGTCCACCACATATTGCTTTCTTAGAGCAGTCTATGCTGCTGGTGCCTCGATACACACCCCCAGGGGCTCTGGACGCTGTAAGACCCGCCATACCTGCTCTCTGACTCCGGCTTGCCGGGGATTTTCCGAGGGAGGTAAAACATGGTGCTTGCGGGTTCTCCCTGGCTTCTCAGTGCTTCGGGTGCAAAGGCTGACAGTGGGATCACATTCGGCATTTTCGCTGCAGCTCTCACGGACTCTTCCTCTCCACTGTCGCTGTGGTCGCTGTAACTCTCTCTCCGGGACGGAGGCTTGCACTGTCTTTTGCTTTGGCCGGACAACCCGTTCTCGTCTGAGCTGGCGCACTGCTCCACCGACAAGGGTGACGGCTGGGAATGCTCTTTCCTGCTGTTTAGGAATGCGTGTGCTGGGGAGTGCAGTGGGGTCTGAAAGGGACACAACGAAGGACATTGCATCAACTTTCGACTCTTTTAAACAGCTCATTACGAACCTGCTAAGAAGCTGTACTTTATATAAAAATAGGAACTTTCTGACAACAAATGTAATTTGTGCTCTCTAAAGGAAAATACAAAATGACAGTTGCTAACACTGTAGGAGTTACATTTTATTTGTTACAATGATTAATTTTTTTGGAGTATCAGTCTATCAGTGTACAAATGCCACAGTCCATGCGTAAAGGTTAGAGAATGGTTCTCTTTCCACCCAGGGGGTTCCTGGTCTTGAACGCAGGTCCTTGGGCTTGACAGCAAGCTCCCTTACCTGGTGAGCCATCCCGACAGGCTGACTAACATTATCTTTTCAAACTGTATTTTACTTATTTCTGTGTGTCTGTGCATGCCGTGCCATGTGTGCAGGTGAAAGGAACTGTTGAGTCAGTTCCCTCCTGTCACCTTTACGTGGTTTCCAGGGATCCAGTTGATGTCAGGCTTTTTGCAGCAAACACCTTTACTCACTGAGCCGTCCTACCAACCCCGACGTAAACTTTCACATCAGAGTTAGAGTTGGATTTATATATTGTACTTTGCAGCCTATTTCCGAATGCTAGGATTCTATAATGAATGCTTCCCGACTTTTTAAACAGTTAATATATATTTTGAGGTTTACTATTTTATAAATACGTGTGTGCCTGAGTGCATGCATGGTGCACCATATGTACGCAGGTCCCACAGAGGCCAGACCCGGTGCCCTCTGGAACTGGAGTTACAGGCCATTGTGAGCTAGCCGATGTGGTGCTAGGAGCAAGGCCTGGGTCTCGGAAACTGAACCCATGTCCTACAGAAGATCAGCAGGTGTCCTTAACTACTGAGCTACCTCTGTAGCTCTTTTGTGAAAGAAAGCTTTGGAAATAGCTTTAATGATAATATCAAATCTCTGTGGGCGTGGGCTTTAGGACCCTCATTCCTAGCTGCCTGGAAGCCAGAATTCTGCTAGCAGCCTTCAGATGACGATGTAGATAGAACTCTCAGCTCCTCCTGCACTGTGCCTTCCTGGATGCTGCCACGCTCCCGACTTGATGGTAATGAACTGAACCTCTGAACCTGTGAGCCAGCCCTCAATTAAATGTTGTCCTTATGAGAGTTGTCTTGGTCACGGTGTCTGCTCACAGGGGTAAAACCCTAAGACACCATCAGACTACAAGATGACACCTCCTAGTTAAATGCCGAGGTGCAAACCCCAGTATTTGCAGCTGAACTAGCAAACCGCTATTCTATAAAAATAGAAATTCGTATCGCGAGACCTTACCAAAAGTGCAGTATTGACTTCTGGCAGCACACCAGGTGCGGGTCTGCAGAGGAGCAAGGACACTTCTGGAGCTGTTCCCCTGAGAGCAGATATGACGTCCTGGAGGCACATGAGGAAAGATAGCACAGGAAGATGGGTGAAGCCACAGGGGGTAAAGAGCCAGCCCGCCCACTGGCCCTTCCTTGCTATGCCCGGGCTCCGGCTCACCTGCTGAGACAGTCCCTTCAAGGGGGCTCCGTTAACTTTCAGTATAACATCTCCAACATTGATTTTCCCACTTTCTGCAGCTGGCTGTCCAGGGAAAAGCTTTTTAACCCTTACTATGCTGCCATTTATTAGCTCTGGTGTAAGATTATCTTCTCGAGAGAAACTGAACCCAAGGCCCGAGCTATTTTTAAACAGTTTGACCTCAAATGTATTATCTAGAGAAAAAAAAAATGAAAAAGTTAAATTTTATTAAGCTCTGTACATATGAACACACAAACACACATACTCTTAGGCATGCTTTTCAAAGAGATTTACTCATTTATTAGATGTATATGAGCACACTGTAGCTGTCTTCAGACACAGCAGAAGAGGGCATCGGATCCCATTACAGATGGTTGTGAGCCACCATGTGGTTGCTGGGATTTGAACTCAAGGGCCTCTGGAAGAGCAGTCAGTGCTCTTAACCGTTGAGCCATCTCTCCAGCCCTAGACATGCTCTTAAGGAAGCCCATTTCAGGTATGGCAGTTTCTCCAGCACGTTCTACACTCTCGCACACTCTCTTACTACCATTAAGGAAACCTTTCTTACTTTTCATTCTCTGTGTAATGTGTTTGTGTGGGTGTGCCCGTGAGAGAGAGAGAGAGAGAGAGAGAGAGCTCGAGAGCAAGCGTGTGTGCCTGTCTGTGTGAGTGTGTAAACAAAAGCCAGATGTTGGTGCCAAGTGCCTCTCTTAACACCTGTCGTCTATTCTATTCTAATAAATTCTCTGAGACAGGGTCTTCTGTGGTCCCCGGGGCTCACTGATTCTTTCCCAGCCGCCTGTAAGGACACAGATGGGCCCACATGGGTGCTGGGGATCCAAACTGAGAACTTACCTCATGCTTCGCAGACACCAGACCAACTGAGCTATCTTTCCAACCCCATTAATAAACTTGAGTTAACTGTCTGAAGTAAGATGATAGAATGGGAGGCATTTATAAACAGGGTTCTCAAAGGGGAGCTATGCTTCAACGTCACGTGCTTTTGAAGAACAAGTTATAAGGGGAGAGGAGAATTACAAGAAAATTCAATGCAATGAAGAGAGGTGTTATGAATGCCCAAACTAAAGCTAGCGTGGGGTGAGGGAAAATAAGTTGATATTGCAATGTTTTGGCGAGGCCTAATTTCATCCGGGTAAGCTATAAGGACATTCCAACAAAATTCAATTCAATAATAGAATTAAAACCAGGGGGGAAAAAGTACACATTTCAAGAAGGAAGAAAAGAAGAATACAACTGAGTGGGAACATCCTATTTCAAGTCAATGTCAGAACAGAAACACAGCTGGTCTGTGCTCTGGGCTGATTCTGTTTAGTAAGATCTGTGAAATAGAAATTTAAGTAGAGAGAAAACATCTCGTGTACCAGCAATTCTTAGTAAGAGCGTGTGAACTGCTTAAGGGACCCGGGAGCAAAGGGCACACCAGGATTGGAAGCACAGCAACCTCATGAGAGCTCACATGACACCTGCCGTCATTTCTTGGTGTATTGTCAATTACTAATTGCTAATTGTCAATTACTATTGAGTCTATGTCGGCTGGCACATTTCTAAGAAGACCACAGCATTTGTGAAATACCAAATAGATTCCTGTTTAGGGTAACCCCAAATAGAAATATAAAATGTTAGCAGCTAGGTGTGAGTGTATGTGCCTGTTAATACCAGCTCTCGGGAAACTGAGGCCAACTTGGGCTAAGCTGTTAGATCCTGAATCAAATGAACCAGAATGAACCAAAATTTAAGGTGCAAGTGGATTTGAAGCCACCTAATTATATATCTTAGTTCATCCATACCAAATTTCACTTAACATTTAACAACTGTATACTATTGCCGTTTAGCATTCTGCTATTCGAGGTGTGAGGGTTGCTTGTTCATTAATGATACGTGAATTGTGTCTCGAGAAGCTAAACGACCATTTCTGAATAAATTACTGGTGTGTGTGGAAACAGCTGACAGGTATTTACAGTGCTAAGTGACTGCACTCAGATTCCATGGCCCTGGATGTTGTGTGCTGGTCACGGTGATGCTACCTGAGCTCTGTAACTGACAAGGGCAGAGATAGCGAAGTACAAACTCCTATTCAACACGGAAAAAACTGAATAGGCTAAGATTTTAATAACATGACCTGAGCCTCAAGGCCTGACCTTCAGTAACAAAGCTGTAGTCTTTGACATGGGCTGTTTGCTTCTCCATCTTTTCTGGGGCTTGACTTTGGGCATCCTGGTCTGGAGTGGGACACCGTGGGCTTGCAGGATCACGTTCTCTAGATGTTGGCGACTGCCCCTTTTCTAACAACAGATGGACCACCTGAGAAAATGGAACAGTGCATCATTAGCTGCGAAGAACGACATTTTAGGACTTTGAACCGCGGGAGGTATAACGCAGTCCCTAACTGCTTGCTCCACCAGAGCACAGGCAGAGAGAAAAATGACACAGGCACAGAAGAATGGAACTGAAGGTCTCGAAATAAAACTTCATTATCTTCTGTATGAAGATAATAGGAGAAAAAAGAAGCTATTATCAAACATATCAAACATGTCCAGTACTTGTGTGTGTGTATGTGTGTGTGTGTGTGTGTGTGTGTGTGTGTGTGTGTGTGTGTGTGTGTCTGGGGGAAGTCACCAGGCAGTAATTACAAATATCCTTATGAACAATCTAGCCGACTCCTGGTTGAAAGGGTATTTGAGCACAAGGAATCTAGCTTTTGGATTGAAGAACGGGAGGAGTGAGAAATCATTAGAAAGTCATCCATGGTTGGGAAACATTTACAGATGCAGTGTCCACCACTTTCCATCAGGCCGCTTGCTAAGGCAGGGCTAAACATGGCACTGAGGGTCTGCCTCCTTGGTGGACAATCTCCTCAGAACGCATGCTTCCTGACGTGACGGCAGAGATGGCCTTGGCTTCCTGACTGACAGGTTCAATGAGAAAGGTTATTATTATCCCCCCACTACTGTCTTCTAACTGTCACGGCAGGTTGATATCATGGCCTCTTACCTGCCCCGTGTTTCTCAACGTTTCCACAGCCTGCTTGTGGGTCGCTCCTTCCAGACTGACTCCGTTCACAGCAAGCACTCGATCACCTGCAAGGTAGGGAGTTGTGTTGGAAGACGTGAAATCATAAAATAAACATCCAGGGTTTTTAATGCTCAGGGGTTAATTTCATGTTGATTTGGGGAGAGACTCGGATGGATTTTGGAGAGAACGGAATATTGCTTAAGTGCTCCTGATAATCTAAAAGAATGTGGAAAGGAAACACTATTAACCCCAGTGGATGTGGCAATGAGACCCTGCCGTCCTTGGGCTGGCCACAATGTGTGAGCCCCCTGCCCCACGTTCCCAAGCACAGGACAGTAGGTATGCACCACCCGTCTGGCTGGAAAAATGTGAATTTATACCAACAGGCTTAAATCACGAACACAGAGCGGCTGAGCGCACACTGGCAGCACGTCTCTAGCGAGCTGTCTGTGACGTTCAGTCAGGGGCTCCTCGCTTACTGTCTCTCCTCTGCCCAGCACTGTGCTGCTGAGCGCAGTAAGGAGCCTCGGAAAGCCTTAGCCATGTTCTGCTAAGGGATAAACTGCAAGATGAGTTTTTGCTGTGGCGTCAAGTCCTACTTCTTAAAATAAAATTTAATAGTTTTTAGATTTGCTTTTTCCATGAGTGCTTTGCCCGCACGTACGTCTGTGCACCGCGTGCACGCCAGCTCCCTGAGGAAGCGCTGAGCTTCCAGGTGGGTGCTGCCAATCAAACTCAGGTCCTTAGCAGGAACAACTGCTCCTAACCACTGGGCCGACTCTCCAAGCCACAGATTTTTTTATGTTGCTTTATAGATAAGCATATTCCCTCATGACTTTAAAACTCTGTAATGTCTTCTCTCTTGTTTCTTTGAGACAAGGTCTCTCTGGACAGCCCTGGCTAACCTCGAACTCACCTTGCAGAGGCCTGAAAACTCAAGAGATCTGCCTGCTTTAGCCTCCCAAGTACCAGGGTTAGACTCGTGCAGCACATCTGGTCTTAATTCCTTATTTACCGTGATATTGTACGTGTGACTTCTGCATTCGTATAGACACTGTACCTTTGTGAATTCTGCCATCTGTCTCTGCCGCTCCGTTGGGAATAACGGCTTTCACATAGATACCACCATGCCGGACGCTGGTATTCACACCTCCCTAAATGGAACAGACAGAGCGGCAAGGATTGACATGAAAGTATTTGCACGCTTTCAAAGGCGAGCGCTAGAGAGGGTTCGATTCCCAGAGAGAGCTGACTCCACATCAGCTGCTCAGTTAATGCCCAGCAGCACTGTTAACTGCATCCCCACATGGAAGGCAGTTTGCTGTTTTGTTTCCCCTCTCTGCCTCTCTGTCTGTCTCTCCTGTTCACTGGATCAGTAAGCCACATCTTGGCTAGTAGGGAACTGCTGTCCCTTTCTGTGCCCCGCAGTGCGAGCCAAGCAGACAGCAATGTTCACCTGTGCGGGACTAACGCCGCTTTTCTTTTATGTTAAAGGAGGCTGAGAATGGTGGAGTACACCTTTAGTCCAAGCACGAGACAGAGGCAGGTGGATCTCTGTGAGTTGCAGGCCAGGAAGGGATACGTGGACAGACTTTGTCTCAAAAAAACACAACAAAAGAAAACAAAAAACTAACAAACAAAATAAAAACAGAAGAGAAGGCTTTGGCAAAAAGGTTCTGTATGTGTGCATGTGCGTGTGCACGCCAGTCTAGAGGCTGATGCAGGAGTCTTCTTTAACTGCTTCTCTGATTTTGGAGGTAGGGTCTGTCTCTCAACACCTAGCCTGCTGTCTGGGCTGGACTGGATGATCAGCAATCCCTGGAAGCCTTGTGTCACCCCAGTGCAGGGCTGCCCCGTGCACTGTGTATCCTGTTTGGTTTGTTTTTAATGTGGGTGTTGGTACCTGAACCCCCTGACTCATCTCCCGCGCTGGCTTACCTCCACCTTTAATTGCTTATGCAATGACCAGGGAGGGACCTTAGACTGTGACAACTGATAAAGCTGCAGTTCTGGAATAACGCATTATAGAATTCTAAGATAATGTTATCGAGTAGTTTATATTCATATCTCTGTTATCTTAAAGGTATGTGGGCAGTTTTGGAACCTCTACTTTTAAGGTTTTAAATGTGTTACCAGGGAATGTGTATTAGAGAACTAGCACGTAAATATTCACGTTCTTTAATTATTCATGGGCTAAAGAGATTATCATCTCACGATTTTACACGTGCAGAAACCATTAGATATATACAAAAAGTAGCCATACACTGCATATTCTGCATATGATATGCTTAAATTAAGCAAGTATGAAATGTATGGAGAACAGGCAATTCCCAAATTTTTTAAAACCACAGGGGGGTGGGTGAATAGTGAACAAATTTTAAGCGAGTTTTCAAGATTGTCGATTTCTAGCTCTTGGAAGCATTTGGCAAGCGTCCCATCCATGTCACCATGACTCATCTAACGGGTTGGGCTACAGCGGTCTACTGGGGGTGAAGAAGAGAAGGTGTGGAACCTTGTCAAACAGTACCGTGACACTTATCCCCAAGCTGCCATCGGTTTTAGCCAGCTCGACCTCAAACGCGTCTCCCGGCTCAGGGGATGGCCCAGGGAAGGCTGCAAAGCTCATTTTGTCGGATGCTTTCAGTGGGGAGGAAGGTTCCTTGAGGAAGAGAAACAGACAGGCAGGAGGATTTCCCATTAGAGCCCAACGAACTCTCGGTGGAAACAAAACTTTTCAGGAAAAAAAAAATTTCTAGAGCAAGGTATTAAGGAATTGAGGATATCAAAACCGTGAAGGCCAGGAGACTTTCCAGGCACTGCCAGGTCAGGGCACACTGATTCGATTGTTTAGAACCTGACACCCAGAAGGTGAAGCTGGGCAAGGTGGAGGGAAACAGAACTTAGCTTCGGAAGAGCCTTTTGCCTGTGCTTCCTGTTTCTGAGCTTGGCGTATGCCCATTCTCTTTAGGGGTCATTGTGTACGGAGGAACAGACTAATTGGACTGTCTAAGCTAGCCAGCCTCGGGATCACTCTGCTCATGTGTACAAATGCGGTTTAAAGATCAGCTAAGCGCTCTTCCCGAGGGCAGAGAGCTTCTGTGAGGACCACTGCACAGCCTCCAAGAAGGAGAGCTCTGCTGTGCGCATCCCTCTGAAACTGTTTCTGAATGGGAGCTCACGTTCCTATCTGATAGAAAGAGGCTTTCCCCCTTAAGAATGCAGGTGGGCCACGGCAAATCAGACTGCCCACACTATGAACTCTGCAGGAACAGGTTTTCAGGTATTCAAGTTCTCCCCTGACCCGTGCTCGAACGTGTTGGAGATGAGACGTCGTCTGAGCACAGCCCTTGAGGGTCAGTGTTCAAGGTCTTTGACTGCCAGTCAGCAGCAAATGCAGCAGCAGCGACAGCAGTTCAGAGAGGAAGACGCAAGCTGTTCTTCTGTCCTACAGCCACATGAGCAGTTGAGTGGGTCCCACCCGCCTCTAACAGAGTCTACCCTGCGAAATGAAGACACAGCGGGTTAGAGTTAAGCCATGCCTGTTTTGGTGCCTGACGGTCTTGACTGCTGCTGTAAGTGGGATCGTCTATGTCGGAGTCGGCACAGCCAGGGAGCTCAGTCACATCACAGGTGCCTTGCCGCCTGGCCGGGCTGCGGTAACTGTCAGAGAAGGTCTTCTCGGTGATCTTGGAGGTTACAGGTGGTGATGGGCTGCTGTGCTGTGGCTCCTGCCAGCCTCGGTCACCTAAGTGGCTGGTAAAGAAGCCATTGACGTGGCTCTGGGACAAGCTGGCACTTTCAGTCCTGGAATCTTGGGAACTGAGGCTTCCTTCCCGCAGGCCCGAGGAGAGACCAAAGGGACTCTCTGGGACGTGCCTCAGAGGGCCCCGTGGCCAGGGCTGGTCCTCTGATGGGTCCATAGCACTGTCCTGCATGGAGGACGGTTTCTTGGTGTAGTTTTTCATTCCATTGGCAAAGTGAACAGGAGTAGAAGGCACTGAAAGTAAAAATCCAAAGTGAGACTAGAAAGTCAATGACACATGTGCCTGTAAACACACACCCACACATAGACACACACAAGTCAATGACACACGTGCCTGTAAACACACTGCTACACACAGATATATACACACAGGCATATATACACATGCCTGTAAATGCATACTGACATATACACATAAGCACACAAACTTACACATACACATGCATATACATACATAGTGCATAGGCACGCGCACACACAAGCACACAAATTCACATACACATACATATATACATATGCACACATACACGTGCACATGCAGGAGATCTTATGAAGACAGGTAGGAAGACTTTACAAAGAAATCACACTGACAACACGCAGGGCAGGCTGTGAGCTGCTTTTGTTTCCGCCTCCTCACAAGGCTCTGCTTTAAGCCTATGTGAGATGTTGCCATCTCCATTGTCCTCGCTGAAGATTTTCCTGGTTTCAGAGATAACTTACAGTTCCTTTGAGTCTCTAAAATATTATCTGTTCATTAAACTGACTGAAGCACAACTGGACCGAGCCCAGGGTCTTACACATGCTCTGTGATCATCTACCCCTGAGCTGATTCCCTAAGCCCATGGGCCTATTCACATCGCTGCTTGCTTCGTAGTATCTTGGCAGGCTGGTTTGGGTTTTGGGGTTTTTTTGGGGGGCTTTTTTTGGCTCTTGTCTTTTTGTTCCATCTCATTTCATTTATTTTTGAGAGTACTGGGCCTCAAACATAGGGCCTGGTGAATGTGAGTCACGTCTCTCCCACAGAGTCTCAGCCTGTGTGCTTTGGACTCCAGGTGACGCTGCACCGGAGCCGTCTCCAAACCCTCACACACACAGTCTGTACCGAAGTCACATGTGCAAATGACAGCTGTGATTTAAAAGGTATCGCGGTCTCTATGCACTGATAACAACTGACAACAGAAAACAACCAAACATCTCGGGAACAGACATAACACACGGACAGGAATCTACAGGAACTTGGAAATAAGTCTATGAAAAGACATCTTTGTATTTCTCAAGGTCGTGCAGTTTAATTCTAAGGTTCTTCCTTCCCCATATTTGGCTGAGAAAAGAGAAAGCAGGGGAGGGGGAGACAGAGAGAGACAGAGACAGAGACACACAGAGAGAAAGAGAGACAGAGACACACACATAGAGAGATGGGGGGGAGACAGAGACAGACAGAGACACAGAGACACAGAGAGAGACAGAGACAGAGACACATACACAGAGAGAGAGAGAGACAGAGAGAGACGGAGAGAGAGACAGAGAGAGACAGAGAGAGACGGAGAGAGAGACAGAGAGAGACAGAGAGAGACGGAGAGAGAGACAGAGAGAGACACAGAGACAGAGACACATACACAGAGAGAGAGACAGAGACAGAGACAGAGAGAGACGGAGAGAGAACTGCTATAATCAGAATGTTCCCTTGAGATGCATGTGCAGGGGACTGCCACAGCTCAGGATGGAGGTGTTATGACCAGAAGGCTCCATCCTCATGGATGGGTCACAGCCAGTGCGAGCAGGGTGTCTCCTGTGCACGAGCTCTGCTACGCGACGCCTCAGCGAGAAGGTCCTCAGCACACGATGCAGTCCCTTGACCTTCCGTTTCCGGTCTTCACAGCTGCAGGAAATAACTCCGTTGTCTAAATCACCCGTCCCCATGCCTAGCATGGTGGTGTATGCCTGTAATGCCAGGTTCGGGAGCCTAAGCGGGAGGATGGCTGTTTCAGGCCAGCCTACATTATGAAGTGGGAACTCTAGTTCTTTGGAAAGTTGGTTATGTCAAATGACGTTCTGCTGGAGCAAAGGTCAAGGGATGTCTTGCTAAGGCAAACACGTGAAAGGCTGTTTTCCTGATGCAGACACAGGTGAAAGGGTGTTTGGATATAACAAACACGTGAAAGCACCTGTGATGAAGGAGTGTAAACATCTCCACAGACAGCGGGAGACGAGCACGGAGCATTGGTTTGCTCTGCCTTGTTATTCTTCACTGACACACATATTTGCCTTACATAGCATTGTTGAGCTCAACTTGTGGTAACGCTGCCACTGAGAGAAACTTACTCAAGAACTGCTCCTGACGTCCCTGTGGCAGCGTGCTGGTTCTGTGGTCTCACTCCATGCTGCTTGGCGAGCCTGGTGGTTTCTCTTCAGGATTGAACTACAGCTGCCTGGTGTCTGCCTGCCTAGAGGGCCGGTCTGCAGCTGCTGAGTTCTATTTGGTGTTTGCTATGGGACTGAACTGCTGCCCAAGAAGATCGAGCTCTCCCCAAAGAACTACTGCTGAACAGGTCCACCTCCCCCAGATCCTAATAACTTTTCTCTCCCACCACCTCTGCTGGGTGGTGGGCTAGAGAGGCTGAACCCTTATGAAAAGTAGGTTGCAAAAAAAAAAAAAAAATATGCCTACAGTGTTACATAGTGAATTCTAGGCAAACATGGGCCACAAAGTGAAACAGTTATCCGCCACTGGATAACTGGGTGGGGGTAGTCTGTTATAGCAGCACCAAACGGACCAGGACAAACCCCGCCCTCCTTAGTAAGGTAAGTGAGAGGGGAAGCCTGGAGTATACGCTGGTAAAGCTTCTAACTTATTTGAGTTTTGTCTTTTTTAAGGTAAGACTGTAGAATAGTTACACATCATGGTAAAAATTAATCTAGCTTCCTGAAGAAAACAATTTACATAATCCCAGTTCGATTTAGGAAAACAAGACATCCTTCTTTGGCCAACATCTAAGGTGACATTCCTCCATCATGAGCAGTTTTATCACCCTAACCTCTCATAGCACAACTATAACCAGACATTTCCTCACTGGGTGTTTAGTGCTTGTCTCCTCTGATAAAGATTTAATTTCCATGACGGTAAGGGCTTTGTGTTTTGTGCTTTCTACGCATGCACTGTATCTCTGAACAAATGGATTGATTTTCTATAGAACATCTGTTAGAAGGAAATTAAAATCCTCTAAGGAGGAGTTAGGGGAATGAATCTACTCTGAATTCACTCATGTATTTTCTTCCTAAAGCAAAAGAGAATGACATGACTTTAAAAAGAGAGCGATTTTGGCAGCTTGAAACTCAGAGGCATGCTACAGATTTCCAACCAGTGCAGCCTTCATATAAAACAAGTAGGCTTGGGGCTGGGGATTTAGCTCAGTGGTAGAGCGCTTACCTAGGAAGCGCAAGGCCCTGGGTTCGGTCCCCAGCTCCGGAAAAAAAAAAAAAAAAAACAAGTAGGCTTAAGAGTGTGCTGGGGGGTGCAGCCTTTATAACAGACACATACTGATGTAACACTTACAAGAATGCATGATATATATTCATACATATGCATATGTTCACGTTTAATAGTTACTAAATACAGGGGTAAGCCAGAGACAAATGGTGTAAAATTTAAGAGACTTTATGCCGTCGTAGCACAGCACAGGAAGCTTTGGTTTTGCAACTCTTACCCCAGCATCTAAATTATACCTGAGATTTACTATCTAAACCATTTTTCAGTGCATTTTTAGTTACTTTTTTCCCAAGTTCCTGAGATGGGGTCTTGCACGTAGCCCTGTATGGTCTGATGACTGCTAAGATGGTCTCAAAGCTGTGACATTTCTTGCTTCATCCTCTCCAATGGTAGGAAGACAGGTATGTGCCCGATACTAGTTCTAGTGTTAAATTCTTTAACATGTCCAGTATCTCAAGGATTAAAGTCACTTACACAACCCCTAGCATTGTGCTATCTGTGAAAACTATAATTAATAATGACAGTCACAACAGACATTTTAGGTTCTTGACATGTATGTGAGATGTACTAATTATATAAATTACTTTCATCCTTTGCTCTCAGAGTTAGGCTTCATGCGCTCAGGGCATTTGGCCAAGGCGGTATGTCTGGGTGGCAGAGACTGCTGAGGACTGGTGCCTGGCTATTGGTTCTCTTTACCACACAGGCTGCATACTCCAGGGCGTGTCCTCGCCAGTCCTCAGGATTGGTGTGAGGAAGGCAGGCAGGAGGAAGCAGGCAGGAGGAAGCAGGCAGGATGGAGGCTATTGGAGGCTACTGTCTGTTTTGTTTTTAAAGATTTATTTATTACACAGCAGAAGAGGGCATCAGATCCCATTACAGATGGTTGTGAGCCACCATGTGGCTGCTTGGAATTGAACCCAGGACCTCTGGAAGAGCGGTCAGTGCTCTTAACTGCTGAGCCACCTCTCCAGCCCCTATTGTCTGTTTTTTTTTTTTTTTTTTTTTTTTAAAGCAGCAAGAACATGATCTTTTTGCTTTCACTACATGTCTGGTTTATTATTTCCCTTCTCAGAAGCTGACCTTTGGACATCACAGGTAAGTGTTATAGAACACATCAGTAATGACAAAAGCTCTTAATTCCTGCGGGAGTGAGAGGAGAGGGGACACACTGAGATACTGGAATGTAAGTGACCTCAACTTTACACGACTAAGTCCAGTTTTGTTCATATTACTGGAGGTGCACATTACACTGATGTACGAATTACAACAATTAGACGGGCGTGGGACTGAGCGCTGGGGAGGAGACAGACAGCTTCACTCCAATTACCAGGCCGACGGACGCACCCAGGCACTTATGGGGCTTGCACAGCATTACCTTTGGTTGGTTTTTCTTTTGGCTGGGAGATGACAAGTGTCACATCTTCAGGTGCATTCTGCAAAATGTCAACTGCAGCATGGTGACTGACTCCTTCCAAACTCACACTGTTCACAGATATCAAACGGTCTCCTGGAAAATACATCATCCAGTATTTTCAAGAACAAAGCAAAACCCATTCAACCTTACACATTCGACTCTTTCTCATCATCATCATCATCATCATCATCACCACCACCATCATCAACAACACCATCATCACCACCACTGCCACCACCATCATCACCACCACCATCACCTATTATTATTATTACTATTACTATTATTTTGCTTTGTCTACATTTTGTCCTTTGGGCAAATTCATCCATTAGAGAGCACCTAGGAAATTATGAAAATGTCAAGTACCAGGCTTTAGGCATCCATCCAGGTCAGCAGGCCCTCCAGGGGTAACGGCGCTGATAAACACTCCTAGATCCAGCCTTCCCATTTTCCCCCCACCGACAATCTGAAATCCTGTAAAACAGTACATTAAAAGGGGCTTTAATGGTGTCGATTCTTCTCATGACTCGTGATTTGTTCTGCCTGAAACGAATTTACTAAGATAAAATGATTAATATGGGAGACAGGAGTGACTGTCTGGTCTGATACTTCCTCTATCCTTAGCCTTTGATGAGCGGGGGTGGACGGGGGTGGACGGGGGTGGACTGGGGTGGACAGTCGGCATCTTGGTTAGAGTTGACCCAAGGAGACAGAGATAGGTGAGGGCAGGGGAGGACAAGAAGGACCACACCACAGAGGTGCATGCGTCTGCAAACGGCACAGTGAAGCCCCTGGGTTCTACACTAACCGGTAAGTAAATACACAAAAGGAGGGGACAGCGACGGCCATGGCTGGGTGACGGCCAGCGGCCCCGTGTCTGAGCGCCGCCTCCCTCTCTCCTGTGACTCATGGTAACTCACCTAAGCCATGCTTCAAGTCTTTCTTCAGGTTCACCAGTGTGATCTCCCTTTCTGGTGAAGAGACAGTGCTCCATCTTTTGTGCAATGAATCTAGTAAGAGTTTTCAATAAAAACAAGCAAATAAATAAAATAAATAAATAAATAAATAAATAAATAAATAAATAAATTTAGGCATCTAGATTATCAGCTTGTTCTGATTTAAAAAATAGCGAACAATATTATTAATCGACACCAGGGCACGGATGCTGCAGGCCATGCTAACAGCCGGCCGCCACTGCAGGGCACTGGGCCTCCAGACACAGGTTTCCTGATTTCATCTTTCTGTTGCATCATAAGAGATTGGTTCACTTTGATAATTATCACAATAAAATTCTCTCTCAGGGCCTGGGGGGATGGACAAATACTAAAGAGTACGGTGTTGCTCTTGCAGAGAGCCTGGGCTCGGTTCCTAGCACCCACACGGCAGCTGTTGGGGTCACTGCGTGCTAACGTACATGCAGGTAAAGACACTCAGACTCATAAGAAAGAGAGAACTCTGTGAAAAAGAACCCCCCCCCTCCAGTATGTTTGACACCTTATTTATAAATCAGTGAGATATTACTAGTAAGTTCCTGAACAGAAGAGTAAGAAGATAAACTGGATTCAGCTTTTAAAATCCTCTCTCTGCTTGCTTGGATTTCATATAAAATAACTTGCCTAGCATGTCTAAATTCCGAAGACTTCCGACCCCAGTTTGCAGATGGACATAAACAGTTTAACGTTTCCAATCTGAGAGCTGATATCCACCATCCAGAATTATGACTAAAACATACTTAGTTCAGAGAAGTTAACTCAATTGGCTAAGTGAATTTCAACAACTGAGCTATGATTTGCTTTTTTCTAATCCCTCCTTGTCTTTTTTTATTGTTTCCAGAGATCTTAATTAAACCGGTACATAAAACACTGAATCGTCACATTAATCAAGACACTGCCACATTCGACAATTTGAGCACACAGACACACAGGCATGCGTGCAGACACACAGACATTTGCATACAGAAATGAGTCGTTAATGCTGACTGGTCTGCATAAGAAGGTGGTCATGGTGGTGAGTTTTAAACCAGCTACTTTTATAAATTAAAATTCCAAATTACATCTACAGTGTTCTTAAGCGTATTGATGCTTTTTGAAAACAAAAAACCAAAAAACAGAAAAAAAAGAAAACCAAATCCAAAACCCAAACCCAGACATTCTGGCTTAACTAAAGCATAAACTGGAGTTTTCTTAAACGTCCACACACATTCTTCTAATAACCAGAACCACTGTCAACGCAGACATTTTTTGGCTGTATGTTTTCAACATTTAAGACCATGCAAGGGTATCAATCAGCGTTAATAAGCCGGTAACTGGCACACGCTGTGTAGTAAGAAGCAAGCCTCAACGCCCAGAAACGAGTTCTGTTACTCTGAGGAGACAACCCTCATTTCCTATCAGCAGTGAATTTAGCCTCGTGTCTCGCTTAATACAAATTAGATGCTCTCTGTGGCTCGTACGGTCTGCCGGAACTGGAACTCACTGGCGATCGCTAACAGTCATAGCAATGTGGTATCGCCAATGACGTTTTGGTGAAATTACACACCGCATTACTGGATAAGGTTTCGAGACTCCACCTTTAACAGGTAGTACTAGGAAAAGTGCACTGTCTGTTTCATGGGCAGCTTCTACAGCATTGTCTACACGCTCTCAACTCATTCTTCCTGAAATAGGTAACGAGCACCAGTCGTTCATCTGGAACAGACGTAAAACAATGGAAAAGAGGACCCATAAAAAACAAAGCAAACAGAAGTGAGGCCATGTTAATAGCTGAAATTTAAAAAGGATTTAATTGAGGCGGTTAGGGGAAAGACAGATATAATTAAAGTGTACTGCAAAGCAGTTAGATGGTGACAGTGGCTTGAACTTTTCACACCCTCCCCAAGTTTCCGATTTAAAACTCTTAGTGCCCAGAGATTGGGAGATTTAGGAACTGATGCAGTTCATTACCCCATGGTACTTGTTATGTCCCAATGCACGCACTTAGTGGGAAGTCAGATTCTTCGTCAGTAAGGGCAGGATAAAATAAAATAAAAATTAAGACTAGGTGGAGGTGCGGTTACTCTCTGGTTGGTTAAGAACAGATAGACGTTTAACCTGGCTGGGTTGTGAATGGAAACTCGGCTCAGTTGTCAAGGCAACAGTCCACCTGGGTCATGGTCTCTCTGCTCTCCTCAGCTTTATGATTGCTCTCATGAGGTGTCTGTGACAGGTCACGAAGGCTTCTTTCAGAGAGGAAGAAGACAAGTCTCTTCATTTCTATTTCTAATATGGTGTTAACAGGATTAAGCCTTTATAATATTCATCTGGTTAACTGTGTGTGTGCGTCTGTCTGTCTGCGAGCACATGCACGTTCACACATTCTCCCTAATTAGAGGCAACAGGGCTGGCTCATTCAGGTTCCTGACTGTGACTTCAGCTCTTGCTTCTATTAGTTATCCTACTGTTCTTCAGCCGTGCGCTGGGGAGCTTTCCTGTCCCTGTTTATCATCAGGTGCTTTGGGGGGGAATAAACAAGCATTGGCTCCGGCTCTGAGAGCTCTAGGACAGCAAGTGTGATGGTGCCAGACCACTGCTAATGATGTCGGAAAAATACCCAAGTTTATAATTGAAAGAAAAATATAATGTCAATCAAATGGCTGCGTTCCCAAAGCTGGTATCACGTCTACGGAGCGGTCCTAGGAAGTACTTTGCAGCCTTGACAGCAGTGACAGCAGTGGGTGACAGCTTCTCCTTGGGTAACAAGGAGGTGACCAACTGGGTAGAATGTTCCCCAGCATCCACATGACAGTTCTGTCCCCAGTCAGAGGGTCAGGGCAGCCGGTGGGAATCGCATGCAGGTGCCCGTACTTTGGCATAAACACCAGCAGTGTCTTTCCTCAGTTCTCTGCACACAGATGCTCGAAATACTTTGTTACTTGTATTTTTTCTTAATGGGGAATAGTTCCTGAGGGAGCATCTATACAAATTTCAAGTTACCTGCCCATAGGTCTATTCAAGGACAGGGGCTGGAGAGATGGCTGAGCGGTTAAGAGCACTGACTGCTCTTCCGGAGTTCCTGAGTTCAGATCCCAGAAACTGCATGGTGGCTCACAACTATCTGTAACGGGATCCGATGCTCTCTTCTGAAGACAGCTACAGTGTACTCAAGGAAGAGGGTTGGAGAATCTCTGTGAGGTAGACACTTTAATTACAAAGACATTTCTGAGGCCTTCAACGACACCACCACAAGTTCAGTTATCAGGCAGACTCATTCCAAGGCCCTGGAAATGATTCTTGTTTCCCAATATGTACTGTATGTATGTCTTTTCAGTTACCTGGAAGTGAAAACGAAAACCTTGACCTGAAATGTCCAGCTCTTTACGTAAAGCAAGCCTGTGCCATTCCCAGGTGGGAAAGAATGACGGAGCTGTGTGTGAGGCCTCTGAACTCGGACCTGCTTGTCTCGCAGGACTCCTGTGAATGTGGTGTGGCCTTCAGACAGCCTGCCTGGCATTACCTAGAAACAGTGGAACTGTCCTCGACAAGGCTAAGAACTGTCCTGGAGATCACATCTTCAAGAAAATGGGGCAGGGTTTAGTAAGTAAGCAAGATTTCTATTACTTTCTAAGCATGGCAAGAAGTGCTTTCTTTGAGTTGTAGACTATGCCTGAGCCCGTATTGGGCAGCCTCAGGCTTAGACTGGGTGAGAAGACACTGCTGGTCACTCCAGGGCGGTGACCCAGCTCACGCCTTGAGCCTAACGGGCAGTGGCACCACACTGGTCTAAAACCAGGTTCTTGCTCTGTTAGGATGTTTCTTGTGTGTCTTGAGCTAGGGTCTCACTATGTGGTCTCACATACCTGGCACTGGCCATGATAATTAGCATTGAAATTAGATGAAGTAATTTCGGGGCCTGCATTCTGTTACTCTGGACCAGAGGTACTTTTATTTCTTTATTGTTGCTGGTGGTTGGTTTTTGTTGTCATTGTTTTGGTTTGTTTGGTTTTGGTTTGTTTTTTATTTTTTATTTTTCCAAGACTGGGCTTCTCTGTGTGGCCTGGTTGTCTTGGAACTTGCTCTGTAGATCAGACTGGCCTGAAATTCACACAGAGCTGCCTGCCTTAGCCTCCCAAATGCTGGGATTAAAGACATGCACCACCACCGTCAGCAGCAGAAATTTTAATTCCCCATAAAGTTTTAATCCTATCTGCTTGGGCAGGTTCAGAAGGAATTGTAAAGAGAAAGACTGCCTGAGTCCCCCCACAGCCAGGCGGGCTGGTGAGAAGGCGGCTCTAGAGATTTAAAGGGGAAAAAAATTCTTGCAGTTCATGGACAGTTGGTACACATTCACGTCCCTGTCCATGAGAATTTAACTCAGAACGCATGTGTGCTATCATCACAGGGCGACTACCAGCAAGCCTTCCCAGAGCTTAGCCCTTTTACTAACAGTTCCCAGTATCATGCTGGGATGGGTTTGGAGTGGACTGGAACAGACTCTGCATCAGACAATGGCTCAGCAGCTCTCCCGCTCTACAGCCTTCTGCAGAGCTCATCTTTGGTCTCTCATTTGTGAAAGGGACGTGGTGTCAATGCCCACCAGCCAGGATACAAGAGGTCATTGGAAGTCAGAATGGTGGGAGGGCACAGCAAGCCCTCGGGGGCTGTTAATGCATATTAGTACCACTGTGGGCGAGCTGAAGTGAAGTTATGCAAGATGCACAATTGCCAAACTCAGTCCAGGTAAGAAGCCTCATCGCCAGCCGGCTGCACCCGGCCCCTGGCCCACGCACATGCTTGCTTAGTTGGACTCTTACGGCTCCAGCTGTTTTGAGGATTGGTAACGGGGAAGGAAAATACGAAGAAGCCTCGCCCCCTCTTCATTCCCCGAGAGTACTGAAGACAGCATCTACAGTTACAGTCTCTGAAGCAACTATCTTCAACACAGACTTCACTCTCTTGAGTAACTAGCACGCTGACTGATTTCTGCGGGAGAATGAAACGTGTGAGCACACTGGAAGCCGTGGTCACAAAAGCACAATTCTATATGGTCCAGCCTCACCTCACAACACAATTCTATATGGTCCAGCCTCACCTGACAGCACAATTCTATATGGTCCAACCTCACCTCACAGCACAATCCTACATGGTCCAGTCTCACATCACAGCACCAGTTCTATATGGTTTAACGTCACAATTTCCTTTTTTGCCTTCCCTATCAGGAAAATTAGAACTAAAATTAACCAAATCCAGGTCCTCTGCAAGAGCAAGTGCTCTGACCACTGAGCTGTCTGTCCAGCCAATGACAGCACCAACTTTCATTGCCAGCCTTCTTCACTCTCACCAGGCTTTCAGGAATTCAGCTTTCAGAATTTAAGGGTAAGACTTGGAATAAAGTAATGTACAGAGAGATATTAATGGAGTATTTTTTTTCCTACCCATAAAGCTGTTGGAAAGATGCAATAAACATTCTTTAAATGATAAAAACTCTGACTACAGACTGAAGTCACTGTCCACATGTGGCCTCCCCTCCAGCTTTGCTTCTCGGGGTCTGAGTTGAGAAGACTCATGTTTAAAGCCTTCAGTTCTAACACTCAGGATGAGACTCAGAACTGCTCCCAGTGTGTCGTCCGACCTCATGCTGCCCCATGGGCTTCTACTAGTGCTGCTTGTATTTCCAAGCCTCTAATCAGGCTGTGCCCTTGGTCTGAAATGCTCAGCTCTGCTGTTGTGAGAAAACCCTCCTGTCAGGACAGTGAGTATACTCCCTTGGTATTTGAAACAACAACAGCAGCAGCAACAGCAACAACAACAAAGGATTATCAAGCATCCCCTTCGAATTACCTCAAGACTCTCTCTCCGCCGACTGCTATCTTAACCTTCCCAGCAATGTCCCTCCCTAACCTCTCATTCATTTCCTTGGTCAGCAGAAGCGAAGCCACAGGTGCCAATGCACTGCTGTGATGCGGACACACCTCGCCCCCTTTACTGTGACGCGGGCCTAAACCCTTGGCGTGGGACGGTCTCCACACTCACGCCCAGATCACTGCGTACGTACGATACGAGAACAGAGAGGGTAGGATGGAAATGAGAACAGCTTGTGCACCTACCATTGTCTTTAAAGGGTACTTGGGATGAAGACTTTCCAGAACTAGGCAAACTCATTCCTGTGGTACAAATTAAATTATTAGACATTTTATAAAATGGCCAGAAACTATAGAAGTAATTTTTTTTCTGAAAAATTCATAAGAACCAATGAAACATAAAGGCAGCACTGTTTTCCTTGATTTGCACTGAGGGGAATGTCTTATCCCAAGGGATATTTTTGAATATTTACTTGTTTGGGCCCATAAATTTAAACTCAAATGTGCTGTTTCTGACAATGAGATACATCAAATGTGAAACATTTATGATGAGATGAACTTCAGAAACACTTGTCCAAATGTTAAAAGAAAATGAGAATGGATAAAATATTAATTCAGAAAATTAAGCAGATTTTATAGGTTCACTTAATCTCTGAGTCTCTGTGTTTTTATTTTTTGGAGACAGGGTCTCATACAGCCTAGGCTGGCCTCAAACCCACTCCAGAGGTTGAGACCTGTCTTAAACTCTTGACTTCTACTTCTGCCTCTACCTCACAAGTGCTGGGACTGCATGCCATGCACTCCCACAGCAGGCTACCCAGGCTTTCTTATGGAAGAGCTCTAACTCTCTGGACGTATCACAGACCTTTCACACAGATGGGGCAGCTTACAGTTGGTGAGCTCTCGTTCTAGGTTAGCATAGTAAGGTGACCCTGTGGGGTAAAGCTATGCCTGGTAATGGCTCCGGTCCTTGCCATTGGTTCTATTTCAGTTGGCGGCAGCACAATCTCTGAAAGATGTGAATGCTTCCATCCAATCACGACGTCGTGCTGCACACTACAGATCCCTCTCAACTACCGTGTGTGACTCCCCCTGTTGTCTGTGTCTCTGATCCAACTACAGCCTACAGCAAGTTTTAACTTCAGATAATTAGGGCTCAACTTGCGTCTAAGGAGAAAAGTGAGTAGAACTGGATGACACAATAGGAGGGGTCCTGTCTCACACTCAGAGTGGTAGTTTAGCTTTCTGGGCTGGGTCTTCCCTGGGGTTTCCTTTTCAAGGTGCATGAGGCAAAGAACTGTTTCGACTTAATGGTGCTATTCAGTTATTCGCACACAAGTGTGGGTATACTCTTTCACAGAAACAGCCTCTACCCCTTGAATGGGGACAGGTTTTGGAGGCCACTGACCTGCTTTTAAACTAAAAGAAACCTGACCTATCATCAAAAAGCAAGCTCAGCACCATCAGAGCCTACCCACACAGGCCTCTATGGACAGCCAAGGGAAGGCAGCGCTGTGCGCTGTGCGCTGTGCGCGTGCTCGAGGCCCAGGTGCTCTCCTCTCTAGGATGCTCATGGCCTCCCTGACAGGAGCAGGCTAAGGAGTACTGGCATGAGGCAGTCCCAGTTCACTCAGATTTGTACTTGAAGCATTTTAGGCATTCACAGTCTGAGCGAGCAGAAGACAGGACCCATGGCAACGGATTGGCAATGGGCATGGCTCTGCTCGCCTCGCTAGTGCGTGAGCTCCGGGAGAAGGGAGGGAAGCTGGCAGTGCTGACCTACAACATATGCTTGGCCAGGGTCTTCAACGGACGAGTCTGATTCATGGCTCCTCCTTTCGGGGCTTCTATTTAAACTGGCAACAGACTTTGAACTACAGAGGGAAGAGGAAGGCAGGAGGGGAAGGTGTCAATGCAAAAAGAACACGGCGAGAATAATAAAACGTCTAAAGGACAACAAATGCATGGCAGGAGGGACTGAGAAGGATCTACTTTGGGGTAGGCAGTCATGCTCTTACTTATTAAGCTGGGGGAGTCCTGCCAGTGACTCTGTGTCAGATCTTGCCATCGGGTACAATGGTTTTCCCACCAGCTCCGCAAAGGCTTGTGGTAGGGACTCCATGTTAATGACCTGTTTCCGATGAGGACAGAGAGAGGCCTGACTGAGATCGTGATACGATTTGCTCATCCCTCTAGGCTTTTCCTCCCAGGACGCTTTGTCATTCTTCTCTTTTGAACTGTTTTGCAGTGGCTGGTAAAGCGACCACTCTGAGCAGGACAGCCTCTTCAGAATCTCGGCTTGCACTGACAGGGGTCGGACGGCAAGTTTGTTGAAGGTGCTGCTGGCCAGACTGCCAGTGCTGATGGCGCGGCCCACATTAAATCCTCTAACAGATTCTGCTTGCAGGTTCAGGCTCCTAAACGAAGCTCTCTCTACAAGGAAATAGGATTTCTTTACATGATGGGAACACCTTTACGAGAAGAGTTATTGCAACAGGCGAGGTACAGCATGCAGGTTTTAATCGTCTCAGCTGCTACCATTAGCTGGTAGCTGCACAGCTGGCAACTGAGGGTTCTGGAAAGAGTTACAAGTCCTGCTTGCACACCTCTCCATCCTTTGTGTTCACCAGCCTAAGCTTAAGCAGTCCTACTTCACCTATGAACTCTCTTGGATCCTATGATGTCTGAGACTTAGGCCGGCACACCCCAAATCCCTTACGACCTTCCGCATGACCAGGGGACATTGAACACTCATAGTGTTTTTGCTAAAATACCAGCAAACTAAGAATATGGAGAAGGGGAGATGAAACCAGATGGGTTGCCATGTCTGGAAAGGCAGCTCTGTGGAGGAGAGTTGCCCAGAAGTCCTTCACTAGTGTTATATTTTTAAAAGCTTCTGGGAATACACAATAGAACCTTGAATGAATACACCTCAAGTGTATGTCATACGAGCTGAAGCTCGGCCATGCTGGATGAGCCATTAGGATGAGTTCCCACGTTAGTTCACCACTATGCCAACCCCACCTTCCCATCTCCACCACCTTCTACATGAATGAGGACAGTCAAGGAGCCCCAGTCTTCCCCCCCCTTCGTATCTATAAACACGGAATTATGTATACTTAAATTTTGTTTACTGCTCCATAAAGACCAAAAAGCCTGCTCTGAGAAGTTAAATTTAGAAAACTTTTAGGTTAGGCCCTTGGTTCTTCTCCATCATCATACGCGGATGACTAAGCAGCAGAGCTTCGGGGGATTTCCTGTCATGGGTTAGGTTCTCGGGGCCCCACTGAAGTGCAGGGCAGTGATGCACTCTGCTACAGTGAGGTGTGATGTCGTGTCAGACAGACAACTTAGATACCATCTCTCTTATCTCCTACTGCCTCCAAGATTATAGCATTTAACTTTAGGTAGACAATGGGGAGACAAGCACTGTGATTTTAATGTTTGTCCGTCGAAATGAGCCTTGACTTAACACGTTCCATTATCACCAGGGGCAGTGGTCCTTATCCAGGACCAAAGCAGAATTCAAGATCTTCATTCATATCACAGGATTCCCAATCCCCTTAAACGTAGGATGTGGGGTTTTTCATTAGAGCCCTTGACGTCATTTCCATTCTCTTTTACTATGAGGAGACTCTTTAATCTAAGAAGGAGACAATCAGTTCAAAGATGGGGAACACCAAAGATAGCAGCTGTAATGGTGATCAGTTCAGTTAGGCCTTGTCTCCCCAGCATGGCAAGGACTGTCCCTTTCAAATGCACCCTCAGCTCCCTGCCTCCGAGACACAGGAAAGGAGCATAACCATTGCTGATCTCATCCATCCACGGCCTTCTACTGGACCATGTGTCAGCTCGTACAGCAGCTAAAGACAGTGGAGCCCAAGTGTCACACCAGTGCTGTGCTTCAGACCGAAGCTTGCAGCCTTGCTAGCTGCAATCTATACCTTCCAATCTGCCTCTGCCTCTGTCAGTCCCTCCGGCACTCTGTACATCCCTCACACTGTCGGCATCCCTGTAGGCTATTCTGAGAGTAGTCAATTTAGTCTGCTATTCCTTAGTACTTGCTACCTAACAGTAAGTGCTCAATAAATGGTCTGTTCCTTTGTTCCGTGAAAATCAGCCATATATAATAAACTCTTTAAACAGGAGAAGCACTGCTAGCTGTGAGGAGACCAAGGCTGCACCCTACACTGGACTCTTACTGCCATCTAGTTGGGGGAGGCAGTTTTAACTGGGAACCTATTTCCTTATTAGTAAAACTGGAACTTAACAGCTTTAGGGATTTTAAAGAATTAACATTCTCTAATATTAACAGGTGACACACATGTGATAGTCCACCAACCTCCTGTGGGTTGTGCTCTCTATTGTGGAGAAAGAAAATGAGACTCTGAAAATTCAGTTTCTTTCCTAAGGTCATTTGTGCACACCCGTGCTCCTACTGAGTGGTATGCAGTGTACAACACAGAGGCATACAGCACAGTACCAGTGTAGCGTCTATTGCCGCCGCCGCCGCCGCTGCTGCTGCTGCCGCCACAATTACTACAGGAACCTGTGGCACCATATTGCCAATTAGTAGTAGAGGGACTGGGTTGGGGATTTAGCTCAGTGGTAGAGCGCTTGCCTAGGAAGCGCAAGGCCCTGGGTTCAGTCCCCAGCTCCGGAAAAAAAAAAAAAAAAAAAAAAAAGTAGTAGAGGGACTGATAAAACATTGGTGAGGATTGAACCCGGGACCTCACATATGCGACAAGTACATTGCCATTCAATGTATGGCCAAGCCTGGTCTGCTGAATATGCTTGAAGTGCTCTATAGGTGAGGGTTACTTTGTAACAACCCTAGTTGTGTTACTTTGTAACAACCCTAGTTGTGAGTGTTATTTTGTAACAACCCTAGTTGTGAGTGTTACTTTGCAACAACTCTAGGAGTGAGTGTTACTTTGTAACAACCCTAGGTGTGAGTGTCACTTTGTAACAACCCTAGGTGTGAGTGTTACTTTGTAACAACCCTAGGTGTGAGTGTTACTTTGTAACAACTCTAGGAGTGAGTGTTACTTTGTGACAACTCTAGGAGTGAGTGTTACTTTGTAACATCCATAGGTGTCCATGTTACTTTGTAACAACCCTTTAATACAGTGACCATCACTGTAACAGTAATTTCACGGACTGAAGAACCAAGACACAGAACTTTTGTAGTATGACTGAGGCTTCTGAGTCTCTAACAGTCTGGTCATACTTGACTCTAGCGAAGCATTCCCCTAATGTGAAATCTAAACTCCAAAGTTGTCTAAGAGCTGAAACCCTGAGTGAAGAGACTTTTCAAATGGAAGCTCAGTGCTTGACTTCCTTTGATATTCTCTTAGTAAGAGCACAAAAAGGAGCCCATAAAATGACCTGTAGGCTCACGTATATAATGTGAAGACGACAGAGACAGATTCTCTTTAGTGTTAGGTCTCATCTTTCACATACACCTCCTCATGTGTCTGCAGATATTCTACATTCTTAAAAACTTAAAAATCTGAAACATTTTTGGTCTCTCCAAAAATTTTTATCAGGGACACCGAAGCTGTACTTTCTGCGAAATGCTAAACAAGATTCTGCTTCAGACTTTTTTCCTTTGTCCTCCCTGCTCTATCACATGTTAAAGGTATGTTCTCTACTGTTCACATCTGCTTTGTATTGAGCACTGATCCAAGTACAAATGTGGATAGCTTCAATAGGCTTGGTATCCTGTTGTACTTTAAAAATATATAAAAGCACATACAATTTTTAGCAAAGTAAGAAAGTAAAAGGTAATTTGCTAAATGTCATGGCTATTATATTTTTTAAAATTATATATTAGGCAATTAGGTTAAAATGCAGATCCTGGGGACCCAACTTCCAAAGACTGTAATTTTGCAGGTTTCCATAAGCCCCTAGAATCTTTCCCTTAGGGGAACACATGACCTCCACTTTGATCCTGAGAGGTGAGAAACATGTACTCACAATTGTCTTCCCCCAGGCTATGCAATAGGAAAAACCTTTCCTCTAAGACTTCAGAATGAGAAAGTTCCAGAAAAGAATTTAGAAACATAGGTCACCTGTGTATATTATTACACTTTAACTCACATACTTCAGAGTGATCCACTTAAGTCTGTAAGGATTTACCAGAAAGAAGCAATTTCAAATCACTTTAATCTCAACATGTGGTCGTGCATAATCAGTTTTAAATCTCAGCTCTGTCTGAGAGATTCCTGCCTAGAGCTGGGTTATTTTCGCAGCTGAAAAACCCCCTGTCCTGGTTGCTATGGTTACTTATCACAGCCTCCCATGGCTGCTATGGTTACTTATCATAGACTCCAGACAGGGATGACTCACTGCTGGGGTGCCACTTGCCCTGCCTGTATCCTGTCTACCATGTTCCTTCCCACACTGATCTCCAAACTATTTAACATGTGTCCTTCCTACCCATGTAAACTGTCACCTCTCAGAGCTCAGACCTTCCTCTTAGATCCACTTTGTGGATCCTAGAGCCCACACAGTATCACCCGTTAAGATGGCTCTGTAGTTAAGAGCACTAGCTGCCCTTCCGTAGGACAGCACACAAAATGGTTCACAACCGTTTGTAACTACAGTTCCAGGGGACCCGATTCTCTCTTCTGGTCTCTGTGGGCCCTGCACACATGTGGTATACAGATATAAGAGTCAGGCAAAACATTCCCATGTATGAAATAGGACCATTTAAAAACTCTCTGCATATTAGCATTTCATAGCTGTAACCTCCAGCATGGTTAAACCTCTTAAGCACTTGTAAAGAGTCCATGTTTCTCTGCAGAACTGTTTTCCAAGTGAACAGGATGCTGGCTTGACAACTTTATAGACTTAATTTAGGCAAAGGGATACCCTGCGAGCTTTCATCCTGAACAATAAGCAGTTTCTTTCAAAAATGTGTGGTAGAAATCATTCACACGTTCTGGCACCAGCCACACGAAGGAGGCCACACCGCCTTACCTAAGTCTTGGGCATCCTGGTTGCTCTGTCTCGCCCTCATCTGTAGCTGGAATTTATGCTGGGAGGAGCACAGCTGCAGCAGGTATTGGCAGGCCTTGCTGCTGTCTGTCTGGAATGCGTGCTTGATTCCGTCTGATGTATTTTGTAACGTGATTTTCTTTTTCTGTAAGAGTAACCAGAAGTATTTGTGATGTGGAAGTTTTCCTATGACTTTCTATATGACCAAATATTTTAACCTATAATTAATACATAGAGATATTTATATTTCCAATTAGGATAAGTGCCCTTCGACTGATACCATATATAAAAACTGTGATTCTGTAACTAAACAAAGTTGACACATAAATTATTATTAATTGCTACTTTCAGCAATTGTAGCTTCAATCACCCTGAACTCCATTCATCATCGAGGGAAATTTTAAAATACTGGGGGCAGGGGCGCTGGAGAGATGGATCAATGGTTAAAGCAATGGTTGCTTTTACAGAGGGTCTGGCTGTTAGCACCTAGTACTTACGTATAATCCCAGCTTAGGGGACCCAACAGCCTCTTCTGGCCTCCAAAGGCACTGCACACAAGTAGCACAGACATATGCATAGGCATAACACCCATAGACATAAATAAAATAAAAACAAATCTTTAAAAGAGTATCATGGTTACTATAAGGCAGTATTCATGGATTTATATATTTTGAAAATGTTCCTTCTAAATTAAAATAAGTTTTAGGAGGAGAACTTGTGGTCTGAGTCTCCTAGAACCTGTGGTCTGCACCCCTTAGAACCTGTGATCTGTACCCCCCCCCCCAGAACCTGTGGTCTGCGCCTCCTAGAACCCATGGTCTGTGCCCCCTAGAACCCATGGTCTGTGCCCCCTAGAACCTGCGGTCTGCACTGAAGCTTGCAGGCAGAAGCAGCCCCTACACCTTAAAAATGATGGCATCTAAGAAGCCGGGGATGCAGCAAATAATGGGCATTTATTTACTTCAATGCCGTTAGATTCCATCCCAACTATTACCTACCTTGCAAATCAGTCTGTTGTCTTGATTTCAAACACAGGCACAAAAAAGTCAAATTTAATAAAAGCCCAAAACTATAATACGAGAATATTACCTAAAACACTGATGTTCATATAATATGGCTTTACTGATGTATAAAATTTTAAATAGACTCATATAAATTTACATTAAAGATCTTTATACTTTTAATCAGAAACCAATACTAATCCCATTCACAAAATGCAACTATAAAAGTGAATGATAAAGACATTATAATAAATTTTTTATTATAATAAATATAATAAATTAGAGCAGCATTCTGAAATCCTAGGTAGATATTGTAGAATCTCTGGGTGGGACCCGATTTCACTTTGTTAAAGGTAAAGCCCAGCACAGTTTAGACTAGGTTAGAATACAGTGACCTAACCAGAATCCTGATTATGGGCTCACTAGTGACTGTTCAGACAGCTGGCAATTTTTTCCCTAACAAATGTACCCCTTGACTACTGCGACATAGCTCTCAAAGACACTAAACTTCACAGCTGTAAGTCTAGTGATCAAAGCAGTAACGTGAAAAGGAGAATCTACTCAGACAATCTTCAAGAAAGCTGCAGGCCTGGGATCTAGAATAAACCGAGAAAGGCAGAGCTCACCAGAGGGGACTCACAGGTCATGAGTACTTGCAAAAGGCTACCCTCGCTACATACAATGTGCTGTCTGAGAGAAATTAGCACAATGTTTGGTTCTGTTAGCTGATTGAATGGACAGGAAACACATCCGAGGGAGGGCTTGTGAGAGCTGAGAGGGGTGGAAGGTAACAGTTATCTAACTTTCCTTCACAAACTTGTTCCTACTCAATTCCCACTTGAAAAAAATAAATCGAATCTAGGTAATTCCCGGTTTCAACAGTTTGGGGAAGATGAAGGCAGTGTAGGCTTTCCTGGATGAATAAATTATCACCTGTCAATCTCAGGAGAAACTCTAGATCTCATAGGGAGCAGCCAACCCCTAGATATAGAGCTGATTTTAAAGGTGCCTTATTCAGAATACAGCATAATGTTTACATTCTTATGAATATTATTTTTGTGAGAACCTATGTCTGCTGAAATATCAGTAATCATGAAATATCCTTAGAACATAAATACTCAAGTATTTCTTTGTTCTCTGAGGTGTGCCAGATGACACTTCAATGTTCAGATACTCCAATTTGAAAATCAGAATACGTTTTTAGAGATAACTACCTTTTAGAATACATTTTCCCCCTAAAAGTCACTCTTCTAATTACAGAGGGTAGACTCTAAAATCTAAAACTGCAGAAAGTCATGGGACTAGTTTATAACATTCAGAGGTCACTGGACCTCTGCACTCAAAACAACAGGTCTGAGAGATTCACTTTTGAGCTTGACAGGAAGGGAGACAACTATCTATCTTAAAAATATCACAGGGACTTCTCTTTGTGAGAAGATTATGGCTGTAGAATAATCTTCCATCTAACAGAGAGTTCAACTTAGTTGTAATTTAACTCGAGTTAACTGAGCATATAACCAGTCAGGAATGCATCCCTATGTTTTGAGAAAAACAAAACGCCATCAAAACCCAGAAACAAAATCTCACTCAGATCAGCTGTAACTGAAAAGGAGAAGAGCTTTAAGTAGTACTACAGCTTACTACGCAAAGTCAGTAAATCTATTACAGTTAAAATTGGTTACACCAGTGAACAACATAACAAAGAGAGTTTAAAATAGACATACTGAAAAGGAAATCTTTTTTGTTTCCCTCCATGGGAAGCGAAGGACCAAGGCGCGAACTCCATTGTGAACCTCAAACACAAGCACACCTTTGGAACAGACTCCCAGCAGTATTCCTGTCTGTGACTTCTTTTCAGGGTGCACCCGGTGAAAATGAACTCCGTACTCTGTCAGCCTTTGGCAGACCTGTGGAACAGATACAGTGTTGCAGGCGCATAAACAGTGGTGTACAGGGTGGGGTGTACTTGGGTCAATGCACTCAGTAGCATTTCACAGGGACATCCCAAAGAAGTATCCCTTGTACTCACTGTAAGTGACAAATGAAATTAACCCAAAACGCATCAGAAGCCTAAACAGAGGAAGGAGCGTCTGACACTTAAAGAACTTGTTAGGGTGGATGAGGCCCAGGGTGCTAGGCTGGCACACTACAGGAAGGCACAAGAAGTCACGGCAGTAACAATTAAAAGGAGAAGTTAGTGGCTGGTGACCAGGCCGCCATCACAGGGTTTCCCACGAAAGGAAGTGATGGGCGGTATCAGTGATTGGGGGGCTAAAGTTGCTGACTATTTTTCTCCCTTGAACTCTTTGCTATTCTAAGACCAAAAATCACTGGCTTCTGGTAATTAGCTCCTGCTGTTCATGGCAGGGGAATAAGAAAAAAAGGGGTGTCTTGGGCTTGAGAGATGGTTCAGCGGTTAAGGGAACTGGAACCACTTCCAGAGGTCCTGAGTTCAATTCCTAGCAACCCCGTGGTGGCTGACAACCATCTGTAATGGATCCGATGCCCTCTTCTGGTGTGTCTGAGGACAGCTACAGTATATTCACACATATACACACACAAAAAAAAAAAAAAAAAAAAAAAAAAAAAAGGAAGAGAGGAAAAAGAAAGAAAACAAGGTTTAGCTAATTGTCTCCTTTTTTTTTCTGGCTTTTAGGGCCCCTCACTGGGAACCTGGGAGGTTCAGAGTTCATTAACTCTTCGAGAACCAGAGAGAAGAGGGAAGAAAGAAAGAAGAGAGGAAACTAAAAAAGAAACACTCATTCTGGATGAAGCGGAGAAAGAAAAGCTCCAAACCTTTTACTTACACAGAGATGCTATGACACCTCTTCCTGGACACGTGTGGGAAGAGGAACCTGGCGCTCTACACTGTGGATCAGCAAACAGGAGAGCTACTCTCCCTGTGGCTGCTGGACCAGGAGAACATCCTAAAAGTTTCTTACGTGGAGAGTTTACTTAGTTCTAGCTTTCCTATCACACACACACACTTTATTTACCTGCAGGCTAACAGGGAGCTGCTGACGAAACTCAAACCATAAGCCATCTCTTCTGACCTTTTGCATCTATATGAATTAATTATCATTCATACAAAGACCAATTCGCATGTTCAGAACAAGGGCAAGCAGTTCTAGAATGACCGTGAACTTGCCTCTCACACGTACCCAGTCATCAAGTCCGACTTTTTCTTTTTATGATGCAGATCGATTTTTCAGAGTTCAGAACGGGGTGAAGGCATGGGATTCATAGTCAGGTAGATGTGGGTTCAAATAAGAGCTCTGCCCTCACAGTGCTCCTAACTGTAAAGTATCACGTTCTCTTTGAGCCCCGTTTTCTCTCTTCCACAAATGAGAATTAGAATACTATGGTTTCAGGCAGGAAGCAAGCAGCCAGAGACTGAAGAGGGTCAGATACTACCCCGCCAGCTTCCAGATGTTTCCTCTAACTCCTGCTCATCCTGAAGCTGTTCAAGCTTATCCTGCGCTCTGTACCTTTAAGAACTCGAGCTCCGTCTCCTTCTCAGAGGCGCCTGCATAGGTGTTGTGCAGTTTGGGTAGCTCCTCCTTAATGTAGGACATGTCAAGCTTCTCCATCACTCTGGCGGGCAGATAATGCTCCAGGCGAAAGTAGGACAAGCCGTGAACCTAGGAGGAAGAAGCCGCTGTGAACGGTCCCACCTGCCCATCGCCGACTCGAAGCCTCCTCCTGTCTCACAGTTCTTGTCTCTGCCAGGAGAAGAAATCTTTTACCTCCCTCTACAGAATGTATCTTTCTCTTCTTCGGTGAGGGAGAAAAGCCGGGCTTATTGGCAAGTCTCAAGAGAGGACACCGAGGGCCTCGTGTCACTGTGGCCAAAGAGTGATGCGGTAATGAAAGATGCTGCTATGGGGGGTGGGCTCCAGTCATCTGCTTCCTGACAGGTCTCTTCCGTTTAAGAACATGGGGCTTTGAACATGGTTTTCCACACCACGACCTCTGGCCTGGCTCACGGCTGGCCATTGTGTGTGGATCTGTGTGGCAGGCAGGGCTTTCCAGCCCATGCCCTCTACTGAGTCTCTTCCTCTATTGCTCACATCATGGGGGATGGAGGGTTTGGAATTAGATAGCCGTAATCTCCAAAACAAGACAATTTAAAAAAAAAAAAAAAATCAGGGGGCTGGAGAGACGGCTCAGTGGTTAAGAGCACTGACTGCTCTTCCAGAGGTCCTGAGTTCAATTCCCAGCAACCGCATGGTGGCTCACAACCATCTGTAATCAGGTCTGGTGCCCTCTTCTAGCTTGCAGGTGCATACATGCAGACAGAACGCTGTATACATAATAAATAAATATTTTTAAAAAAAATCAGGACTACATGTAGTGAGCCAGGGCACTCTGAGGAACCAAAGGAGTTTGAGGTAATTGCAGGATTTCCCCAAGAACAACTCAAAGGCTGAAGACGTAACGTGGTGGGAAATGCCTGCTTGGTGCGCGCTGGTTTTGACTGCCAGCAGCAAAGCCAAGCTAAGCAAACCACGGATAGAAAACAAACGAACGAATCTACCAATGCGCACTTCACCTGGGACAGGAAGAGCGACCCTACCTCTGGTTGATAATCTCCATACTCGGCCTGGAGAGCCAAGGAGGCGAGGAGCAGGGATGCCTCATCGTCGCAGTGGATCCTCTCCTCCAGGAGGTCTTTCCTCAGCTGAAGGTAATACTGATGGCAGGTTAGGCTGTGTCTGTAAAACACACAAGCAGAGGCCTTGACTTCCGAGGTCGAACCTTGGGGAGGGCGGGGGGACCTTGATCATGGGCACCGTCTCTACTATTCGGATTTGTATCTGTGGTTGTTATTAAGCTGTCGCAGGGCACTCACGGAAGTGTGAGTTTGACCACTGCCCCTCGTGGCCATCCTCAGAAAGCCTCTTCTTGCAGGAAATGGGAACTAACGTGGAAAGCCACAGCAGGACAGTCTGCAGAGAGTAAGAGACCCTGGAACACTCGGTCCTCAAAGGGATGTCTCCATCAAACCCTGCCCTCGGGCTTCAGGGAGCTCTGTGGTAGAGGAGGTGAAAGGCTGTCAGATGAATGAGGAGAACAGCGTTGTGCACGCACGACACAGGACTGGTGCATGGAGACTGGAAGCACACACAGGGCCTGCACAGGTTCAAGCCTGACAGGCGCCAGTTACTAAGAATGGTGAGCAGACACCCTACCACTAACCAGAGAGCTACCTGCAGTTGATGCCCTTGCAACCGAGTCTCACTGAGCGCAGTGCCCATACGTAAGAACAGGTTTGTAGACCTTCTGCCTCATTTTACTTTGTTTGGGCTTTTTTAACTTCATCTGTCTATTTACTTCTTTGTCTTACTGGCCATCATTGTCTTGTGTATTTTGCTTTCTGGTTTTGTGGGTCTCTGTGCGTTTCTTTCTTTTTTTCTTGGTTATTTGCTTTGTTATTCTAGAGAGAGCAGGATGTGGAGTTGAGTAAGTGGGAGGATCTGGGGGAGGTAGGGAGGGGAAATGTGATCAGAATGTATTACAGCTCCCTTAGTTTGCAGTACGAACATCCCATGACCTGCACAAATGGTGTTGTGGAAAGCGGCAGACCCTGTACAGTGCATTTCACTAAGCGCACATTTGCTGGGGAAGGATCCTTACAGTTTAGGTGCAGTAAGAGGCTAGGCACAGATGACAGGGAACTTGCAGTCCCACAGAGTGTCCCACTTTCTTACCAAGTCAACAGCGTTTACCTGCTCACTTTAAGGAAGCACCGTACTGCGCCCTGGCCTGCCAGAGCTGCCCGTCACCACTCCTGGGCTTTGGATCCACCAGTAAGTAGTGGCTTCATGAGTGTAAGCCCAGCAGTGTCACTGCACTGAGGACACGAGGCAGTTAGCAATTAATAGGCAGAAGGTGAGCACAGCATGGGCACCCAGGATGAAGGGACAGCTCGTGCCCTAGGCAGAGTGTAAAAGGGTGACAGATTGCACGAAAACCCTCAGAGCTCCACATAACTTAAAGCAAATGAAAACTGTTGATGGAATTTTCCAGAGTAGTTTCTAATCATGAATGAGTGCTAGTGACTGAAATGGTGGCGATGGCAAAAACACAAATAAAGGAGGAGTGCTGCATTTCTTTTAAATGAAGAAGAAATCGTCCTGGATCCAAATCAAGGGGTTCAGTGCCAGGAAGTTAGAGAGGTCAGCGGAGAGGGCCCAGAAAGAGCAAAGCAAAAGAGAAACCTTTGTGCACTCACTGTATCAGACTAACATCATCCATGAAAAATTTAATTCGGAAAAACAAAGTAAAATCAACAGCGGCTTTGCCCTTTCTCTTCGGTTCTTCTTTCCATCCCTCCGGGGCCACTTTTGTTAATTTTAAGTCGGGATCGACAAAGAAATATTCATTCTCTGAAACAGAATGAGAAAGGCATTCAGAAAGCATGGAGGGTTTTCCTTTGATGTCTTCATTTCTGTTGAATGTTTTAAAAAAAGAACAAGGTCTGTCAGAAGCACACAGCAGGGGCTGAGTGCTCCAAACGGCCGGCCTCAGCACGGACCAGCCTTTTCAAGGCTGAGCTCGGCAGCCCTGGACTGAGCTCCCACTCACATCTTTACTGCCTGTGAGAACAAATTCCTTTTGCACCCCAGACATCCACCCCCCTGTCTGGAAGACCAGGATAATGCTGGATTCTGCACTACAGGTTGTTAGAATAATCAAATGACAAAACGAAGTGTGCGGGAAGGTAACCCTTAGAGCACGGTTCTGCAGTAAGTATTAACTATTATTTACTAATTGAATGGCTATTCTACAAGGCCTGATTTGTATAGAATGTTTAAAAAACAACTATCTTTTGGTAGACCGCACTATCTGTTTGTTGGGATGGGGCTAGGGATGGGGTTGGGGCCGGGAGTGAGCAAGCCCCTAGAGCTAGGTCCTAGCTCTTTCCACACCCCTGGGGCTACTTTTCTTTATTTTAAACCAGGATTTTTTTTTTTTTTTAAAAAGGCACTAATTGTACTCTTAATGGGTGACTCTACAGAATGAATTATTCATTTTAAGGCACCAGCATTAAAAAAAAAAATCTCCATAGATAAGAAGTCTCACAAACACAACGAAGGAAAAGTCCCCAAGTCCCTTCTGTTTCTTAGCGCCGGCCGACCTGCCTCTTTCCCCAGATGAAGCCTGGCTTGGTAAGGGGCACAGGATGCCATGGATGCCAGGCTTTCCACTGGGAACCCTGAATCCAAACACGGAGGTAGATACCTTTGAGGGTGGCGAGAGCGAACAAGTGATGCTCCACCAGGCCGATGTGAGCCACGACCATGTCGAAGACGTCTCTGCAGACGGTCTTGGTGTCGCAGGTGAGCTCGAGCCTCTGCCCACTCAAAAGCATTATGTTTACTTTCTTCCTCTGCTCCTCACTCTTCCCCTTCTTGGTCTGCAACTGGAAAAAGAAACGAAGCAGGCGAACGTTTAGGCTGCCTTAGGGAATCACTGGACACACTTCCTAGAGGGGTGGAGGCTGGAGTTACTGCTTACGAGGATGGAGCGCGGCAAATCCAAAGATGCAAATGGCTCAACTGTCGTCTTCACAAACTCGGGGCCAAAGAAATTCTGCAAGTCACAGAAGCAGAATACACTGTTTTTACTCTTTACCCTACGCCATTCTTTAAAAGGAAACAGTGTAGCAATAATTAATCACGCATCAGAACGAGGGGCTACAGAACAAATGTAGAAACTTTCAGCGAGGACGCTAGGTTTTGCTCGGAACAGAAGTGGAGCTTGCTTTACCGAAGAGGTTTTTACGGTGCCTGCACCTCTGTGTCCTACGTTTTCATGTGGGTGTCTGAAACCGAGGCTTGGGGGGAAGGTCCGAACATGTGAGAATTATCACCCTTGAAGCTCACACTATGCCGCATGACATCCTGCTTTATCACCATTTTGATACAAGTTTGGCTACAGTATTTAACTGGCAAGCTTTCATTAAGTTTCTTCCATTCAGCTTAGCATACATTTAGTTATACTTTATTGTCAGTCTAAAACTTTGGCATGGTATAGTGTCTAAGGAATTAATTCCACATACGAAACATTAGGGTGATGAACTGTCCGCAGTCTCCATGAGAGAGAAGTGCTACTTCATTCACTGTTATGTTCACAGTCTGGTACTTAAAGAAAAACACTGCAAACAGAAGCCAGCCCCGATCAAACTGGGAGATGCAGCGTTTCCCTTCCTGCCCTGGTACTGTGGCGAGAACCTGTGGCTTGGTGTTAGTTCAGTCTCTCCGGGATCTGGCAGGGCTGGAGAGAGGGCTCAGAAGTCAACCCAGGCCACTCCTCCAGGGGATAGAGCTCGGCTCCCTGCACCCACGTGGCAGCTCATAACCTTTGGAAGCTCAGGTTCTAGGGGACTCGATGTGTCCTCTACAGGACCTAGGCACGCATGCGTGCGCAGACAAGTACGGAAGGAAACAGTCATATACATAGGATGATGTAATGATGATGATGGTGACAGAACTTTACAGAAAAAGACTCAAGTATCAAGATTCTGAAGGGCTGGGCAGAGACATGGAATGTACTTAGAAAACACTCCTGCTGCTGACCTAGCCTTGAACTCCATAGCTCGGCTCTTGATTTATGGGCTAATGATTCCTACTATAAAAAGTAATCCCTGTTATACTGAATAAAGCCAGCTGCCCTCAAGGATCATGTGTACTTTATTCGTATTTTTGTTTTGTTTTGTTTCCAATTGTTTCTCCTGAGATGGGTGTGCTCTGCGGCCCAGACATCCTTCACAATGCTGGGCAATGAGCTAGCTTCCACCTCCCGAGACTAAAAGGACGATATACCATACCGGGAGATATATGTCCATTTTCCTCTTGAAGATATGATCTTGCTGTGAAGCCCAGTTTGGCCATGGAATTTCTATGTCACCCAGGCTAATCTCAACCTCATGATCCCCCCGACTTGGGCATAGAGAGTACAGGCATGTATGACTGACTCTGCCTGGGTACACATAAAACTTGTAAAAGCAGTTAAGCCACGCCCCATCCACCCAATGATATTCTCAGTCGGAAATAATGTAAGCAGCTAAACACTGATTTTAATATCGCGCAGTGTCTGATCCCAATGAGGACTAATTTGTAATCTCAATCTCACCTGCAGGATATTTATCGCAGCTTTTTGTGAGCATATATTAATTTTAAACAACAGCGGGTTTCATCGGGATATTTCTGTACATGTATATGATGTAGACTGGCCAGAACTCCAGTTGATTACTGTCTTCTGTCCCCTCCCCAGCCCCCGTCCTCTTCCCAACCAGAATTCCTTCAACTTTCAGTTCCTTTTATTTATTTTTTATTTTTTATTTTTTTTTTTTTCCCGGAGCTGGGGACTGAACCCAGGGCCTTGCGCTCGCTAGGCAAGCGCTCTACCGCTGAGCTAAATCCCCAACCCCTCAGTTCCTTTTAAAAACCTGTTCTTTGTGACCCGCTGAGTTTGGTGAGGGTCTCAGACAGGAGCATGTGTGAGAGGCTACTGACCACAAGACGGGTAGCTTAGCTGTGGCTGTTCCACTGAAGAAAACCTACTACCGACCATCAGAGAGTGAGTGTGGACACAGTGGGTGAAACCGCCTCACCCTTAGCTTTCTCTGGGTCATGGCTGTCTCCAGGGCCATTTCCCTTAGTGGATCTCTAGAGATATCAAGCATGGAAGTTTTGATGGTGTCCCCGGGATACAGGCTCAGCCGTGACTGTCTAAGAGCCATCCTGGCTTGCAGCTGCATCATTTCTTCCTCTTGTCGCCTTAGCATCATCTCCTGGTTGATCAAGCTGCCTTCGAGGGATGTTTCATATTGTCTACTGCAGAGAAAAGAGAAAAAGAAAAGAGAAAGTCTGGCTAACAAACAAAAAAAAAAAACAAAACAAAACAAAACAAAACAAAACAAAAAAAAAAAAAAAAAAAAAAAACAAAGAACAAAAAAACCCCAAACCCTAGCTGTTTGAAGGCTAACACAGGGCATTCCATGGCAAGTAAGGCATCGAGAATGGAAACATTTACTTATTATTTCTAAAGACACATTTATTTTTAATCACTATATATATTTGTGTCCTTATGTGGGTTTGATGTGGACCAGATGTGTCTCTGGGGGCCAAGAGCACTAGATCTCCTGAACTGGGGTTGTAGGAGGTTATGAACAGCCTGCCTAGGAACTGAACTATACAGTATGGCACAGTAAGAGAAATATTATACAAAATCTTTTATAAAGTGTATATCTATTTATATATATTTATTATATGTTTGCCCAGCTACTGATAAAATGATAGCAATATTTTGTAATTTCCTGAGAGAAAAGAGTGATCAGAGAATCTTTGTTCTGATATTTGGTCTCTGAATCTGGTTCTTGTCACATCTCAAAGAGAAGAGAAGAGAAGAGAAGAGAAGAGAAGAGAAGAGAAGAGAAGAGAAGAGAAGAGAAGAGAAGAGAAGAGACCCAAGATGTCCAGATTGATTACCTATGGAATGAGACTTCCATGAATGCCCCTAGTCTCTCCTGAGGAACTCCCCAGAGTCCTCTGAAGAACGGCCTTCCCTGTAGTTCTCTCAGTCAGGGACTGTTTTGTTCCTATAAACCTAGCCTTGAAGGTCAATGGAATTCTACTTAGCTCTTCTATTTGCACCTGTGTGAGTGCACATGTGGGTGAAAGCCCAAGGTCTTCCTCAGGTACTGCTCCTTAGACCATGATCATGTTTTCTGAGACATGGTCTCTGGACAGAACCCAGGCTTGGCTGGCTTATCGAGGCTGGGTGACCAGTGAGCCTAGATCTACCTGTCTCTACTCCCCAGAGATCCAAGCATCTGCCACACTGGGCTTTTGTCAGGGACTCTTGGGATAGAACTCAGGTCCCTGAGCCTGCACTGCAGACATTTTGCCCATTGAACTGTCTCCTCAACCCATGTGCTTAATTCTGATTTTGGCTTCCAGACCTCCTTTTCAAACAGCCATCTCCTCGTAAGCAGGAGATGGGGCAACTCCTACTAGTGTTCTAGGTGTTTTCCGTCCTACTGTTCACTCCCTTCATTCATTAAAGTCGTCAGTGTGACTCAGGGTTTCTCCCATTGCTACTCATGGTTATGGTGTGTGGATCTGAGGAGTCTTCTGACCTTCTGACCCCCTCTCTTGGCTTCTGTTCTTCCCTATTCTCTATAACCTGTAATTGTCTACTGTGACATAAGTCATTGACTTCCACTGGCTCAAGGCGGTGCCATTCCTCTCAGTATTCTCCTCGCCTGCCTTCTGAGGAACCTAAGGTCCATCTCTACAACCACTCTGCGTATGACCTCATCAGACATCAAAGTACAGAGTCAGGCTCCCTGGCCTCCCTGGCCCTCCCTTCAGCATTGACTCTCTTGTCTTTTAAAGCTCCAGTATTCTCTCCCCCTCTCAAAGGCACTTTTCCTCACTCTTCTCACTAAACAAAGAGCAAAGCAATTGCCCTGCTTGGATATTAACATATACTTTTCGTTCACCATTTCTAAGCCAAAGCCATTTTACGTTCTTCCAGGGTCTAACCTTCCTGCAATTATTTACCGGTTGCTAAGGACACGACCTTAAGTGTCATTCTTATTTCTCCTTCCTTATAAGCCACCAATCTCATTAGGCATCGAATCCTGAGGGCACAGCCCGTAAGAGCCACATCTGGCTTCCCTCCGGCAGTGACTGACTGCGAGCCATCTGCATTACCTACTTTCCAACTGCAGTTCTGCTCTCCTATCATGAAACAAGACACTAATGTTAAGTTACATCTTGATGTTTTGTGCTTTCAGTGATCCATGGCTTCCCCAACATGTTGAGTCCTTACCTTAGCATCTATGACATGCTCACCTACTGGGGCCCTGACTCCTTGGCCACCATCCCTAGTGCACAACGTCCTCTGTTCACTTTGTTGCGGGCATACTGCTTCTTCACTGTTACAGTAGAGGTGACTCCCTCTCATAGCTAACATTGTTATTGCTATGGGGAACACCATGGCCAAAAGCCAGGTGGGCAACAGCTCATCACTGAAGGAAGTCAGGGCAGGAACTCACAAGGGGCAGGAACCTGGAGGCAGGAGCTGAGGCCATGGAGGGTGCTGCTCATTGGCTTACACCCCATGGCTGGCTCAGCCTGCTTCTTATAGAATCCAAGGACCACCAGCCCAAGGATGACATCACCCACAATGGGCTGGACTTTTCTCTATCCATCACTAGTTAAGAAAATGTCTTACAGGCCAGCCTCCAGCCTAGTCTGAAGCAGGCATTTTTTAAACTGAGGTCCCTCTTCTCTGACAGCTTTGGCTTGTGCTGAGCTGACATAGAACTAACTACCCAGCACCTCCCTTACTGCAGCCTCTGCGCCCTCTCCGTCACTTGAGTTTTATGCTTGGTGTCACCCCTTGAGGGACACCTGCTCTGATCACACGAGCCCATGAAGCAGGGTTCAGAAACCCCTTCCTGACATGGCTGCTGCTCTTCAACATGCTGTCTGGTGGCTGCCTCTCATCTCCAGTGATCTCCAGGGCGAGCTGTGTCTGTGCAGTTCACAGCTCTTCCTCTGGTTCCTAAGCGTCTGCTCCGTGGTGGGTGCCCAGCAGCTGCTGAGTGTGTGAGCGAATGTGGTCCTGTGCTTGACCTCGCCTGGAGTCTCACTCGTGGCAGGAAGGAAGGGCTGGAGTCTGTGCGTTGTAACTCCAATAATACATTTCATTAAGTGGATTTCATTAACTAGGACCACTCTTAACAGCAGAAAAGACTTAAGAGTTTGTCTCTTCCCTGTAGATGAGAAACATCTCATCAAGAACTGAAGCACTTGAGATACAGAAACAAGGAGCTGCAGGCCGGGATTCGCGGCTGGAGAGTAAGTCCACTGTGGGCTGCACTCAGGGAGAGGTGTGGTGACATACAGGGGAAGGAGGAGTCCCACCGACAGCAGAGAGGTGCAAAGCACTGGGGGAAAGGCACTGTGACATCACCTCAGCTAAAGCACGTGAAAAGGCGAGGAGATGGCCTTGGCAAGCAGCTCTGGGTATCTTTGGCTGGAGGGAATGTTCATTTTCTCATACACCGTGTAAAGATACAGTGCCACCCGTAGAACACATCAGGCGCTCGTGGCTGTGTGCTGACACAGGGAGGGTGTCATCAGAAATGCTGGCCCACACACAGGAGAGCCTGCGCTCTAGGGGCTCTGACGGTATCTCAGCCAGTGTGTACTTCTGTGGGCAGGAGGTGAGACAGCCCATGTGCACTGTAGGGCCACCTTGCCCCAGACTTCTCTCCCCCACATTTATTTCTAATTTGGTTCCTGTGAGCACCAGATAGAGCCTGTCCCCCAAAGACAGTTTACCCTTAAAACATGGGTTGGCAAATTAAGGTGGCCCTACACTGTTCACATTTTCTTACATAAAACTCAAGAGGGGCAAAATCAAGTCTCTCATGATTCACGGGTTTCAGATTCGTTATTGAGAAAACAGACACAGTTTCCAAGATGACTTAATTGTTTTGAAAAAATGTTTCCTTAAATAACAGGCTGGGATCTGAGTCAATACGCAAGCTCGGTGTTTTTTCTAATTGTTATCTCTATTACTTCTTTCACTGAAGCCAAAAGGGGATGCTGAGTATTTAGTTTTTCTAAATCAGACATTATCAAAGAGGAGAGTCCTAAAAAAAGTCTCCCTGGGCTCAGGGCAGAGTGTAATGCAATTTAACCCTGGCTTCTTACTACACATTCCAATGCTTGGGATTCTTCAAGAAAGCATGAAATACTGACTACAGACTATCTTTGCCTCCCCCTTGTCTCAAAATAGTAATAATAATGATAATAATAATAATAGTTCATCATAACAAAGTAGTAATTAAAATGCCATTATGTTCATAGAAAATTATTTTCTGTGAAGAAAAACTATTACAGATAATTCAAAGAATGGAAGAAAAGAATGTGGGCCATTAAGTAGTAATTGTTTTAGTACATGGGCGTGACGATCTGAACCACAGCGATGATTACCTGCTTTACTCACACGGCCAGGATTACATGGTCTATTAATAGTTTACAGGTATGGACGGTGTCTGGCATATTCATTAGCTAAGGGACACATATTTAAAATTTTCTGGATGATTCCCCTAGAATCAAAAGCACCTGAAGTAAACCGTGAGTTTAGAGTTCTCATGCTTCGGGAATACACTTCCAGGCCAATGTTGGATCTCAAGTGTATTTCACAAATCTCAAGTCAGCGTTCTGTGTTTAGGCAGCTGTGTCCATGTGCCCACGATATACATTGATACGCCGAGCACTTGCCTGAGAGCTCTTTCGGTTTCAACGAAGTGGGGTTCACGTGACTGTTACACAACTGCCCTGGATCTAGCACAGACACTAACATCTCATAAGAGACTTGTCAAGTATTTCAGTTCGAAGCTGAGCACTACACAGCCCAAAGGGGCATCAGAAATATGGCGGAGAGCCTCGGTGAGCCAACCAGTGAGTAATTAACGTCTTACTTAATGGTTCACACAGCGGTTATCTAATTATCATTCAACCACTTCACGCTGAATACCCGAGGCTGCCCCCGCCTTTCAAGGTAGAAATCAGTTATTTGCATTTTAGAAACAAAGGTTTACAGTTTTCACAGATTTTTAGCACCATGTCTTAACCTCGATTGTTATATATCTATTTTTCTGACAATTTAAGAAGTCACATGCCAACTGTAATTAATGAAAACCAAACCAAACAGGACAGAACCAAACGAAACCAAAACCAACCGACTGGGACTAGCAGTTAGCACTTTCCAAAGCCATACCTGGGTCGTGACTGGACAGTGTCATCTACTCCGGGAAGACCACTGCTGGATTCAAACCTCTTGGAAGCTTCGCTTTTTCTCACTAATTGTGAATAAAAATATAACAACAGTAGAAGTGATAAAAATATGGAAGCAATCTCATCTAAAACTCAGGCATTTAGCATCAAAGGAACTTGTACGACTCAAAGTCTCAAATGAGTGACAGGGTATACACGTCTTGTGAGGTTGGCTCATGTTAGTTTTTGTTCTTGCTCTTTGTTTTCTTGTTTCTTTCTGAGATGTTGTTTCTCTGTGTAGCCCTGGCTGTCCTGAAACTTGCTTTGTAGACCAGGCTGGCCTTGAACTCACAGAGATCTGCCTGCTTCTGCCTCCCCATACCATGCCAGGCTAGTCACGCTAAGTTTTAAAGACAGTGACTTCCTCCCTATATGATGAAATAATGTCGTCCCTGTTTATAAAAATTTTATTACGTGATAGAACACTTTTAAAAGGAAACATTTTGCAATCTTAACATTTTGACAACTTTTGTTTAAGTTGTGGGTTTTTTTTTTTTTTAAACAAACTCTCGATCATTGATTTTACCAATGAAGACTCAGGAGTCAGATGTTGGGGTGGGAGGCTGCTGGCTCAGAGAGGCAGAGAAAGCACCCAGATGGCCTTCCTTCTCAGCTGACATCCCAAGCAAGAACGCCCATCTCTCACACAAAACAAAACAAAGCAATACAAACAAATAAAATCCCAAAACCCAAAAACAAGAAAAAAACTCCCTCTAAACTGAATGTCCCTCTCTTCTACTTCCTTGTCTGTCTGTCTGTCTGTCTGTTCTCCTGACTCCCTCTTACTCTCTATGGTTTTTCTTAACCACCCTACATTCGCTTCCTGATAACTGGCTGCTTGCTCTGCCTCTTGACCTCCAGCTGACTTTATTTAATCCTGTTTACAATATTCAAGCAGAAAGCTCTTAGACAAAAGGTGTGCGGTAAGGCTGAGCAGCCCCACAACCAAGCATCAGGTTTTTCTAGTAAGTAACACAATCTCGGGGTTCATAGTGTAATCAAATATCCCACAACATTAAATGGCATTAAAAAAGCAATAATAGTTACTTCTTAGAAAGGGTACTTTGCTCGCACCGGATGACTCTTACCTTGCCTGAAGTCTGAGTCCGAGGAAATAATAGACGGGCTTTCACTGGAAGTGCTGAACAGATCGCTGTGGTAAGTTTTGTATCTTCGGACTGGCTCTAAAACAATTTTTAAAAGTGAGGAAGTTTATTAGACATGCGGCACGATTTTTTAAAAGGACATAGTCAGTCTTGAACTTTTACATATTGCTTTAACTTTACCACCGACTAGACTGACTGCATCTGAACAATGAGAAGGAAGGTTCTGGTTCGGGGCGCTCTGCGGAGGAGTATCCACCATTCCAGAGCACACTGCCCAGATTCGGATGCCAGTAAGAAAGCAGTTCAAGATCCCAGCGACCCAGCCCTGTGGGAGGGCCACAGGAACAGCGCATGCGGTTACACTCAAAGCTCTTAGGACAGACTGGATGTTACAGGAGCAACATTCATGACTGTGTTTAGGATGTCACATGTAGTTTCTGTTAGGTGCTTACTATAAGGGATCAAACACCAAAGGGCGCGGCCTAAGAGACTTTACTATGTAGAAGACATATGTGTACGACGGCACAGTGCAAGACAGGATTCTCACTTCTGCCAGAGTGAGGAGAGAGCAGTCAAGATGGCCTCCTGTGTTCAGAGGACGCGCCCTGAAAGGGGCTAAGTAAGGCCTAAGAGGCAAGCGTGGACTGAAATGGAAATCCCGCTTTTAAAAAAACCCTTTCCTAATGTGTATGTATAAGTGTCTTGTCTGCATACATATCTGTGCGCCATGTGTGCCTGGAACTCTTAGAGGCCGGAAGAAGGCGTATAACTCCAGGGGCGGAGTTACACAGATAATTTGTAAACTGCCACGTGAGTGCTTAGGACTGACCGAGGGTCCTCTGGAAGAGCAGCTAGAGTTCCTAACTGCTGAGCCCTCTCTCTGGCCCCCACACCCTGCTTTCTCAATACTCTGGTCCCATCCTACCCTCATCCCCATTGTTCCTGTGGCAAGCACTATCCAGCTATGACCTGCCACACTCCTGGTTCTTCGTCCTCACTGTCCCTGTGATGGGCATTATCCTCCCATGTTCAGTCCCATCCCCTTGTCCTGTGAGGGCGCTATCCATCATGTCCGGATTCTCTTATTCTAACAGCCTTTCTGCGGGATTGCTTCACACGTAACTCAGTATGCAAAACATGGCTTACCAGATCGGGAAACCTGGGCATGGCACCCAAATTCTTTAATTTGATGTTTCCATTCGTTTAATCTAAAACCTCAGATTCCTTACAACTCAAGTCCTTCAAAGGACAGTTCCTAATTTCCCCAGGTTGCTACTCAAAGGCTGTCTCCTCTGTTCCATGTCAGACTGTGTAGCAGTCGCTCTTCCTATTTTGAAGGTGGGGATCCGCTAGTGAGAATTTACGTGAAAGTACAAAGCTTTGTTCACAGTCCCAAACTTATCCCTCAAGAATCTGTATCAAAATGTAGAAACTAAACTCATATAGAAAGCTCATCACATTTTCCCCAAACAAATCCTTCACCTGTATCACCAAACCTGCTGCCAGGTAGTCCTTAGGCACTTCCTGCAAGTGCATGCTGGGTAGCCCTTAGGAACTTCCTGCAAGTGCATGCTGGGTAGCCCTTAGGAACTTCCTGCAAGTGCATGCTGGGTACCACCTGGCGTCCCTCTTTTTGGAAATGCACCCCTCCCCCTTTCCTTTACATTACAGCTTTTCTTTATTACTCTGTAAACTAAGCAGGAACTGGACACTTAACTACCCGCTGGGCCTCCATCCCCACTGTCTCCCTTACTGAGCCTTTCACAAGAAACAGGTGAGCTTCCTCTTCTGTCCAGTGTATTCCCAGTGTGCGTCAAGCATAGAACACTTTCTGAGTCAATGGATGAAATCAGGGGTCACGTGAAGGGGACCTTTAAAAGAGTCACTTTTCACTGCACAAACTGAACGATAGGGTCAGAGGGGGAGGGACAGTAAGGACTGAGAAGGCGAAGCCCATTGTTGCTGTGTCTTGTAGGTTAGGAGGAAAGTGAGCATTTTTGGCCCCGTGGTTTTCGGGTGGTTCTCGAAAAGCCCATTTTTGAAGGTGCAGATGACTGTCAGAAAGACTGATGATGGGAAATGAGCCAGGGGGAGGAGAGATGGAAAAACCACAGAGGGAGAGGCTTCATGAAAAGGAAACAGGTCCATCTTAATAGAACTGGAGGGCTAGGGAAAAGGTAAAAATAAATAAGGAGGAAATCTCAGGATGCACGATGCCTGGTAACAAAGAGCTAGCTGTGTCCTGGGTGCACAGTGGTTAGAATCCTGATCCCAGGGACACTTTATCCTGTGACTGTGATGAGGGACGGTGAAACCCACGGAAAATCTTCCTGTGGCCCTAGGGCTAGGATTTTAGTGAAGCTCAGTTGTCTTGTTTGTGCTGGAAGATGTTCAAGAGACATTAAAGGAAAACAAAGTTAATTAATAATGGAGTGGTTAAACGGAACCGAGAGGGAACACCAGGCTTGTGGCACCAGGAGCAAAATGCTGGGAAGGAGAGAGAGGGGGGGAAGGAGAAGGGGAGACAGACAGATAGACAGACAGACAGAACCTTAAACAAATAAGAGGAAGACATATGACTGTCCATAAACTAACTAAAACGGGCATTCCTAGGATACAGACAGTTGAAGAACAAGGCATGCCATAGCCGATGAGGACACTGTCCAGCCGTGCGTGTAGTCAGCATGAGTATTAAATAATACTGTAACCAATATGAAAGGTTTCAGAATTGAGAAGCATTTCCTAATCCTCTGTAAAAGATGGCATCCTGCTACAGAGAAATCTCGTGGTAAAATAAGAGTTTAAACTCTCTGGTTGAATATGAATGTGATTTGTCAGAGCCGTGGAGGAACAAAACAAACAAACGAAACAAAACAAACAAACAAAACCAACAACAAACAAAACCAGCAGTTTCAACGGAAACAACTTTCACCTAATACCACTTTATACTTAATAACATGATAAACTGTGCATATATTAAATAGTTATGAAAGAAGAACTGTGTCATTCATAGGCACCAAAGTCCTTTTGTTTTATTGTTAACAACCTCTCACACTAAAAGCTTGTGGAATTTTCCAGGGAACCGGAAGCAAATCATAAATCCAGAGCTCCAAGTTTCAGGACAGCTAAACCAGCAAGGCCAAGGAGAGGACCCAGACTTAGAGACGATACAGTTCTTCTATCTTACAAAGCGAGGGAGGAAGGAGCCATGAACCTGTTCAATAAACTGACCAGAGAGGGCTCTCACGCTCAAACAATGTGCCTCAGACAGGAGCAGCTTCTGAGCTATCTAAAGCAGCCCTTGAATTCCCAGCTTCTGAAGTATTTCTGCAATGTGGGTATGGCCGCAAGAAATCTCTATTCTGAGTTCCTTTTGCTGGGTCCCGTTTTGTGTCTGTTTCCTGTAGCTTATAGTCTCTGCTTTGTCTTTCCTTTCAGCCACAGGTCCTTCTACAAGACAAAAGCAACTCTGTTGACCCTCCTGAAAACTTCTTCATAGGCATTTGCCCATAAATGTGTTCTCAGGAGCCCACCCAGGTGCTGGGGGGGTGGGAGGGGGGGACGGGATGACGCTATGTGATGAATATGGCTGAAGGCCTGGCTCTCTAGAAACCTTCTAGATGACTACCTTTGTCTGGTAAGGCAACTAGGGGGAAAGTTAGCAAGAGCTCTATTAGCTGAAATGGAAGGGATTAATTCGGTGAGCTTCTATTCCGAGTGTCACCCAAGTCAGGCACGTCTCTGTCATGTAATAACATGCTAGATATTACTAGATTAAAATTCCCACACAATATAATCTACTCAGCCATGCTTATTTAAAAAAAAAAAAAAAAGGTCTGTAATAGATTAAAGCTATAAATCACAATTTACCAGATATTCGCTTACAACAGCAGTAAAAAGCTGTGACCTTTGTAAGCACGTTTCCCCCTTTCTAAATTAAATACAATATTAACCATTCCAGAAATGTAAAACTACATGTCCTTTGTCAAGGCCATCTTACAAGGAATGGAGAAGCCCATGCTCCACCTTACAGTCCACTTGGGCCATAACACTTCTTGGCTCTGTGATGATCTACATGCCTAGAAGTTTCAGTCGGCGTGGACCGGGAAGATGCCGGTGTCACTCTCTGCTCTGGTCTGTAGCAGGTAGGACAAAATTTTTGGTGAGGCTTCCTAGCATCGGTGAACACTTTGTTTTTAAATGACCCAAATGCTACTAATATTTATCTCTGGGGTTTTTTGTTTGTGTTTTAGTTTTTTCAGTATTTGAGACAGGGTCTCTCTCTATAGCTTTGGATGTCCTCAGACTTGCTGTGTAGACCAGGCCAGGCTGGCCACAAACTCACAGAGGTCAGTCTGCCTCAAAAGTGCTGGGATTAAAGGCGTGCACCACTGCAAGTGGAGATGTTTTCTGTCCATGTAATTCTTGCACTTTAGATCTGGTTCAGATCCTAGGAGTGTAGTATTAATTGGGTAATTAAGAAAAAAAAGCCCAATTATTATGAGATTCTCCAAATATATAGAAAAAAACATAAATGCCATATATACATTTCTTAATACCAACCAGAATTTAACTGGTATCAGACCATTTTGTGTTTGTGTATATACGTGCACATACCCATGTTTGTGCTCAGATGAACATGTACATGCTCACATACACATGTACGTGGTCACATGTACATGTATGTGCTCATATGTGCATGTACATGGTCATATGCACATGTATGTGCTCACAGGCACATATATGTGCTCATATGCACATGCACCTATAGAGGCTAGAGCTCGGTGATCTGGCTAGGCTGGGTGGCAGTGAGCCTAAAGCTCTGCCTGTCCCCACTTTCCCAGCACTGCGAATGTGGACGTGCACCACGATGTCCTGCTTCTGTTTGGGTTCCTGGGACTGAACTGAAATTGTCATTCATGCCCCAAAATGTTTAACAACAGAGCTACATCCCTGAACCTCAACCCATTTTAAAAAGCCAAAAGGGGCTGGAGAGATGGCTCAGGCGTTAAAGGATAGGCTCACAACCAAAAAACCAAAAGATCCTTCTAAAAACGTTATTTACAGCATATTATAAAGTCTTCTGAATGAAAACTGTGATCCTATGCCGGGGACCTACAGTATACACAACTAGATAGCATTTTATAGATTCCCATGTGACCACCATCTTCACCACACTCTCCCTGTAGCAGGACTCTGTGCTCACCTTCGGGGCGTTAAACTGCTCTGCACCTCATCTGTTGGTTTATAATCTCTGTCACCTACTAAAATGTGCACACAAAACGTTCAATGAAGAAACTGGTATTCAAGGGTCCATTTCCTCTAAACTATCTCATCCTTCAGAGAGCTTCCTTTTTAGTTTCCAGACACAGTAGATGAAGTTCTGGAAGTCATCACAGTGTTAAGAACAGTGAAAGGCACACGACGAGATCAAAGTCACCAAAGTGTGCTTGTGAGACACACACACACACACACACACACACACACACACACACACACACCATCTGTACAGTAGGAAACGCTGAGACAAATAGGCACTAGAGAAGAAGGACTTTGAGAATGTTGGTATTTTGTAATCCTGCATACAGCACTTTTTCAAAAGGAAGAGTGTCCTGAACTGCTCACAAGGCTTCAGCATAGTATGAATATTTTTTACCTTTTACTGACAGCTTCATACTGTGAACAGAACTGATAGCCACTCTATGGTCACACTGACTTCACTGACAGCAATTAACAGGCAGCATCTCATTCTTTACAAGAAAGACTCACAATTTCTGCTAGTGCAATAGCACACCTCGTGACTTAAGTGCTTGAAATCCCTGACATGCCCTCGTGAACACTGTGGCATCACACGCTGAGTCTGAAGATTTGCGTATGATTCTGGGCTCACATGAAACTCTTTCACTTGATTGTTCTCACGATTACAAACGGTGACTGCTTTTCTAGTTCCTCCCCCTCTTAAAAGAAAAAGGCCCAGAAAATGAAATAGTTCAGTAATCCATCAGCAGAGAAGCACAAGTTGCCCTGCTGGGTCTTGAACCTGTGCTTACACGTCAGGAGTGACGTCTGAGACCAGAGACCGTGTGTGTCTCTCGTGAGCTTCCTGGGTCCCAGTATTCTGCACCGTACTGTGCTCTGATAAACAGAATGTGCTCTAGCAGCCCCTGAGAGATGATCGTGAGAAGTGCAAAGCCTAACCCTGGAGATAAGGTTTGAGAAGAAGGATATCCGGAATCTCTAAGGCTAGATTTGATGTCCACACTTGCTCTCTGAACAAAACAGTTTGTTCTGTTTTGGTGGTTACTAGCCATACAGATTCAAGAGAGTTTGCATTCCCACCGCTCCCACTGTTTGAAAATGCTTTTCCCCATTTGATAAATTAAGAGAAATATCTATGGTCAGTTTATCGTGACTTATACCAAAGAGTAATTTTGCTCTTCCTGCCCCATAAATGCTTCTGATACCCATAAAACGATGTGGGCACACTGGCCTGTGGTGGCCCCTGGCCAATGTGGCTGTGTCAGGAAGATAAAGCAGTTCCTGAGCACACGGCAGTCGCAGGCTGGCCTCATGTGGCTCTCAGCCCCTAAGGTAGAACGTGCAGACACACTATCTCCAGCATTTGGCCGTCCTGCTCCATGTGCCAGCCCCTGGAAACACCTCTCACCCTTTGTTCTTTCCAACCGACATGTTCATTCATACATGACACCCATTTGTAACAGGAGAACTCTAGTAATAATGTCACTGGTATCTAGAACCCATGGGCCACTAACTAGTAATGTCACTGGTATCTAGAATCCATGGGCCACTAACTAGTAATGTCATTGGTATCTAGAACCCATGGGCCACTTACTAGTAATGTCATTGGTATCTAGAATCCATGGGCTACTTACTAATATAACTTTCCTGCTTGCTGGCATTTACTCTTATGGACCAGTTACCAGTGCAATAGGGGCTTAAAACTATTATTTTACCTCACAGAATGGTTTGGGATAACAATCTGTGTGTTTTTTTGTTTTGTTTTGTTTTGTTTTTTTACTTACTTTCTTTTTATTTTACTTAGAAATAAGGTAGAGAAACAAATAGTTCATAACTAGCATTTTGATACCAGCAAGAACATGTTAGGCAAACAATAATTCTCATTCTGGGGATGACAGCATTATGAACTCATCCCTTTGGTTTTCTTAAATGTAAGTATCAAGTAAAAGACTGAAAACTGAACTTTTTCCAATGAAATGTTGAAACCTCAAAATTAACACTAGGTGCTTATGAATTCCAGCTGCCCAACAGATGTCGGACCTATCGACAAGGAACACTGGGCCAGGACCAGGGGTCGTGATACTTGAAAGACACAATGACTAATTTTGAAGTGGACTGATGACATAGCTCGCTAAATAATGATATTTAACTGGCACTTCTGTAGAAGACTGAATTATCTGTCCTTTCTACACTGTGTATTTTTTTTTTTTTGGTTCTTTTTTTCGGAGCTGGGAACCGAACCCAGGGCCTTGCGCTTCCTAGGCAAGTGCTCTACCACTGAGCTAAATCCCCAACCACTCTACACTGTGTATTATGCAAACTGCAGTGTGGCTCTGACTGTTGGCAGAACTTCACACTCCAGCTTCCTTATCGCTCTCCCATAGTGAAGAATCCATTATGGTAATCACAACACAAGAGATGTCTGTCAGAGAGTCCTGGTGACAACTAGACAACTTCACAGCTATTAAGGCGAAGTCCAGAAAGTAGAAATGAAAATGTGGGGCTGGGGATTTAGCTCAGTGGTAGAGCGCTTACCTAGGAAGCACAAGGCCCTGGGTTCGGTCCCCAGCTCTGAAAAAAAGAACCAAAAAAAAAAAAAAAAAAGAAATGAAAATGTTCTGGCACTAAGGAAGGAAGACCCCAGGACAGATCAGAAGCAGTCTCCTGCAGAAGTGAAGACAAGAGCCTGGGGATAGAGACCAGACGCCCTGACAGAGGAATGTGTGTGGGTGGGTTTCCCGCACCCATGGGACAGCTCACAATGACCAGGAACCTCAGGTTTAGGAAGGCCGATGGCCTTTTCTGGTGTCAGCAGGCACTACACCAGATGTGCTATATACAAGCATACATCCGAGCGGGGGAAACACTCAAACATAAAATAAAGGTAAGGAAGCTTAATACCCCTTTATTTGTGTTATGTGTGTCTGTGTTTTACGTGCACATGAATGTGTGCATTATCCACCAAGTAAAAGTCGGTATCGGACCCCCTGAACTGGAGCTACGTTTTCATACTGTTGTGTGGGCATTTGGGGATGAACCTGGACCCTCGGGAGGACCAGCAAGAACTGAGCCAGCTCTGCAGCTCACCCTTTTAAAAAGTAAAGAAAAAGCCATGAAATTTAAAACTGGTTTTTAATCACAGAACCCTGGGCCTTCTGTCTGGCTTTCTTTCTGTAGACAGCTAGCTGAAAGCTTAAATGTTGCCCTGACAGTGATAACTTATGATCTTTAAACTTTGATTATAATTTCATTGGATCTTTGTTGAATCTAACATTCTCACTGTTCCCAGAGAATTTGGAGTGCTCAGTGTCAAACACTGCATTTGACAGGTCCATTCCTCGTTGCTTCAGCTACAGGACTAGCCTCTAATGCTCCTCCATGACAGAACCTCATGGAATACCCAGGACAGTAGAGCACAGCCACCATGGGGTCTCAGCCCTGGCACAGGAGGGCAGCTTGCGGGCAAAACCCAGTCTCCTGTCCAGCCTTTCTTTCCCAATGCTACCCTGTTCCATTATATTAAACTGTATCCACTTTTGGAGAGACAGTCATTTGTTAGGGGTCCAAGTTCCCAGGCAATAACAATTCTTAACAATGTATCTGGTCTCTTCCTGAAATCTGCATGAGGAATGGAAGAATCTTATGACCAGGTTCAAGACACCCAGGTTGGAAACAGGTTGACTGTAAAAAGTATATCATGTATCTCTTTTTGTCAAGTCATTTTTATTTAGTCATTTGTATGAGCCTTGGGCAATGAGCAGAGTCAAATACACCCAGACTCTTTGCAGATCAAACCCCACAGGCGAGCTGAATGGTCAACCCCGCTGAGGTCTACGGAGCTGACTGAGGTAAATAAAGACCCCTTTCCGGAGGATGGGTCTGCACCAAAGAAGGGCGGCAGTCGAAGAGTCCTGTGTGGACTGTCAGTTCAGTGATCCTCCTTACAACGCAACAGAATGTAAATGTGGCAATTTCACTTCTGTTAGGTTGCTCTAAATCATCTTTCTGTTTATGTTTCAGTCCTTTTCCTTTGAGTGTACCGGAGACCAAACCTAAGAAGGTGGGTGTGGGACGCCACTCTATTGCCAGCCCCAGGACTTTTTTTCTTAAGTGGACTAACAATAGAAAATCTCAAGCCAGAACTGTGGAAATCCGTGAAAGAAATAAGCACCTGACAGAAACTGACAGAAACTCAGCTATTAGTCAGATCTGGGATACTGGGTATGCTATTAAAGCCCCAAACAGTGTTTGAATAAAGATGTACCCTAAGACGTCATCTAATCCTAAAATTACTGAAATCCATTAGCAGCTGTCAGTTTCAAGACCACAAAGGACTGAATAGATTATTTTTAAATGCCCTAAACTATGAATATTTATGGAAGAAATACACAAATATAAATAGTGTGTACATTAGCAACACAGACTGTTCTGCCTGGCTTGTCACACATAAAGCCGCCGTTTTCCTGAGAATTCAGCGAGACAAACAGGATTGATTTCTGTTTTCCTCTCTCTTTGTGCACTAGTTAAAACATCCTCTGCACTTCTGTTTGTCTAGCTGTGTCCATTACCTCATCTGCAGAGAAACAGCCCAGTCGAAAACCAGTCGGCCCCAAACCAAAGACCAGTCAGGATTCTAGCTTCTGGAATGCTATACCTCAAATGTTCCCACAAATAACGTGCTAGTAAAGCAGGCGTCAGTTATTGCTACTTCCAAATATAATACTAGCGGCTTATTCACGATGATGTAAGCATTTGCATAACAAACCCATAGTCTCAGGTTTTGTTTATGGGGTTTTTAAAATATCTTCTGGAAAAACACAGGCAGGGTTTCCGTGACAGCAGTTCACAGTATAAAGATTCAGAATGGAAAACGTCTAGTTATTAAACAAAGCATGTTGTAATTTTAAGAAAGAAAGCTTGTTCTTCCTGTTTATATATTCTAAGGAACATAAAATTTCAAGATCTGGGTAGAATGGATTAGCTACTTATACGTTTGTATAGCTAGTTATCTTCAAGGAAATACCTGTTTTAGACTCAAGTTGGCGTATCTGAGTTCTACTAAAGCATGACATACTCCATGATGACACAAGTAGATCGCATGCTGGATACATTTTACTATATAGGTAGTCAAATTAAAAGTCACTTACTCAAACGAATATATTATGCTGATAACCATAGTACAATTTAAGACTTCTCATCCCATTCATATTTGATCTCTTTGACTCTCAAGCCGAGGTTCAAAGATAAATAATTTTACTAATCCATACTAATATTAACTTGCAAAATATTAAGGCAAATATTCCTTGAAAGCCAATACATAGACACTATTTCTTTTTCTTGTCTGTGTGTGCATGGGCGCACGTTGCATGTGTCTGTGGGGGGAGGGTGTATGCAGTGCATGCAGGCAGGTATGTGAGCGTGTGCCTGCACATGGGTAGGTCAGAGGAAGACAACAGGTGCCTGTTCTGCTGTTTCTCGCCATACTTTCCTCAGGCAGAGTCTCTGGCCACACTGGAAGCTTTCTGCTTCAGCTAAGCTGGCCATGCTTCGGGATCTGTACGATTCTGCCCCCTAACACTGAGGTCACAGGCATGCATGTCCACACCCAGCTCCTTACAACATCTGCTTTTATTAATCTGTTTCTTTGTACACAGAGCAAATGTTCTTAGCCACTCTGCCATCTCAGCTCCATGGTGGTATTATTACTATTATTATTATTATTATTATTATTATTATTATTATTATTATTATTATTGACACTGAGGCTCACTAGGTAGCCTTGGCTGGCCTGGAACTTACTAGGTAGACAGGGCTGACCGGCTGACCTCAAATTCAGAAATCTGCCATCTTCTCCTTTCTAGATGCTGGGATTAAAAGCCTGAGCTATCATATCCAAAATAATATGGTTTTATTTTAATGTTCACACTGAGAAATGATTGCTCATCCTAAGTGTCAGAAATACTCATCTGCAGGTATGTATCTTCACCGTTTGTAGGCTGCGTGTAGTAGCTCCATCTGTGTGACTAACAGTTGTAATGTCTTGTGAGCACAAAGGCAGTTCTAGTCCCGTGTGAGCTATTGCTGTGGACCAATGAGAGGGGGTGGCAATGATTCTCAGGCACAGCCCAGCCTCTTAAGCTACAGGAGGTGCCCGCTCTGTGCTGTCACAATCCTAAAAGCTAAAACTGATATAGTGAGCAAACCTATAATTTTAATTTCCATCTTTGAAAGATTCAAAACCAATTCAGATCAAGAATGCATAGCACCAGGGCTGGAAGGACAGTTTTCCAGGCAGGAGCGATGGTGCTCCTGAGAGGACCTGGGTTTGGTTCTCAGTACCCACGTGGCAGCTCACAACTGTCTGTACCTCTGCTTCTTGATGCTCTCTCCTGGCCTTCACAGGCACCAGACACACTCATGGTGGGCAAACATACATGAAGCACTCACACAAACACGTAAAGAATGTACTGTATTACCTCATAAAGTTGGCTAGTACTTTATAAGATGCATATTACACACAAGCTTGCAACATCAATTAAATAGCCATTATTTCCTCCATATTTCTAGATTCTTTACTAATTAGTACTTTCTAAGTTAAAGAAAAATACTGCAATATGGCCTTTAGCAGAAAGAAGGCAGTCTGTGGAATGCTTGCACTGAACTGACTGCCTGAGATGGTTATGGGGTGGGGGCACAGGCAGCTAACTGGTCAAGTGCTTGCTGTGCACGCATGAGCACCATGTAAAAGCCAGGTTTGGGGACAAGACGTATTGTCCCAGCACTCTGTGTGGGCAGGGGTCCTGGGCACGAGGAAGAGGGAGGACAAGGAGACCAGTAGACCTCTCCCCTGGAGAGCCTTGGATCCCGTGAGAAGCCCTGTCTCAGAAAACAAGGTGGTGGCTGGAGAGATGGTTCCCTTATGGGCACATTCTTTCTTCCAAGGAACCAAGTTGGCCCCAAGCCCCTATGTAATGGCTCCCAGTTCTAAGGGATCTGACACCTTTGGATTCTGAGTATTGCATTCAAGTTTATGACATCCACACTCCCCACATATACATGAAGCTAAAAATCGAGGTCTTTTTTGAGAAAAGGTAGCTAGCTCCTGAGGAACAACACCCAAGGTTGATCTCTGGCCTCCAGATACACACAAATACACATGCATCTGCACACACATGAACAAGCACCCCTCTGCACACAGAGAAGACAGCTATGCCTTTAAGTATGGCACTCCTTATTCTAAAGTGCTTTTCAAATGTCTATGACAAAGACTAACACAGTTATGACCAAGACACAGGGAAAGCTGCAAAGCTTTCATACTCAAATGCATTCCAGATTTGGCCAGCTTGATCTGCCTAAGAGTCCCAGGGCAGGTGTGTGTGTGTGTGTGTGTGTTATGTGTCCTTGTGTATGAGCGTGTGTCTGTATGGATGTTTAATTGCCTACCCACTTTTTCTCTTGCATAAAGGTTGCCAAAATAGCCACTACCCACATATTTCAAACATAATTCAACTCAATTCAATGTACTGATTTTCTTTTTGTCTGTGACCTGAATATTTTGGAAACAGCTTTACCACAGAATGACCAGATCTAACATGTGGTGGGTGTGGGGGTGCACACCTTGGGGCAAGCTTATCTCCGGGTTCCAGACTAGCCAAGGTAACATGGTGAGACCATTATCTAACTTATCAAGTTAATCTTACACTCTTCAAACTAAAAATAACCTGTTTAATCACGTGCCTGCATTATCTAATTAATCTATTTTTGTTAGGTCTACGTTAAAGGTGGCATAACTCAGACTAGGGAAGATCATTCGATTTATAGACACGAAAAGTCTAGACTGACTTTATTCAGATCTACACACAGAGATACCATGCTTTGGGAAACGTCGATCTCAAAGGTTATTTCACACCAGCTCTTCCTGTCCTGGTCTAGAAGCTGTCGACTTGGAGCCCTCCTAGTGCACAGCTCGCTCACCCTGATGGCTGGATGCCATGCTATTTAGCTAGGAGAGCCTAGCTGGCTGATGGCTGGATGCCATCCACAGCCTCTCAGCACCAGGAGCCTCCAAAGAGACAGCACATACCTGAAGCTGCCTGACCCTTGAGGAGTGCAGATTTAAAGCGCTGGGAGGGGCCTGGGAGCATCCAGCTACAGGGCTCTGTAGCACTCACTCTGGTTGGAGTTTTGATCAGAGAGTGAACAGAAACAGGCAGGAGTCAAAGTGACCTAGACGTAAAGACCTGGCCATGGAAATCAGACTGGTGGGATAGTTTAATATTTTAATTCATTTATCTCTCAGACAAACAGAGAATTACTAACCTTCTACATTCATGGCTTCTCTCAGAACCTGAAGTTTCTTTTGTCTCTCTCGAATTCGGTCCAAAGCGCTCGAAACAGCGGAGGAAGCCGGCAGTTCTCGGCTGTGGATCACTGGCTCTGCTTTCTGAGGGCCGAAGACATCCAAGGCAATGCTTCCGTCAGAGTACCGTCCTTCTTTCTTCCTAGAAGTGATCGACGTCCGTCCCATCACTGTCTCAGGGTCACAGTGTTGGTACCTTCCAATCTCTCCAGAAAGGTCTCTGTCGGCCGCACAGAGCAAGTCCATGGACGAAGCCCAGGTCTTCTTCTTAGAGAGTACGTCAATGTGTGGACTACTAGTTTTGAACTGGTAAGGGGAGGAGAAAGGCTCAGAGTCTTCATGCCTGGAATTATTATCGGAGGGAATTTCCTTGGAATAATCTTCCTCCTCTTGTGTGTCTCTGACGGACAGAAATCCCATAGATTTACTAAGCCCTTTGTTAAGAAAGGTCTGCTGAGAGAGTGGAGCCTTGTGTGTGTCTAGTGCGTCAGAAGTGGAGCTTCTTCCTGGAATGATAAGAATCTATCATGTATGCGCAGAATCGATAGAAGATCAGCCAGCACGAAACCCACGCTGACACGGAGAGTGCTGCCAGCTCCACAATGGAGGGTGGGAGACAGACAGCCTCAGGGATGCCGAGGGTGGGAACACGGCCACTGAACACACACATCCCCGAGGCCGATGGTTCTTTCTGCTGTACTTTTGTGATACCGGGGACTGGACCCAAGCCCTTGTACATGCAAGAAGACAGCCACTGAGCTATACTGTGCCACAGTGCCTCCTAGGAAACGACGTGAGTGACACTGAAGTAGTATTTCTACCACCAAAGGTAAACGATTTGGGTTTAAAATGAAGTTAAGTTGTAAATGGCAGCGACTTTTGTAGAACACAATTATTTATGAAATGATTTAGGAGAATATGATGCCTGAAATAGGCTCTCGGTTTCTAAATACTTAAACATGTGTTTCCAAAGTAGGAAGTCCTGGTGCATTCTGACCTTTTAAATACATAAGTTTAAAAAAAAAAAAACCAGAATTGCTTCTGTTCTGCATAGGAAGAAAATTTGTAATGCATGCAATTATTGAGTTCAAGATTATACTGTAACTAGATATGTTTTTAGAAAACTTCACTATATCTAAAACCCAGATCATTTCCATTGAAATTGTTGAAGAAATCCAGTTTTTCATGACAGATTATCATGCAGACTAACACTAGCTGCAATACTAAATTTAGCTTCACCTTTATAGTTCAGTAGAGTTAAAGCCAGGTATTTATGGTGTTTGAGACATACCAGAAATGTCCATCCAGCTATATTAATTACCTAAATCCACACATTCGGCACTCAAAATGGATCTATCCAGTCAGTACTGGAAAAAAATGTAGAAAATATTTTAAAGTTACAACCTAAAACCCTGACAACTGTCTCCGGTATATTCTGTGATTCTTTTCGCAAACAAATATGCTATATAATTATGACTAGATCTTTCTGAGTTTGCAAACTCATCTGAAGCAATCAGTTGTCTCTTCACAGTAATAACTGTAAGCTTTAATTATCTGATAACAAATTTGCCCTAAAAATTTAAAAGCACATTTGTAAATAACACAAACATCATGCTGTTTATTTCACATCTCTGTGAACATGGATCTAATTAAATGTAACAACAGATGGCTTCCCTATTTGATATACTGGAGGACATTAGGAAAGATACTACAGCTCACCCAGGCAGTTCTAATAAAATCTAGCTTCTAATCTAAGTTGGAAAGCTCTCTGTACGGCTGTGACACAGTCCTTTAGGGGTAAGTGAAATTCTTACACAAACCACATACTGAATTTAAAATTGTAATGACTGCAAAATAGACATTCTTGGAACCTAGTGAAAATACAGAAAAGAACTAAAAAATAAAAGAACTGAGAGGACTCTGGGTCACAAGCCACACATAAATGCAGCCGTCCTCTTTCTTTCTGGTCCCTAGAGTCTAGGCAAGCAAACACACTTTGGAAAATTTGAGCAGGAAAAGGACACCACAAATTCGTGCTCAAACACTCCGTCGCTTGGTAATACGTGTTAACAGTAAACTCACTCACTTCTACAATGGTCTTCTTCAAACTGCCACTTTCACTGTCGTTTAGCTGGTGATCCCACCTCACTTCCCGCCAAGGCAACAGCACCTTCCTGTGGCTCTGGCTACCCACCCACTCACATAAGAATACTTTCCTTCTTGTCTCAAAGCATGATGCTTCCCAACAGTGGAGGCCAAGCCCCAGCATGTAATCTGAGTTTACTCAGATTCCCTCACTGTTTACTTTACCAAAAGTGTTTGTTTTTGCTTAACTTCTCTGCTGTGCACACACAGTGCCAGTATCTCTCCCCTTTTATTGAACTTTTGCCATTAACACAGAAATACCATCAAATTTTTCTCAGAAGACAAACCAAACCAAGACAGACTGCTCCCATCAGCACTCCCCTTGACCGCTGTCTTGCAATGCCTTACTTTTTATTCACTCGTTCCCCTGCTTGGGTCAGCGCCTGGCCACGCCGTGCCTGGCCAGCCCTCACTAAGCATAACTAGTGTCTTCCCTGCTTAGGCTACTCAACCTATTCTAGATTTTCCCTAATCCTCCAATGGTTTTCCAAAGGCTGGGTTTCCTTGAGTATCAGGTTCAGAACTACGCCCACCCCACACTTTGTGTTTGCATTATAAATTTTTACTAACGATTCTTTAAATAGTAACTTTTTGATAACTGGGATTTAAAAACTCCAAACTTACTTTCTTAAGGTGTGTGGTGATGGTATGCCTGTGAGGCGTCCAGCCCCCAACTGACACGTCAACCCTTAACCTAAGGCTCAAGGAGCATCGCAGAAGAAGGGGCAGACATATAGTAAGAGCCAGGAACCAGGAAGGCCACCACTCGACTAGGTAGTGTCCCTAGACATCATAAGAAAATAACCATGAACTCCCAGCCATATGCTTGTCTGACTAATCCTGGCCTCCTGACAATACTGGTTGACATGGCAACATGGACGGAAGGGAAATCCACAAATCCTGTCCTGAGATGAACTCTAGGCGATCAATTGGGGGATCAGTTTCCTCCAGTGACAGGGTCCCAAATAAACCATCCAATTATAAGTAGTCAGTCCTGGACACACATAAAGATGGCCAATGCTACAGGGACTCAGCAGACTGTGCCTGTGCACATGCACACGTATGTATGTATGTAACAGTATTTATAATGAAAGAGGTCATGAATGTGGGGGGGGGGAGGCAGGAGTGGCATAGATGAAATATGACAGTCTCAAATCAAACAAAACACATTCGTATGAATAAGATAAAGGTAAGTATTTAAAAGCACACTAAAATACACAGGGAAAATAAAAAAACTACTTAAAAGATAGTCACAATTTTGTTTCTACAAATCTGTCAAATTTAATTCTGGTGTAATTCATTCTTCAAGTTTTCAAATCCTATCTGCTGACAGTCACAGACTTAAAGTCTCACACAATGATTCCATATAAAAGACGGTATCAATTCATGATTGAAGCATTGTTGGTGAGCAGTGGGAGCATGGAAAAGACAGTGAGACAGAATCTGAGAAGGTCTGAGAAGGAAGAAAGATGAGGAGAGGAGTGACAGACCTGAGGGCACTGGGCAAAGACTGCGAACAAGGTGTGAAGCAAGCAGGAGATCCGTGTAACAAAATGACCTGATGCAGAAGTCTAAGAGATACAAAGTTATGAGTCTCGGAAATGTCAAAGGGGGAGAACCCACTGCGGCTAAGTACAACAAAGCCAAGGGGTTGTTACTGCAGTGCTCTGCCCCTGACTGCTTTTATTTGTATTTCAGAATGAAACAGAGACATGTCCTTGAGGTAGGGTGGAAACAGCACACGGTAAAAGCAGATGTCGGCTGACCCAAACACGTCATCTTTTAAACCAAAGGTTTAAACCAATATTTTAAAGTAAATACTCCTTCCTGTCTGGCCAGACGATGCTCACACTTTGTCATGCTAACGATGCTCTCCAGGTCTTCAACTGCACAACCAGACACAGAGGTGCCTCATTTACCCATTATGGGGTGAAAGGTTTTTTGGGGTTTTTTTGTTTGTTTGTTTGTTTTGTTTTTAATAAAAGGTTCTTCATGTAAAATACAAGATGTGGTATAAAATAATAATCCTGAAAAACTGTAAATCTTACTAAATAAAGGACATAACATGGCAACATATGCTTTATGATGTTAAGGCACTAGGGGAAAATTCACTAATCTAGTAATTTAAAATGTGAGTTCAAATCTAGAACCTACCATATGAGTGAGAAAAAACGCGGGCATGCTAGGCTTCTTAGAGCCCATGTCTGCTGGCCAAAGAGCACGTGCTGGTAACAGCAGCACCATTTGCTAGTCAGTTCTTGAGACTAAGTGAAATGCACACCAGCTGACTGCTTTCCCAATGCTTCCAAACGTGTGCATGTTACTGACAGTATTTTTCTCAGCTATCAATAAATAGCATTGCAGCCACCAATGAAGCATGACAGCCTTGTCACTGGGGCACAGTTCCTCACCCTGACAGTTTCTCCTTCCACTGTGCTAGCAGAGCACACCGACCTGCCCTCATTAGCACACTGTCTCACTATAAAGACGATCCCTTACACGATATACCTGTACTTATGTGTGTGAATATGCACTTCATTAGCTTTGCACACCTTACTCTGTAGCAGAACAATAAGAGACTTTCGTATTTGTTTCAAATTTATAATTTCATATAAAATAGCTTCTGAGAGAGTGATAGTCGAGGGGACTGATTAGAAAACTTAAAAGTCCAGCTTAGACGGCATCATGTGGCAGAAAGACTACTATCAAGAGACTTTGATAGAGATCAGCCCATAAGCCGGGCCGGTCGGTCAATCTCCATGTTTCACATTTCCTCCCTCTACAACACAGGGGTCTGACTCAATGTCCCCTGGTTTAGAGATGACAGGATCAGTAAGCTAACCCATCTGAACTTTCCTGAGCTCTTCTCAAAAACAGAATAAATCAAATTTTCTTTCTCTTTTCTGTATCTGCTTTGTTTCCCTAGGCATATGATTACCTACTTAAGAGAGGATTTTTAACTTCTCTTGAGAAAAATAATGAAATCAAAGATCAGGAGTTTCCCATAGAAGTCTGCTCTTCTTCTTCTTCTTCTTCTTCTTCTTCTTCTTCTTCTTCTTCTTCTTCTTCTTCTTCTTCTTCTTCTTCTTCTTCTTCTTCTTCTTCTTCTTCTTTTCTTTTATTGGATATTTTCTTTACATTTCAAATGTTATCCCCTTTCCACTCCAAACCCAATATCCTACCCTAGACTCCTGCTTTTTTTTTTTTTAAGAGTTGTTCACCTACCCACCCACCCACTCCCAACTCCCTGCCCTGGCATTCCCCGACACTGGGGCATCCAGCCTTCACAGGACCAAGGGCCTCTCCTCCCATTGATGCCCCCCTAAGGCTATCCTCTGCTACATACGCAGCTGGAGCCATGGGTCGCTCCGTGTGTACTCTTCAGTTGGTGGTTTAGTCCCGGAGAGCTTTGGGGGTCTGGCTCCTTGATATCACTGTTCTTCCTATGGAGTTGCAAACCCCTTCAGCTCCTACAATCTTTTCTTTAACTCTTCCATTGAGGACTCCGTTCTCAGTCCAATGGTTGGCTGCACACATCTGAATCTATGTTTGCCAGGCTCTGGCATGGCCTCTCAGGAGACAGCTATATCAGGCTCCTGTCAGCATGCACTTCTTGGCATCAGCCAATACTATCTAAGTTTGGTAACTATATGTGGGAGAGATGCCCTGGAGGGGCAGTCACTGGACGGCCTTTCCTTCGGTCTCTTCTCCTCACTTTGTCTCTGTTATTTCTTCTGGTGAGTATTTTGGCCCCCCTTCTAAGGACTGAACCATCTAAACTTTAGTCTTCCTTCTTCTTGAGCTTCATGTGATCTGTAAATTGTATCTTGGGTATTCTGAGCTTTTGAGCTAATATCCACTTATCAGTGAATGCATACCATGTGTGTTATTTTGTGATCTAAGGAACATTACTTCTTTAGGTGCTTCTCAGCTATATTCAATATTCCATAGTTGAGAATTCTTTGTTTAGCTCCACACCCCATTTTTTTTAATAGGATTGTTTAATTTTCTGGAGTCTACCTTCTTGAGTTCTTTGTAAATATTAGATATTAGCCCTCTATCTGATGGTAAAGATCTTTTCCCAATCAGTTGGTTGCCATTTTGTCCTATTGACAATGTCCTTTGCCTTACAGAAACTTTGCAATTTTATGAGGGCCCATTTGATCCTAGAGCATAAGCCATTAGTGTTCTGTTCAGGAAATTTTCCCCAGTTCCCATGTGTTCAAGGCTCTTTCCCACTTTCTCTTCTATTAGTTGGAGAATAGCTGGTTTTATGTGGAGGTCCTTGATCCACTTGGACTTGAGGTTTGTAAAAGGAGATAAGAATGGATCGATTTGCATTCTTCTGCATGCTGACCACCAGTTGAACCAACATTTGTTGAAAATGCTACCTTTTTTGCACTGTATGGTTTTAGCTCCTTTGTCAAAGATCAAGTGAGCACAGGTGTGTGGGTTCATTTCTGCGTCTTCGATTCTATTCCACTGAACTACCTGCCTGTCTCGCTACCAATACCATGCAGCTTTTATCACTACTGCTCTTTAATACAGTTGGAGGTTAGAGATGGTGATTCCCCCTTAGAAGTTCTTTTATTGTTGAGTATAGCCTTTGCTATCCTGAGATTTTTTGCTATTTCAAATGAATTTGCAACTGCTCTTTTTAACTCTGTGAAGAATTGAATTGGAATTTTGATGGGGATTGTATTGAATCTCTAGATTGCTTTTGACAAGATGACTATTTTTACAATATTAATCCTGCCAATCCATGAGCATGGGAGATCTTTCCATCTTCTGAGATCTTCCTCGATTTCTTTCTTCAGAGACTTGAAGTTCTTGTCATACAGATCTTTCATTTGCTTGGTTAGAGTCACACCAAGGTATTTTATATTACTTGTGACTATTGTAAAGGGTATCATTTCCCTAATTTCTTTCACAGTCTGTATATGCTTTGAATAGAGGAAGGCTACTGATTTGTTTGAGTTAATTTTATGTCCAGCCACTTAGCTGAAGTTGTTTATCAACTGTAGGAGTTCTCTGGTGGAATTTTTGGGGTGACTTAAGTATACCATCATAGCATCTGCAAATAGTGATATTTTGACTTCTTCTTTTCCAATTTGTATCCCTTTGACTTTCCTTTGTTGACTAATTGCTCCCCTAGGACTTCAAGTACTATAGTCAATAGGTAGAAAGAGAGCAGGAAGTCTTGTCTATGTCCCTGATTTTAGTGGGATTGCTTCAAGTTTCTCTCCATTTAGATTGATGTTTGTTACTGGTTTGCTGTATATTCCTTTTACTATGTTTAGGTATGGGCCTTGAATTCCTGATCTTTCCAAGACTTTTACCATGAAAATGTTGAATTTTGACAAATACTTTCTCAGCATCAAAAGAAATGATCATGTGTTTTTTTTCTTTGAGTTTGTTTATATAGTGGATTGAGTTGATGGTTTTCCGTATATTGAACCATCCCTGCATGCCTGGGATGAAGCCTACTTGATCATGATGGATGATCCTTTTGATGTGCTCTTGGTTTTGGTTTGCAAGAATTTTATTGACTATTTTGGCATCGATATTCATAAGGGAAATTGGTCTGAAGTTCTCTTTCTTTGTTGGGCCTTTGTGTGGTATAAGTATAAGCGTAATTGTGGCTTCATAGAACAAATTGGGTAGTGGTCCTTCTGTTTCTATTTTGCGGAATAGTATTGTGAAGAGTAGTGGTATTAGGTCTTCTTTGAAAGTTTGATAGAATTCTGCACTAAACCCATCTGGTCCTGGGCTTTTTTTGGTTGGCAGACTTTTAATGACTGCTTCTATCTCTTTAGGGGTTATGGGACTGTTTAGATGGTTTATCTGATCCTGATTTAACTTTGGTGCCTGGTATCTGTTTAAAATATTTTCCACTTCACCCAGATTTTCCAGTTTTGCTGAAAGCTTTTGTAGTAAGATCCGATGATTTTTCCGAGTTTTCTCAGATTCTGTTGTTATGTCTCCCTCTTCATTTCTAATTTTGTTAATTTGGATATACTCTCTATGCCCTCTGGTTAGTCTGGTTAAAGGCTTATCTATCGGGGTTGGGGATTTAGCTCAGTGGTAGAGCGCTTGCCTAGCAAGCGCAAGGCCCTGGGTTCGGTCCCCAGTTCTGACAAAAAGAAGAAAAAAAAAAAAAAGGCTTATCTATCTTGTTGATTTTCTCAAAGAACCAGCTCCTGGTTTTGTTGATTCTTTGTGTAGGTTTTTGTTTGTTTGTTTCTACCTGGTTGATTTCAGCCCTGAGTTTGATTATTTCCTGTCATCTACTCTCTTGGGTGTATTTGCTTCCTTTTGTTCTAGAGCCTTCAGGTGTGCTGTCAAGCTGCTAGTGCATGCTCTCTCCAGTTTCCTCTTGGAGGCACTCAGAGTTATGAGTTTTCCTCTTAACACTGCTTTCATTGTGTCCCATAAGTTAGACCCGTTCTTTTTAATAAAGTATCAACCTTTTCCTAATAGGATAAAAGGCAATGGTTACGAGATTTTCTGATCTCTTCAGGAGGCTCTGAGCTCCATTCACAGACTCAGACTGTCACCAATCGTAAGCATCCAATTTTACAATGAAGACACAAATATTCTCCTTCTGGAGAAGGCACAGTTTGCTCAAATTCAAACACAGAGGAATGAACATTGAGTGAAGAGCTACAGATAAAAGACTTAAGAAAATCAGGACAGAAGCGGCACGCTCTCTAATCCAGAGCACAGGAGGGAAAGACTGGTGGATTGCTTGAGTTAGAAGTCAGTCTGGTCCACAGAGATCCAGGATAGACAGGGATTCACAGAGAAACCTTGTCTTGAAAACTAAACAAACAAACAAAAAAAAAAGATTTAAGAATATAAAAAGCTTTAACAGAGTGTGCCCCCATTTATTTCAATTAAACTGGAAAGAACCTCCTTGTAAAGTATGTATTTTAGCTATTTTTATTATATGTCAGTTAATATGTGATGGGTACCACCATTCTCTTTTCCTCTTCACACACAGCATCTCTGTGAATGGAAATGGCATCTCAGTATTAACAAAGCTCCTCAGTTCCTCCGCTCTCCTTAAAATTATGCTCAAGGACACAGGAAGAAGAAACAGGGCAGCATCCACACGCCCAGGCTTCTGAGGCCATCATACTGACCGATCTCTGAGGGTCGTGTAGGTGTCCCCTAATGCTTGGCAAGAATTGTGAGCATGTGCAAGGAAACCATGCTATCAGGTATGGCAGCAGATCTCAGACGATGCAAGAGCCACCCTCCAAAGTCATCCACTCACACACGACACAGCGAATGGTAGGGACTTAGTCACACAACAGATGCTGTCATCATCCCTGAATTGACTGACTTCTTTCAACCTGACTCTATCTCTCTGCCCGTCTGTCCTGCTGCTTTCTTTATTGAACACTCCGATCAGGATCGGACACACTGAAGCTGCCTGCCATGGACACTGCCAAGGGGAGTAGCAAGGAGACTACTTCACTAGCCATTGGGGCTCAGGCTACTTGGTTCCCCACAACTGGAAAGTGAGCTAGCCTGCCCCAAGGGAACATCATCCTAGAAGGATGCCTATGTTGATGATGTATATTAAATGTATATTAATGTACTATTAATACTCTATCTGCACATACACCTGCATGCCAGAAGAGGAGATCATGTTACAGATGGCCATGAGTCATCATGTAGGTGCTGGGAATCGAACTCAGGACCTCTGAAAGAACAGCTGGTGTGTTCTTAATCACTGAGCCATCTGCCTAGCTCCAGTTAACAGTTAACTTTTTTCCAGTTTTAAGCTTCTGACTTAGTATCTGCTACTGACAACTGGCTGCTAATTGCTTCTCCTCATGGAGACCTTAGTTAGCACAACTTCCTTGCTTCAGTTTTGTTGAGGTTTTGTAGGAATGAAAAAGAACCTGTAAAGGGCTCGTGTACAGCATTATTACCACCATGCAAGCACTGGCCAGAACCCAGGATTCTTCCTCTCTTATACTTAACCAAAGGAGGGTGCAATTTCTAGCCCAAATACAATGGTAGGAAATGCTTGATTTGGTTCCACCCGAGCAGCACATTGTTATCTCTTTACAAAAATCTCTTCAGTTTACAGAGAGGAGAGATTTTATGGTGACCCAACTACAAATGATGTCTATTAGTTTGTAAAATCATGGCGTTCCTTCATTACCTGTATTGAAATAACCCATGAATCCAAGCCTAAAGAACTACTAGGAACTATTAAGCAACACTGCTGCGTCTTTTTAGAATAAAATTAAAGCCATAAATTAAAAGGGATTAAAATTTATTGTCAAACAACTTACAATGCTTTTATTGCTACAGTCAGAAAAGGGCCAGGGACTGGAGAGATGGCTCAGTGGTTAAGAGCACTGGCTGCTCTTCCAGAGGACCCTAGTTCAATTCCCAGCACCCACATGGTGGCTCACAATTCCCAGCAGCCGGTGGCTGCTCAGTTCCAGGGGATCTGACTCCATCACACAGACATACATGTAAACAAAACACAAGTGCACATGAAAGTGATAAAAATAAAATCGTTACAGAAGAAGTCAAGTAAGATAGGCCACGACAGTGAGGGCTCTGCTTAACTTTTCGCTCATGTTTTACTCACGGTTTACAACTCAGTGATATAATAGGAGTCCCACATATTATGGAACACCGAAAAGCTGTATTATGAAAACAGGATACCAGGATGCCTATCGTTTTGATAAAATTATTTCTCATGCTCATGCAATCAAAAGATATTCACTAAACATTTACACAACCAATTGCACTTAATATATCAAAAGGTTTTCCCTATATCCAGAAAGCTAAAACTACATAATTTCTTATTTAAAAACACATAAGTTACTAGTTTGGATATGCCTACAGAGTAGACATACATTCAATTCAGTCTCTAGTTGTTACTTCTGAAATGATCATATAACAGTTATTGTCTGAAACACTAAAATTCTAAGCCACCAAAAGTAATTAAATATATCACATTAACACTTCACAGCCTTTAAGACTTCATACACTAAACGTGGCATGGCAGGGTGATTCCCCCCCGAAATAGATTCTCGATGGATCACTAGAACAAAAATATCACGTCACTCTTGTGAGGTCTTGTAAGAACCTAGACCATTTAAAAGAATTAATCATTAATATATAAATTTATAATTATTAATTGTGCTGGAGTGGATAGTGGGACACTCCGGGAGGGCTGGGGACAGATCAGGACACACAAGGGAAGAGGTGTAGAAGACAGGAGTGAGGGGACCACGGGGGAGAACATGCAGTGGGGGAGGGGGAGAGTGGGAAGCGGAGCAGAAAGACAGGAAAGAAAGTTGCCAATCTCATGTCTCATTATTCAAATGCTCAGTTTGAGTTCTGGAAAAATGGGCTACTGTAGATTGCTACTGACATTCATAAATAATTTCCCATGATTATTCTGTTCTAAAAAGGAAAGTGATTGAAACTGATGGATTCTTTGCACCAAGAGCATACCTTGTCAGAGTTTAAATCCTGGTACAGTACAAAGAGAAGCAGACATTTATCCATAGTGTGTCACATACCCAAGGGACATGAGGACTTACAAGAAGGTATTAAAAATAACTGCTATAAAAACATTCTAAGAACTAACTCAGACGAACCTTACATTGTACTTTTATCCACATATAAATAATATATACTGGGAAAGAACCCTCTAGTATCTTGAAATGAAAACTAAGATACTTTTTCAGAAACAGTATAATCTTTATTTAAAACAGGTAAAGCAAAACACCAAAATGGCCAGTTAACCAACCAGAGCACAGCAGAATACCCACAAAACACAGGGACATCTAACCAACCAGAGCACAGCAGAGTCCCCACAAAACACACGGACATCTAATCAATGAGAGCACAGCAGTGTCCCCACAAAACACACGGACATCTAACCAACTAGAGCACAGCAGAGTCCCCACAAAACACACGGACATCTAATCAATGAGAGCACAGCACAGAGTCCCCACAAAACATGGATATCTAACCAATCAGAGCACAGCAGAATCCCCACAAAACACATGGACATCTAACCAACGAGGGCACCACACAGAATCCTCATAAAACACATGCACTGCTCTTCTTGACTTCAGGAGAAACAGAACCCTGGTTAAGAATATATTCTCTTTGCTTCAGAGGTTTCTGAACTCTGCAACAGTGCAGATAATCACCGGTCTACGCTTCAGTTTTACACGAAGGGTTTCTCACGGGTTTCCCACGGGTTTCCTTTTGGCTGGTGTTCGTTTTCTAAAATAAGACTATTTTCTAAATATGCCGGTTGTCTGAGTAAATTAAAAATTAGAAAAGCTAATCTTCTAATTTATTTTAGACAATTATATACATCAGGACATATTTGAATATATTTGTTATTTTTTTCTTTGTACAAAAATATTCTTGTTAATGTTTGTTACCTTGAATTTCAACAACTCCTGATAAGTGAAAAGACAATAACAAGTATAACTTATAAAATAAACTATGGCAGTGTTTGACAAGTGCAAGTCTGGGAATATTTCCCCATGAGATCAATTCATTGGATCCTGCCTAATATGAAAAGGAAGCTAAAAGGGAAAACACCAGGGCATAAGCAGTAAGAATGATGGTGCTTGGGGTTGGGGATTTAGCTCAGTGGTAGAGTGCTTGTCTAGCAAGCGCAAGGCCCTGGGTTCGGTCCCCAGCTCTGAAAAATAGAAAAGTAAAAAAAAAAAAAAGAATGATGGTGCTTTCTGGAGCTTTTCCCTTAGGGGTCCTGATGCTTATAAATACACATGCTCATCTGGTCACGCTGTAAATCTAACCTTGATATAAACCGCCTTGATGGGTGAACGGTGGTCCTGATAAAGGGGCCTTGGGAAGGGCAGCAGCACGTGTGGGAGTTGTGGTAGTGAACATTTTACACAACTGCAATGTTTATTTATTATTGTGCCTGATCTTTATCTCCACCCTGGGCGTCCACTCTGCATCCTTGGGTTCTCAGAACCGCAGTCACGAGCGTAGGTTTCTAAGGCAGGCTAGCACACTTCCACGGACAAGAGGAGAGCAGTAAAGCCCAGCCCCGCTCTACCCACACCCTTTCCCTTACCTATGGGTAATCCTTTTCCTCTCAGTCGGTCTCGGATGGCCTGGCTCCGGTCAGGCTTTTCTTCACTGCTATGGGAAAGCGGATCCGTCTGTGCACAGGTGATCAAAAGTCAAGTTTGATAAAATAAAACATAGATATTTTTTGTCAGTGACTGTCCACGGAACAGCACATTACCCAACCACGAGGGTTTAGTACCATGTAAGGAGACGCCCCGTCTGGCTGTAATCTCTCTCTCTTTTTTTTTTTTCCGGAGCTGGGGACCGAACCCAGGGCTTGCTAGGCAAGCGCTCTACCACTGAGCTAAATCCCCAACCCGGCTGTAATCTCTCAAATTAGAATAATTTTTGTATAAGAAGACTTTCTCTCAGTTGCAACTATACACTACCTCAGAAGTCATTTCCTAGATACTGCTTGCCAGAATTGCATCGTCTGCTAAGTTTTTAAACTGGATATGTTGGGGGGTGATAATTTATATCGATGCTGTATGGGATCCTCCTTATAACAGCATGTTTCAGTAGTCTGAAACTTCAATGACTTTAACCATAGATACTTATATAAAATAAGCCATGTCAAATTGGGTCAGACTCTTACTATACAGGATGACAGTTGGAACACTAGTCTACTTGGATGAGAAAACCCAGGATAAATACAGATTAAAGTTGAAGAGAACAGTGAGGCTATGTGTAGTCCAAAAGGCATGGGCGCACGCCTGCATCTATGCACACACATTTAATAAGCCTCCAGTACTGAGGTTTGAGTATAGATCAAAATTCTGCCTCGGGTGACAAATTCGTGGTTCAAAGCATTTTATTTCCTACTTAAAAGTAGCGTTAAAAGAAGCATTTCCGAAACCATGCTGTCCTTGAACTGCATAAGTGGCATCAGTCACACTGCATCGACAGTAACAGGAAAAGAGTGACTATTACAGATACTTGTGAGTTCCTGCTCTGAGGCAGCTGTCAGTAACAACTGCCGCTTAGCGGTCATGCCAGGCCCTGCACAGTGCGTTATCAACGTCATCACTAATTCTCAAAGCGACCTGGTGTGGTGCACACCATTCTTACTGTCGTGACTATTAGAGATGCTCTGAAGTGCCAACCCGTGTGGAGAACCAGAAGCAACTCCATTACCTTCACAGCTGCCTGGAGACACGGGTGGACGCTGTCTAGTAATAACCATGGGTTACAGTTAGTCAAAACTGAGGTAAAGGCACTGTAGGACTAGAGGAACCAAGGCACTTGAGGTGGCTTGCTGACATGGTTGGTTAATCTGAAGTGCGTGCTTTGACCATCACGGTGCCCGCACGAGTTTAGTGAAAGACAGTTCACACCTCTGCGTCTATTTCTCACCGTCGTCTGCTTAGAGATCTCTGGGAAGGATCAGTGGAGGAAAGTATGGCGGACAGACTGTGAGAAGCTTGAAAATGTGACCATTCTATGGTCTCTCCTAGAATGAAGCTCTTTCTTTTTTTTTTTCGGAGCTGGGGACTGAACCCAGGGCCTTGAGCTTGCTAGGCAAGCGCTCTTCCACTGAGCTAAATCCCCAACCCCTAAAATGAAGCTCTTTAAAAGAGAGGCTTTCGGGCTGGAGAGGTGGCTCAGAGGTTAAGAGCACTGACTGCTCTTCCAGAGGTCCTGAGTTCAATTCCCAGCAACCACATGGTGGCTCACAACCATCTGTAATGGTGTCTGATGCCCTCTTCTGGTGTATCTGAAGACAGCTACAGTGTACTTATATATAATAGAGGGGGGAAAAAAAAAGAGGCTTTCATGAAATGTGGGAGCCTAATTAACTGCAGTAGAATTCTAATTTTTAAAGTACTGCTTATAGTAAATAATCAACAATAAAAGAATGAATCCCACTTTTTATTCTTTATCCTGAAAAGCTGCACTGGACATTTAAAGAGAGGTTGTGGGATTACTGATTTTCAAAGCATAACTGTGCTTCCGAGTCAGAACTGTAGCTTACCCCAGAAATATTTCCCAGAACCAGCTTTACCAACTGCTTCACATAGGAAAAGGAGGGCGCACAGTTGCTGTTCCTGATGTGGGCGCTGCAGGCGTCCAGCACGGTCCGGACGGACACCCGAGCATAAAGAACATCCTCGCACATGCCCAGCAGAATGCTGTTGAGATGGTCTCCCAGCTTGATGGGCTAAAACGAATGGAAAAGCCACGTCAGTAAAGTACATAAAAGGCCTTTGTGGGGGTCTCAGGAACAGCGAATGTTCACAGGAAATGAATTATTTTCTATTGGCAATTTCATCTCCTTGACCTATTTCTTTCAAAAAACCGTAACAGAAGGAAGTTAATTATGTCTTCCTAGATTTAAAATGTAACAACAGCGAAAGCTGTGGATTTTATAATGAAGAAGTGTGGCCTTTTCGGCTTTGTTTGTTTGTTTGTTTGTTTGTTTGTTTGATTGTTTGAGAGGGTCTCACCGCACAGCTCAGGCTGACCTGGAACTCTCAATATAGACCAGGCTGATCTTGAACTCACACAGACTCCTGCCTCACCTCCCACCATGCCTGGCAGAAGTGGAATTCTTTGATTATTCAAAAACATTGAGAATGGAGATAGTGTTTCAACATTCACTGTTCAGAAAGATCTCCTCTCTATAATTTGGGATTTGTAGCATAAGGTGAGAGATTCTAGATGTTCAAATAACATGAGAGCGGTTAAATGAAATGTTGAGTACTCTGATGAGATAGATCAGAATGTGACATTATTTTAACAAATAATTTAACATAGACTTTTAAGTTACTACAACGAAATGGCCAACAAGCATAAAGAAGGGTGGTTAGGATCACTGTTCATTAATACAAAGCAGCCGTAAGAAAGGACTTCTGGGCTGGAGTACAGCTCTCTGTCAGGATTATTGCTTAGCTCTCGGGAGGTCCTAGGCGCAATTCTCCACCACCCCGAGAATGTATTTAACAAATTAAAAGGTAGTAGCAGTACATATTGGCCAGTCGCTGTGGATGTGTAAGCTCTGACATGCATTTGGTCTAACTAACAGCTTCATGTGACACTCGTCCTCTGAGGTACCACCTTCCCCTTGTGTCACAGTAGACACAATTTCCTTTACAAACGTACTCTCTCAAACCCTTGGGCTCTAATCAGAAGTCCAATGTAGGCTGATGTCTATATGCAGGTGAGGACTGGCACAGTTGGATCAAGGCCATGACTGGACAGTAAAAAAATAAGGTGGGGACAAAGTTTCTGTAGGTAAACTTACTTATCTAGGTGGGCAGTTTACATCCTTATTAATTGGTTCTAAGTTTATTGTGTGGATGTACTGTGGATTGAGAATTTAACATATAAATCTGGTTGCTGGGTTACAGTTTGTGGATTTTAACAGGTCGTTGGGAGTTTATACCATAACTATTAGGGGGCGGATGTTGGGAATGTAAACAGGGCAGGGGCAGAGACTTACGAGATGGTAGCTGCCACTGAGACCAGGGGTGGATGCTGGGCATGTGAGCAGAGTCCTCAGTAGGAGAGCCGAGAGATAGGCGGTCTCGGTATGAAACTAGCATGGCAGTGACCTGGGTCACAGAGTACTTGGGGGCAGTGTGGAGCCACCGAGATAGATTAGCGCTCGTTCCAATGGCCCCAAGGAGCTGGAACTAGCAAGAGCGTGGCCACCAGGGCACACGCAGGAACCGTTCTGCTGCTTTCTATTTCTGACCTCAACAGTCCAACCTTGGCTTTTCCACTTGCCCTAACAGAGGTCATTACACTATACTGTCATAATCTACTTCGCTATCTGTATCGTCCAGGAGACGCCAGAGGTATAGCCCATCAGCAGGTCTAAAGTCTAGTGCTCGGTCTGACACAAGATATACTTAATAAATAATTAATGTTAAAGTACTTCTAAGTTGGTAAGTCTTTATGATCATAAAGTATAATTATATTACTTCTCCAATTTGGCATTATTTATATTGACTTTATTTCCAGTTATTACAAAAGAATGTAAAATGTAATTGTAGACTGCTCCGTTTTACGTGACAGTTAGGTTGCATGACAAATCACCTCAGTTTCTCCGGGAACAACTGATTTTCCTGTTTATATTTACAAAATTAAAACTAAGGAAACAAAGAAAATAGACAAAAGTTTCCATCAGCTATGCTGCATAATATCATTCACCTCATGAATTGTAAGATGTATAAATTTTGGATTAAAAGTTATTTAAAAGTATCTAATTCTTCTGGTATTCAATAAACTGCAACTGCTTTTGTTTTTTATTTATAAATGACTAAAAAGTCCCCCTCTTTTCATCCTCTTCTTCTTCATCATTTTATTTTGTGTGCATGTGTGCACGCGCGTGTGCGAGAGCTTTGTGTGACTGCTCATAGGTATGTAGGTATATGTACAGATATGCACACAAATATGTGCACGAGCTCAGAGGCTGACGTTTTCCACTATCCTTTTCCACATGGTCATTTGAGGTAAGGCCTCTCACTAAAACTGTAGCACAGCCGTTAGAAATCCGGTTGACCAGTGAGCTCTAGGAATAGGCCTCTCTCCACCCCCAAGGCACATGGTGTTACCATGCCCTGCTTTTGTGTGTGTGACTGAGATCCCAAGATAGGTTTCCATGCTTGTGGGGCAAGCGACTTACTGTCTGAGCCACCTCCCCAGGCCTAAGCGACATGCTAAACGTTACAAGGTTGTTTTGAATGCTTCCACTCCTGCTTTCTACTATGTTCACATTGAGACTTCAGGAAGCAGAATTACTTTAGAACAGAAATACTGAAACTGGCCTAATGATCTCACCAGAGTCCAGGGTCTGAGAGTTAAGCTCAGGTGTGCGCCTGTTACGCAGGAGTGCTGAAACAGGATTCTGCCATCCCAAGCGCACTACGTTATCAAAGTTTCCCCAGCCTTCAAAGGCTGACAGGAACAGAGCCCCGGCTTTCCCTACCACGGGTTGACTGGGACAGAGGCACCATCTCTGAGTCGGTGGGGGCACCGTCTCCCCCACGGCAGGCTGGCTGGGACAGAGGTGGCATCTCCCCTAACGTACTGGTACAGAACTGCTCCATCAGTACTGTCACTGAGAGAATGACAGTACTCACTGTCATCAGAGGACATTTAGATCCCACACCGGTAGACGGGGAGAAATAAAGTCTTCTAACACAGCACGCCGTCACCCTTCTCGCAGGCGCAGTCACTGACCCCTGGGCAGTGACTGCCACAGTCCTTAGGACACCTTTAAAGTGGTCTCATGAGCACTCACTGTTAGTTCTTGCTGACTCCGACAGTGCATACGTGAGCGACCAGTAAGAAGCACCCGTGTGTCGGGCAGCATGCTGTAGGATACACGCAGTCACACGGAAGAGCCTTGTAGACGGTATAGATAGGCGTCAGTGTAAAAGCATCGCACATGTGAGATGACTTACCTGGCTCTGAGGTACTTCATGGTCGGCCCCCCAATACAATGTCATTCCGAGAGAATAAATATGGACCTGGGAAGGGAATTTTTATAAAAGTCACTTTATGGTAAGATTTAAAAAATTAACAAGTATAGTTTTTTTTTTTTTTTGCTCCAAAGAAAGTATAACGTGTAACTTGAGGAAAATCATTTTGCACATCTTACATAAAAACATACAGAGAGATTAAAATAAGAAATCAGAGTGGCGCTGGTTAGACTTGATGCGCCACCCCCACCAGCAATGCACAGTCTCCTAGCAATGAGTAATCACTCTGCTAGCTTTTCCTTAGTTGTTTATATGAACTTACGAAGATGTGGACATATGTTCCTGATCCTTCTTCTACATGCCATTTACAGTGTGCTCTGGCCTTGCTTCCTTAGCTTGCCAGCTGAGCTGTCTGTGTTAACTGTGGAGAGCTTATCCGTTATTATATCATCTATTGCAGTCTTAATGTCTAATAGCAGTCCATCTGTTATTAATAGACAACTAGGGTTTTTCCAAACTTTGTGATGTGTGTTTCAGCAAACACTGTTTGTATGCAGATAGTTCTCTTAAGTTGACTCCAAAATTATGAGAGACCTGTAGACAACCTCTAAAACACACACACACACGGGGGCTGGAGAGATGGCTCAGCGGTTAAGAGCACCCGACTGTTCTTCCAGAGGTCATGAGTTCAATTCCCAGCAACCACATGGTGGCTCACAACCATCTGTAAAGAGATCTGATGCCCTCTTCGGGTGTATCTGAAGACAGCTACAAGTGTACTTATATATAATAAATGAATAAATCTTTAAAACACACACACACACACCCCACATGCACATACATGCATGCACACATGTGCACACACACGTGCACACACACACACACACATGAACCAACCAAGTGAAAGACTGACATCTCCCTATACATTAGTTTATGTATAGGAGTGCACTGTAGCTGTCTTCAGACACACCAGAAGAGGGCATCAGATCCCATTACAGATGGTTGTGAGCCACCATGTGGTTGCTGGGAATTGAACTCAGGACCTCTGGGAGAGCAGTCGGTGCTCTTAACCACTGAGCCACCTCTCCAGCCCCCTATTTTCACTTCTGACATAGAAGTTCCCACGTAGGATTTAGATTTTTGCCAGTGTGAAAACTGAGGGGGAAATCTAATCGGAGGACTGATTACAGATCATTTGTGGGTTTGGGAAAGGATAAAAGAGGAGGATCAAAGTACTGTTCTGTCATTGGTTTTAAAATACCCTCGTGTGATGTTGGCAGATGCTCCTGGGGGAACAGTAGAAGGGCTGGAGAGGACGGGCCCTGGGATCCTCCTGACCCTAGGCCTGTGGTGTCTGCCGGAGTTCACACAGATGCACTGGTAAGGGGACCTGAAGGAAGGCCTGCCTGAGTGTCCTGCTGCTGCTGTCACCGCCCTTGGCTTGCCAACACATGACGTACCAGCGACTGCCCAGGGAACATAACACACGCTACATACCGGCAACTGCCCAGGAATCTCCCAAGACAAACAACATACCAGCGACTGCCCGGGGATTCCCCAACACACTCCACATACCAGGGACTGTCCTGAGGACGTCCAGGTTTTAACCCTGGGCTACGGACTGAGCAGTTACGAAGTTCTCTGCATCCCAGTGCACAGATGCCCATTATTAGAGTCCCAGCCTCTACTTCCTGTAAGCCAATCTAGAAGTCTGCTTCCTAATAAACACTCATCATACGAGTCCTGTTGTCCAGAGACCCCACCTGACATCATGTGAGGGATTTCATTTCTAGTATTATTTTGGTTACTGGTTTTTGTGTGGGTTTGTTTTTTTTTTTGGGGGGGGGGGTACCTTCGACTTTTTCTAATTTTTATCACATGTGTTTTAGTTGATTCCTGTTCTTTAAACTTTGTTTTAAAATTCTATAACATGTCTTTAGTTCTCTTTAGAAATAGGTGGGGAAAAAAATCTATGTACAAATAAATGTTTTTACTATGTCACGGCATTTCCATCTGTCTTTATATTGCTACTTAAAGTTGTTCCCGGTTTATTAGAAAAAAATTTCAAATTATTTGCAGCGCTTCCAATTTTCTTAATTCTAAACTATTTCTAATGACGTTTTAGCACACCCTGACTGAGCCCACCTCATCCCTCCTTCCTGCCGTGTGCACTGGGACCTAACACTGCAGCACCGGCCCAGCCTCTGCTCCTCTCTCCCTCGTTTCCATTTTATCTTGTGTGTGTGGACCAAACTTCTCTTAAGCTGTTCATTTTACCAAGAATGGTTTGTGTTTGTCAGCTGAAGTCTGCCACTAGAGACAAGCCATGCTGTAAGTCATTTTACACAGGATGATGCATTCTCCCTTAGACGCCAATCGGTTTCCTTTCCATCTCGAGTGAAGCAGTTAACTGGTACGTCCTTGTACCACAGACAGCCTGTCTTACAGGTTTTCGTATTTCTTCTACAGGATACACAATGCTCACTCTGTGTGTGTGTGTGTGTGTGTGTGTGTGTGTGTGTGTGTGTGTGTGTGTGTGTACGCTGTGTGTGTGGCCTCTTCATCAGCCATGTGACTGCTTTCACTTCATGGAGATCAAGAACGGTGGAAGAGTAGCCATGGGCGTGTGTGTATTTCTTTGAAATTCTGAAGGATCACATGGGAATTCGGCCTTTTATGTCCTTGGTTACCTCTGGTTCTTTGGTAGTAACTACATTAAGAAGTAGAAGGTTACCCAGTAAAAGGGGAAAAGTCATAAAAAGAGATAAAAAGTCAGAGAATCAAAAAGTTTAAGGCGACTTTCTAGTTATCCAAAGGAACATTATCATCATGAAAAGTAAAATTTAAGTAAAAATGTGAAAATGCCTATTTACGTAGCTGGTAGTTATGTAAACGTTTCATAGGGATGGTAAGTGTCCTATTTATCTATCAACACTTCCAAGGATAATTCTCTTGGATGTAAGGATCATGTTCCTGTGTAAGGCTCCAGTGGACACTCGGTGGCATTCACCAAGCATGGCTAAGATACACTTACGTGTACACTGACATTCTCATGTAATTTGACTCACTCCAGATTCTTCAGAATACCTCATACAATGCAAAGTGTATATGGATCATACACCAAACTGTGTAAAAAATAACAAGAAGAAAAGATCTACATGTGTTCAGTAAAGATGCAGTTTTCTCCCTAAATATTTTCAACCTGAGGTACTTGAATCAGTAGCTGTGGAAATTCACACATCACAAAGCTTACAGAGACTTTTACAGAGTCCAGATGGCTAAAAGACCAGTTTTTCCCTTGATCAGCATGTGTGTTTATTCTGAAGCAGACGAAGCTTAGACAAACAAAACAAGCAGCAGGCCCTGCTGTGGTGGCTTGAATAGGTCTGACCCCTGTAGACACTCGTGTCTTTGAACTCATAAGGAGTGGCACTATTGAGAGATGTGGCCTTGATGGCGGAAGTGTGTCACTGTGGGGGCACAGACTTTGAGGTCTTCTATGCTGAAGCTACACCCAGTGTGGCACACAGTGACGACGAAGACGCAGAACTCTCAGCTCCTTCTCCAGCGCTCTGTCTGCCGTGTGCCACCACGCTGCCCTCCACACCATGATGACAACGGACTGACTCTCTGAAACTGTAAGCCAGTTTCAATTAAATGTCTGCCCTTATAAGCGTTCCCTTGGTCATGGTGTCTCTTCACAGCAATAAAACTATGAGAGTTGGTACCAGGACTAGGGTACTGCTGTGATAGCCTGCCATGCTTTTATTTGGAGGAATGTGGATTTTGGGATTTTGGATTAGGAAAGCAGTGGATTGCTTTCAGCACTGTTTAAGGGGCCATACCAGTAGGAACATGGAAGAGAGTGGTCCTAAGGGTGACTTGAACTGTGGAGGCCTGGCTCAAGAGGCTTCAGAGGAGAACAATTTTAATATATTGCCTAGAGATCGTTTTGAGATTGATATTTGATGAAGAATGTGGCTGCTTTTTACCCTTGTCCAGAGTCTACCTGAAGCTTTATAAAGTGAAGACGTTTAGATTACACTGGCAAAAATTTCAAAACAGCCTAGCATAGACTCTGTCCTGTGGTTCACTCTTATGAAATGTGTTTTCATGAAACAGAGCAATCTGAGCAAGAAAAATTACAAAAAAGAAAAGGGTTAGGGTTGGCAGGCTGGAGAGATGGCTCAGCGGTTAAGAGCACTGACTGCTCTTCCAGAGATCCTGAGTTCAATTCCCAGCAACCACATGGTGGCTCACAACCATCTGTAATGGGATCCGATGCCCTCTTCTGGTGTGTCGGAAGACAGCGACTGTACTGATATAAATAAAGTAATAAATCTTTTTTAAAAAGAAGAAAGGGGGCACCAGGAAGTATAATGAAACTAAAGAGATAAACAGCTTAAATATGGGGAGTGGTGACCTCAGGGCAAGATCCCTACCAGCTAAGCTTCCACCTCGTGAAAAAGGAAGTAAAGACAATTTAGGTCCAGGTGTGGTGCTGCACACCTTTAATCCTAGCAGTCAGGAGACAGCATGCAGAGCAACTTTCAGAACATCCGAGCTTAGGCAGTGAAGGAAACCATTAAAACTAGGAAGCTGGTAAAGACATGATTGAACAGGGGTGGAGTCGGGGGGAGGGTGTATTTCATCCTCAGTAAGCAGCTTCAGCCACATGGTTCTGGCTTTAGAGTCAAGGAGAGAAGAAAGGGGTTCTCAAGACTCTCCCTCTGTGACCAAGGCAAGCTACTGCAACCGGCAAGTTGTAGAAGTGTCGCTGCATGGAGGCCCGGAGAGGCCATGGTGTGAAGCTGTGTAAGTGAAGCCTGGGCTGTCCTGGAGACCCCAGGATGTTGGAGGTGCCGGGGTCATGAGATACCTGCTTGGGAAAGCTGCTAACAGAAAGTGGAACCAGCCCAAGAGATGGAGGTGTGCTGCAGTCAACAAAGATGAGAGGAGTTGGAGACCTGAATAACGTTTGACATGGAGAAACAGAGATGCAGAGTTTGGAGAAATTCCAGCTGCTTTTGGTCTTTCCTTGGTCCAGTATTTCTTGATGAATGTGTGTATATATGTATGTATGTGCATTTCTGAATTATGTTATGGTCACACGCCTATGGAGGCTAAGGAGTGGAATGTGGTGGTTTGAAGAGGGATGACCCCTATAGACTCATGTGGTTGAGCCTTGGCCCATAGGGAGTGGCACTATTAGGAGGTGTGGCCTTGGAGGAAGTCAGTCACTCTGGGGGAGGGGACTTTGTCGTCTTATATGCCCAAGCTACACCTAGGATAACGCAGTCTCCTGCTGCCTTCAGATCAAGATGTAACACTATCAGCTCCCTCTCCAGCACCGTGTCTGCCTGCAGGCTGCCATGCTTCCCTCCATGATGATAATGGACTGCGCCTCTGAAACTGGAAGCCAGACCCAATTAAATGCCTTCCTTGGTTAAAAGTTGCCTTGGTCATAGTATCTGTCTTAGTCAGGGTTTCTACTCCTGCACAAACATCATGACCAAGAAGCAAGTTGGGGAGGAAAGAGTTTATTCAGCTTACACTTCCACACTGCTGTTCATCACCAAAGGAAGTCAGGACTGGAACTCAAGCAGGTCAGGAAGCAGGAGCTGATGCAGAGGCCATGGAGGGATGTCACTTACTGGCTTGCTTCCCCTGGCTTGCTCAGCTTGCTCTCTTATAGAACCGATAGAACCGAAGACTACCAGCCCAGGGATGGCACCACCCACAATGGGCCGGTTGACCCACCTTGACCATTAGTTGAGAAAGTGCCTTACAGCTGGGTCTCATGAAAGGCATTTCCCCAACTGAGGCTCCTTTTCTGGGATAACTCCTGCTTGTGTCAAGTTGACACACAAAACTAGCCAGTCCAGTGTCTCTTCACAGAAATAAAACCCTAAGACATCTGCCCTTTTTTTTTTTGTATTAAAATTGAAGTAATAAACAAGAGAGATGTTTGAGCTAGTCTCACAGGCTTCAAGGGTGACAGTGACCGTCCCACACCCCTTTGTCCCCAGCACAGAGCACACTGCAGGCAGTGCTTGGAGTGTGATCCCTAATACGCGGCAGTTTTTCCTACTTTGGAATTTTTATTTGGTTTTGTATTTGTTATTATTACTTTTTATTTTTGAGATTATATTATAACATCATTTTCCCTTCTTTCTCCTCCGTTCTAACAGTCCTGTACATCTCCTTTGTTCTCATTCAATTCCTTGGCCTCTCTTTCATTAACTGTTACTTCGTTTTTCCTTTTCTTTTAGAAAGGGTCTCGTGTAGCTTCAGACCAGACCTGAAGACGGCACTGAGTCTTGGAGCTGCCTGCCTCTGCCTCCACGTGCTGGGCTTACAGGTGCGCCATTACACCTGCGTATGTCAAGCTGAGAATTAAACCGAGGACCTCAGCCGTGGTAATCAGGCATCCACTGAAGGAACTATGTCCCCAACATGTACCTGAAACTTTCATTGAGCAAAGTCAGAGATATCTACAAAAACTATTGAAAACTAAAGGGTGAAAGCCTCCTACAATTTGGAAGAGTTTTCAAGGACTACACACTGTTCATGGTAATACGGTCCTTATCCCTCCCTGAAGTCAGTGCAGACATTTAAGAGACTATGGATGCTAGGGACGCCCTCTCCCTGAAGTGTGCCACGTCACTGGTTTTAGGCCCTCAGGATCGATTTAAACCAGAAGCCTCGTAGGGTTAAATAATCTGAATTTATCATGCTGAATCTTTTAAAACTACATGAATAACTTAATGACTGCATACCGTGAGAATAAGGTAAAAATGAGCACGTATATACTAATCATCTAAGGAATATTTCAGTATGCCTGAACGTTTGTCCACAGTTGTGGACACTGCGTGTGGCCTGACGTCACACAGTGCGGACTGTCTCAGGCACCAGAGCTCTGCTTCAGAGCTGCAATCTCTCATCTCTGCACACTTGACTCTCGCCAATTCCCTAAAGAACTCCTAGGACATTAAAGTCCTACCCACCAAGCCTTATCAAGAGGGCTCCGTTCTTGCTTTTTCCTACTGAAACCCCCCTTTCCCCTCTCCTGGGGGTCAATCAGCAGAACGGATAATACACAATTCTTTTCCATCACAAGTGTGTATCAAGATGTAGATATTCTCAGAGTTTTATGATCAGAATGTTATTCGGTTATTTTTACACTTGGCATGAATGAGAAAGTATGTTCCCAGCTAATCTAGAATCCCCAGCGTCTCAGATCTGAATTAACGAGTTTGCTGGATGATCCAATGTGCAAGTCACTGAAATTAGATTTGATCTCGTTAATGACATCACCATACATTTCTCTCATAAACTTCGTTTTCACTGTGCCATTAAATGAGGTGTGACTCCCCAAGTTTGCCTCCATTGTGTCCCTCTCCCACTTCTGTATAGAGCCAGCATATGATGCTTTCCCTGAAGATTGTGACGTCCCCAAAACATGCACAGAAATGGTGTAGTTCTCAAGAGTATCAGTGCCTGTCAGGTTTCACTATAAAGTGGTACATTGTTTCACACACACACAGATACACACACCCATGAACCCCACGGGCTCGTGTTGGCCTACAGGGCCCTTCCGATGCAAACACCTGCCTGGTCCGCTTTGCCATTTCCAACTGCAACGGACAACTTCTTTTCTCTTGCCACAACCCATGCCCCTAACCTTGAACGACACACCCTTTTAATACATATTGATCTATCTGAATTAGGTTTATTCTCCATAGCAAACGCTACGGAGTATACTTTGGGAGTAAAACTTGACGGTTCGGTTACAGACTCGCAAATGCATCCTCTGCTGTTCTGCATTTGTTCATCCTGCCGTGTAACACAGATGGTTCCGTGCCCATTACTCAAGGCCGGCCTCACAGTTATTTCTGTAGCTTCCCCCAAGCGCTGTTTCATAGAAGGCAGGTAGTTAGTAACTACTTGTAATAAATTAATAGTGATTCAACTTTAAAGTATCTTTCCTAGGTCAATATGGTTTCCTGGAATTACTCTGAATTTTATATATATACAAATAATATAATCATAATATAAAATATACAATTTATTATAATTATATAAAATAAATAGAAAATTTGTGTATTAAGTTTACATATAAAAATATTCAAATGTGTATCTGTACATACACATGTATTTGTATAATTGTTTTATATATAAAATTCTGAATTATAATATATATATGTAAAATCTTAAAACATGGTGAAATTCTGAATTACATGTAATATATATATATATATATATATATATATATATATATATATATATAAAATCTTAAAGCATATGGTTATTTGAATTTCAAAGGAATTCTCCATGGGCTAAGTAATGTTTTGACCTGCCTTGCTTCTGTAAAAAAATAAACAGAATGAAAATAAACCATTAGACTTAACATTTACCTTTTCTACATCTGAGAGAGACGTCAGCGAGTGGCTCTGAAGAACCTCGGGTGCGGTGAATGCTCGAAGGTCCTGACTGCAGACATTTTCATCTGTGAAGGACACACTGCCAGACGGCAGCAACAGCAGCGACCACGGAGAGATGATGAAGCCAAGAGCAGCGGGGTCAGCAATGCTCACTGGTTGTACGTGCACCACACCAAAAGAAGAAATGATACACTCTTAAGATCAAGATTCAAAGAATCTGTAAGCACCTCAACAGATATCCCAGCCTGACGGTGCAGACATTAATACACGGTTTCAGTGTCACCTACATACGGGCACGGTCGCTGTTCACAGCTGTGCCTTTATTTGGCTTCATCACTTAACATCTGGAAGGCAGGTCTTAGAAACAATTCTACAAGTTAACCCAGGTTTTATACTAATATAAATTAGGAAATGGAGAAGGCTCAGGACTTGCCCACCATGGATTCTTTTGAGTACTCAGTGGAAACTATAGTTTCCAGACACTGTCTACATACATACAACTCTTTAAGTTCTTCCAATCACCTATATGTGGATGTCACATCAGAGGACTAAGAACACTTGGTTTTGGGTACGTGATTAGGGTGTGTGGGGATGGGAGCAGAAGTGGATAGACATCTTCCTCGGTGGCTCTCTCCACCTTAACTTCTGAACTAATACTCTCTCTCTCCCTCTCTCTCTCTCCTTCCCTTCCTCCCTCCCTCCCTTCCTCCCTCCTGGTGAGCTCTGAACTTGTCGACTGGCTGGGAGGGCTAGCCAGTGCGCCCCAGGGCTCTCCTGTGCGTGGGGATTAGAGATGCATGTTGCACGCATGTTCTCTCTCGTGGGTGCTGGGAATCGAAACTCGGGTTCTCATGCTCCCGTGTTTCAAAGCAACAAGGATATCTGCATATTTTGTTGCTTTTCACAAATGTTTACATATAAATAAGTGAAAATTAATCCAGTGAGACGGCTCACTGGGTAGAGGCACTTGCCGCCAAGCCTGACAACCTGAGTGAATCCCTGGGTTCCACCTGGCTGAAGGAGAGAACCAACTCCTGCAAGTTATCCTCTGACCTCCAAACACGGGCTGTGGCACACGCAAGCTCTACACGGACATATAAACCCACAAATAAAATGTAATTTAAAAATAAAAAAAAAATACAAGCTGCTGTACACATCTTTTGTTGTTGTTGTTGTTGTTGTTAAAAGCTTTCTCTTTGGTGTGAACAATAAGTATACACCCCAGCTAGATATTGGAGACACTCGCTATAAAAGCAGTCTAAGTAATTCTCTTCAGATCACCTACTCAGGGAACAAGACGCCAGTGGCTGAATGCACAGCTGTGTGCGGGGAGGGGCCAATGAGAAGCTGTAGGCGGGGAGAAGCCAATGCGGAAGCTGTGTGCAGGGATCCCTGCAGCCAGGCTGGCGGCAGCGGCAGTCCACAGGCATGGAGTGTATTTCAGAGGTAGTGATAACAGAAATTCCTGAAAGATGAGAGAGAAGGAGCAGAGTCTGGGCGATGCTACGATTTGGATTTGAGCGGCTGAGAAATGGTGTTGCTCAACCTTAACACAGGGGAGACCGGAGACCGGTAACAAACAGGCTCTGCGGTGGGGCCTGGAAGGTGGTGGGGAGACGAGACCTCTCCGGTGGACTTAATTTCAAGGCGTGTGACACATTCAAATGGGATTTCAAGCAGGTAGTTGGATAGAGTCAGGGCTCGACAGACGTTTCTTGGGAGTTGCTGGCAGAAAGCATGGAACTGAAAGTCCTGAGATTTGAACGGTGATAAAATGCAGTGAGATGGAAGCTGAAGACCCAGGGCTGAGTCTTGGGGTCTTCCCACCATGAACTCTCCGTTCCTTCTCCACTTTTCCAACAGTTCCTGGAAAAGAGCCGTCACAAGCAGTTCTTCACAGCGGCCTTTCTGTCCATGGTACCTGGGCTTGAACGTGAATTGGGAAACTGGGAGTCTAATCCTCAAGGCCAATTCTACTTTGAGATAATACTGTTATCTTTGGAATCTTCATACATGTAAACAATGTGTTGTGGTCTTACCTAAGCCCCCAGCTTCATCCAATACGCTCTGGAACCCACCAACTTGTCTCCCCCTTACCTCATGCCTTCTTTCATCTTGCTACCATTATCCCCATTAATATTACAATCATTAGCCTTAACCCCAGCTAGTGCTGACCAGTGGTGTGGGGTCATCCACTGAGGCATGGGTAACCCACCTGCAGCCCAGGGTCAGTCCTTGACCACCCCTAGTGTAGAGACAGTCCTCATAATGTCTGGATGCCTGCTACCATTTTGAACTAAAAGATTATTGAGGATCAGAACTAATGCAGATGCATGAATGCTAGCTACCCAGAAGTCCATGTGCTGTCTTGCTATCCTGATGCCGGGTTCACACTCGCAGACGAGGGCTTGCCTTCCTCACTCTGCATCTCTGAGCACAGATCAGCTCTGCTGTCTTCAGTGCAGTATAAACTCAAAGGGACCGAAGACGAAACCAGCCACTGCCAGTGCTGGAACGGGGGTGGCTGGGAGGGGGCCGAGGCAGGAAAACCAAATTTAAAACTCCGTTACCAAGCAGGTGAGATAGCTCAGAGGGTAACGGGTGTCACCAAGCCCGAGGAGCTGGCCTCAATCTCAGTTCCGTGGTGGAGAGAGAAGAGACTCCCGAGTGCTGTCCTCTGACCTCCACACCTGTGTCTCTGCATGCACAGGTCCACGCACATTAAATTAAAACTAGATAAATGAACACGGGACGGAATGATTTCTAAAAATTCCTTATCGCTTATCTTTCGGAAATGAAACCTGTCAGTACAGCCAAGGTCCCTACGGCCATTACTATGAGAAAATAAGAATTTTAACTTCTGCCTTATACCATTGCTGCTTACATGTGCTGCTTACAAAGTAGCTAATGTGTATTAGTGACTTTAAGCCTAATACTTTCATATAATACGAGCAGCAGTGCAGCTCACTGGCTACTAGACTCCAAAGTATACAGGGAGACAGAATAGATACATAAACAGACAAACAGAAGACACCGCACAGAGCATCTGAGACACAGAAAACAATACACAAGATCGTTCTATGGATTAAAAAGAAAAAGAAAAAACAACCATAATGCAGACAACACGTTTCTTTCTCAACTACACGTGGCCCTTTAAAGGGAAGATGACCAGTCAAACATGGGTGACGGTTGGCTTCCAGAGAGAGCGAGCGGAACTCAAAGGCAGTCAGGAGATTAAGTCTGGCGAGGGACTAGCAAGAACTTTGGCAGAGAAATGGCACTGAATGCGCAGAAATTGAATTATAAAGTGGGGGGGGGGGGGGCAAGGCATGATTTTTCTCTTTCAAGAGCACAGAAATGTCACGGATGTTTTCACGGTGGCTTTAAAGTACTGTGTAATGAGCCCAGAGCTCTGTGACCACAGGCGCTCTGCTCTCAATTCCCAGAACACATACGTGACGTTTAAGCGCTGGATTCTTGAGGTAGTGGAGTCAAACCGCAGAATATATTGTTAAATAATTATGAAGGCTTATGTAAACCTAAAAGTGAGGGGATTTAAGAGTTGCGGCTGGAATCGTCTTTAATTCCCACTTCCTGACAGCTAAGCGGAAGGATCTGAAAGCAAATGTTTTCAAAACCCTGCAGAGAGCGTTGGGAAAAGCAGGTTCCAGGAGCTTCGAGAGAGCGAGCGCCGAGGCCTGTGCTTCAGTCGTGCACTGACCACACTCCAAGGACGCTATTATTATGAAGAAGTAAATCTGATATGAACCAATTCCGGCAGCCAACGTGGTTCTTTCTGGAGCCTTTCCCGACGCTCCATGGGCAGAGTCGCTGGTCAGAGTCTCTGCAGCCGGGGTGAAGTTAGAAATACGCAGACACACACGTGATCTATAAAGAAACAACTGAGAGCACGTTTCGCAAACTAAAAACCCACGCACAGTCTAACAGCGATTCTTTCTTCCTGGGTCCTGCCATTTCCTTTAGAGTTCCACTTGGGCTGTGCGACTACAAGCCCAGCGCTCAGGCTGCTGAGGCTGGAGGGCAGGCAGGGCATGAGCCTGAGGACAACCAGGACAACCGAGTGGTTTAAGGACAGCTTCACAGCGAGACTCTCGTCTCCAAAAAGTAAATAAATAAAATAAAAGGGTAAGTGATTATAATCGGGTTAGAAAACATGGTACAAGGGAACAGTCAGCAAAAGCAACAGAGACTAATATAGGAATTCAGAATAAACCATTTCATGCACAAGCTCCTGTCTGAGGTCAAGTAGCTCGAGGAGAGAAGTTACAGACTCGCTGGTTCTGCATTCTATTAGGGTGGCTGACAAAAATCTACGCAGGTTACTGTCCAAAACGCTGAAGAATTTGATAGTTACTCATCATACAGGATTCTCTGAATGTTCAGTTCTTTTCATAGTCCGTTAGGATCAATTCACTGATAAATGTGCTGCTGCATAACTGAAACAAAACCGGCTTGGGGCAGCTATTCTCCATCTTGGCCCATCCCTCCATCCCCATCATCCTCTCCACTGTCTCCCTTCCCACCCCTCCGTCACCGTATCTCCCCTCCCCTTTCTGTATAGTAGGATTTTGTGATAAATTATAATCTTCTGAAATTATAGTAGATACTATAGGGTGATTAATTATAACTCGACAATTTATTTACTCCTAAGTGTTGGTCCTGCTTTTTAAATGTCACTTTCCTTAACAAAAAGGCTAAAATAAACATTCCAGTTCTGGGCTGGAGAAATGGCTCAGGGTTAAGAGCACTGAGCTCTTCCAGAGGTCCTGAGTTCAATTCCCAGCAACCACATGGTGGCTCACAACCATCTGTAATGAGGTCTGATGCCCTCTTTGGCCTGTAGGTGCATAGCAGGCAGAAAGCTGCATGATGTATATATAAAAATAGATATTTAAAAAAAAAAAATTCCAGTTCTGAAAAGAAAACTGGACCAATGCTCTGAGCTTACCTGTAACACCGACGCTCTCATTGTACCTGTAACACTGACGCTCTCACTGTGCCTGTAACACCGACACTCTCACTGTGCCTGTAACACTGACACTCTCACTGTGCCTGTAACACTGACACTCTCACTGTACCTGTAACACTGACACTCTCACTGTACCTGTAACACCGACACTCTCACTGTGCCTGTAACACCGACACTCTCACTGTGCCTGTAACACCGACACTCTCACTGTACCTGTAACACTGACACTCTCACTGTACCTGTAACACCGACACTCTCACTGTGCCTGTAACACCGACACTCTCACTGTGCCTGTAACACCGACACTCTCCCTGTAACACTGACACTCTCACTGTGCCTGTAACACTGACACTCTCACTGTACCTGTAATACTGACACTCTCACTGTGCCTGTAACACTGACACTCTCACTGTGCCTGTAACTCTGACACTCTCACTGTGCCTGTAACACTGACACTCTCACTGTGCCTGTAACACTGACACTCTCACTGTGCCTGTAACACTGACACTCTCACTCTCCCTGTAACACTGACACTCTCACTGTGCCTGTAACACTGACACTCTCACTGTACCTGTAATACTGACACTCTCACTGTGCCTGTAACACTGACACTCTCACTGTGCCTGTAACTCTGACACTCTCACTGTGCCTGTAACACTGACACTCTCACTGTGCCTGTAACACTGACACTCTCACTGTGCCTGTAACACCGACACTCTCACTGTGCCTGTAACAACAAAAACTCTACCAATGATCTCATTGTACCTGCAACAAGGCAAACTCGTAATGATGGCCTCCTAGAAGACACTGATGTCATTTAAGTTAGCTGAGATAGCCAGTCACGACAAAGCATTTCACATAAGCTCCCATAAGCCCGAGAGTCTTCAGCACTTGCACGTGCTATAGTTGGTCTCAGATCAAAGACACCACCCAAATCCACAAGCTTATCCAGGAGTGTACAAACCACCAGAGAAACCGCCTGCTTCTTTCCATCCTTCTAAAATTCCCCTTGCGTAGTGCAGTCCATACTTCCTATGCAATACAACGTAGTCAAGGGTCAGACTGAAGCATAAGTCGCCTCCAAGGCCTTGGCCTGATGTGCAGACCTCACAGCTGTGGTCTCAAGAGCAAATAGATCCGTCTGTCACTCCACATCTGTAATGCAGTCCTGAACCCATAAAGCTACTGTGAGGATTACTGGGGAAAGACAACACTTCCATCAAAGGCGGCCACGGCACACCTCGGGTTCTGTCCCGATCAGCTGGTGACTTGTGTTCTCCCCCAGAGAAAGCAGCAAGTGCCCCACAGACAGGTTCTGCAGTTTCAAAAACACATCACACTACTGTGTTCTCAGTGCCTGGGAATAGTTCTGAGTTTTTTTATTTTTGTGCCCTTTGCTTACAAGTCATATTAGAAATACAATTAGAAGAATGAAGTTTTGTGATATGTGAATTTTTTTTTAAAGATTTATTTATTTTATGTATCAAAGGACACTGTCGCTGTCTTCAGACACACCAGAAGAGGGTATCTGATCCCATCACAGATGGTTGGGAGCCACCATGAGGTTGCTGGGAATTGAACTCAGGACCTCTGGAAGAGCAGTCAGTGCTCTTAACCACTAAGCCATCTCTCCAGCCCCAGTGAATGTGTTCTTCAATTAAAACTAAATTCCTTGGAGAGTGTCTCTTCTCTCAGCAGTCTACCTAAGGCACAGCATTCCTAGTTAGCACCGTCCTTAAGCTAGAGCACTTGATTTAAGGTTTGACAATCAAGCCAATTAGTACATGGACGGCTAATTACACTGCTTGCCAAATTGATGTTTTACTGTACCTAGCAATTAGCTTGAACTATAACGTGATTTAGTTCGTGCAAATATTTATTTGAACGTAAATCACCATGGTATCGGCTTTGGAATTTGTTTTACTTATAATAGAAGTTGTAGAGGCCTGGTAACAAAAATTACAGGACACTGTCCCTCCAATCTGACAGACCTACTTTGTGAGTCTTTCTCACTAGAGTAAGATGTTCTTTGTTCATCTTGTTCTTTGGTTTCTCCAGACAGGGTCTGTCTTGTAGCCCTGGCTGTCCTGGAACTCACTCTGTAGACCAGGCCGGCCTTGAACTCAGAGGTCTGCCTGCCTGTCTCCTGAGTGCTGGGATTAAAGGCATGTGCTATGGTTGCCCAGTTAAAATATTTTATTTCCTAACAACGGCAGTCACACCTTCCATCCCTTCCCCTTCCCCTCCCCTTCCCCTTCTTCTTCCCATCTCTTTGCTCCCAAACAAGCAAGTTGCAGCCTAAGCCACAACCACTGTAACCTTGGTGTGGCTTCTAACCAATGAGGCATCTGGTAGTTTGTGTTCAAGTATTTACAAGATTCTTCAGGGGGAGTGGAATCATGCAACTTGGTAATGTAAAAGTAGAGATTCTGAGTTATTATTGTTTTAAAATAATAGGGCTTAAATGTCTGTCAACGGATAGACGGAAGCAGGTCTCAGGGTTTGTTTCTTCCTTGGCTGCCTAACTAAAACAGCCTAAGAAGAGGTTCTCTCTCCCTCTCCCTGCCCATCACGTTACCAGGAACATTTCTGGGTTTTGACATAATAAAACATTCCTCTCTAATTTTCCTTCAGCTTCCCAGTTGTCCTGGTTAGGTTTTTTTGGGTTTTGTTGGTTTGTTTGTTTGTTTGTTTGTTTGTTTCCAACTTGACCATTAGTTGATCATCTGGGAAGAGAGAACCAAAAATGAAAAAAAGAGTCTCCAAAAAAATATACTGTAGGGGCTGGGGATTTAGCTCAGTGGTAGAGCGCTTACCTAGGAAGCGCAAGGCCCTGGGTTCGGTCCCTAGCTCCGAAAAAAAGAACCAAAAAAAAAAAAAAAAAAAAAAATATACTGTAGACAAGCCTGTGGACCATTTCATTTCCTGCCTGCTGTGGGCCCACCCCGGGCAGGTGAGCCTGGGTTATGTGAGAACGCAGGCTGAGTAAACGGGAGCTGTAAGCAGTGCTCCTCCATAGTGCTTTCTGCTTGGGCTCCTGCCTCGGGTTCCTGCCCTGGAACCCTCTCTGACGGCAGTCACCTGACTGCCCTGACACCCTGATGGCAGTCACCTGACTGCCCTGACACCCTAACTGACGGCAGTCACCTGACTGCCCTGACACCCTAACTGACGGCAGTCACCTGACTGCCCTGACACCCTAACTGACAGCAGTCACCTGACTGCCCTGACACCCTAACTGACAGCAGTCACCTGACTGCCCTGACACCCTGATGGCAGTCACCTGACTGCCCTGACACCCTAACTGACGGCAGTCACCTGACTGCCCTGACACCCTAACTGACGGCAGTCACCTGACTGCCCTGACACCCTAACTGACAGCAGTCACCTGACTGCCCTGACACCCTAACTGACAGCAGTCACCTGACTGCCCTGACACCCTGATGGCAGTCACCTGACTGCCCTGACACCCTAACTGACGGCAGTCACCTGACTGCCCTGACACCCTAACTGACGGCAGTCACCTGACTGCCCTGACACCCTAACTGACAGCAGTCACCTGACTGCCCTGACACCCTAACTGACAGCAGTCACCTGACTGCCCTGACACCCTGACGGAAGTCACCTGAAAGCGTAGGATGGAATGAACTGCTTCCCTCCTCAGGTGACTTTTGGTCATGGTGTTTTATCGACCACAGAAATCAAACTATGACACCAACAACCTTCATTACCAATAAAATTACACCTCCAAAAGTTATGACAAGTTATGAATAAAATGCTTTGCAACTCTAGTTCACACAGTTCTTCCACGGCTGTAAGTGGTTAAGGATAGAAACTGAATTCTCTAACCAGCAGGTACAACATCATTATTTATTAAAAATGTTGTCTGTCAGTGTAAACCCTCTATGGACACCAAAACATAGGACTACTCAATCCTACACATAAAACGCCATGTCATTTACATATAAGCTATGCATATCTTTACAATGACTTACAATTCTGAATGCTCTGTAAACAGTTCTATACTGCACTGTTCAAGGAATCCTGACAAGATAAACCCTCTGTTCAGTGTAGACACGGCCACCAGCCTATTCACACTTTCAATCCAAGGCTGTCAGAATTCGTGGGGCGGAACTCACACATGTGGAGAGCAGCTTACACTTGATAGAAATCGATCTGTCTTCAGTTTTAGCTCTATTCTACAGGCCAACAGCTTTTAAAGACATCCTGCATCCCTGCTGTGGTGTCCTGCATCCCTGCTCTGTGACATCCTGCATCCCTGCTCTGAAACTCCTCAGTTTGGACTTTTCGGGTCACAAGGTGGGAGGGGGAGTGTGTTTTTTAATTTCTCCATAAAGAATACTTTGGCTCCTTTGAACTTCAAACGCCAAGACACTAAATGAATCAAGCAGAGAACACTGTGTCTGTGTCAGAGGCTACCATTTGGTAGGCTTGATGTTCAACTGTGACTCAAACATATTTATAAAATGTATGATTCTCGGAGCTTCAGGTCATTGTAAAACATGGGCCTGTGTTTCTGAGCATGGAGAGCTTTCTTGCAAATTCAGAAGAAGGGGTACAGGTCACAGCACAGGGTTTCACTGTTCACACCAGCCAACTCCCCAACGCAACTGGGAACCACTGCTCTTTACGGGCAGGATGTCACTGTTAGCAAAAGATGGCTCCATGGCTCAACTGACTTGTTCGTGTTCTTATCCTTAACTTTATATGATTGACAAATTCATCAGAGGCTAGAGTGCATATGGCTTTATGTGCCTCCATAATGCTTGTGTGCTTTTGTTACCATTCATAAAGCTACACGTAAGACAAAAACAAGAGCTAAGGCAAGTCAGAAAGTGTAACTAGTAAGTGTAACCAAATTATAATTAAATCATGGTATGAGAATTAACATGGTATGAGAATTAAGTTCAGGTGAGAGATGAGATTTAAATTGTTCTTCTTTAGTTGTTACAATTAAGAACAATACTATTTACTATACAAATTATGCCAACATTTTAAAAGTCCTCCTAAGTGTAAAGGTAGAAACAAGCCCTGTGGGCGATGTGGCGTTTCTCACTGGGGAGGGACTCGAGACCAGCATCCTCTCCCTGTAAGCTCTCTCTGCATGTATTCAACTGCCTGGTTAGAGGGCATAGAGTCAAAGTAATGGGAAGACACAGGCAGTTCTGTTTGCAGGGTACGGCCTGTTCTCCACAAGGGCTTCGTACACTTGTCAGGCAACCTACACTATTTTCAGAATGTCAAATATTAAGTTTAGTTTCGTGTTTTCTGGTTTGTCTCCAGGGAACAAATGGGGCAATTTCATCTAGTTCAAACACATTTGACTTGAAGGACCTGTTAATTCTGGTCCAACAAACACGAGGCAAGACGCAGCACGTCGACCACAACTGATGAGTCCTCTCAATGTGCTAACTTTCGATGGCAGACAAACAGGGGTGCAATAAAAGGTGAGCAGGTAGGGCCTGGTCTTCTGGAAGCTGAACTACTATATAAAACATTTCAGTCCATAAGACCTCCTTACATTTTACCATAAAGGCTTTGAAAACGTCCCAAGCCAAGTTCAAGCTCGCTATCAACGAGGATTGGTCTTTATACTCTGTGATGTTGATTGGTTGACTTTCGATCTTCAACACTCGCTTGTTTCTCTTCGAGGATGCTTTGGCTACTTTTAAGCATGGTAGATTTTAGGCCACTCTCACTTTGTGCAAAACCACAGCCTGTTGCAACTATATCCACCGTCAACTCAGAGAAACCTGCCGGCCTTTTAGTGATGCGCCTTCTCACCCAGAAACGAGGCACAGACCTGTTTACTCTGCCTCTAACTTCGTTACTAAGGTCCTCACTCACTTGTTTCCTCAGATTTATTTTGCATTTTTTTCATATTTCAAATTTTAATTGTTACGTTTTCTATAAAATGGTAACTGAAAACTTCAGTTTCTAAGTGTTCATTTCTACTACGTAGCGATACTTTTATTTTGTATATCAACGCGCAGGAGAAATTGAGGGTTTTTTTAAAAAAAAATTATGTGTTCCCCTGCACATAGAGTTCTGCTTCCTGAGGTGCACGTAATTAGGAAGACACAATCGTGTTGTGACCCTAGATGGAATTCCTCCAGAAAACTCATTTCAATTATCACATTCAAGTTAAAGAATAACAACTACTGATGTAAAACTGTGTTCCCTGCTACTTCTTTAAAAAAAAAAAAAATCACAGTTACGGCACAGACCACGGAACGATGGAGGGAGAAATGCACTGCAGCAGATGGCAAAGAAAAGGGCCACAAGGTGACACTGTCAGGACTGAGTGCAGCACAGTCAAGAGGAAAGTTCCAGACCGTTAATATCATTCACTATCCTGAGGAATTATCACCGTTCACACATCCAAAGTCAGAAGATGACAAACCATTTTAATATCGATTGTTAACAACCCCGAGTTGTAGCTCAGAGGCTGAAAGAACTCGCTCTTTTCAAATCGCCTCAGAATACTTACAAAGCTGGATGGTATGTGCGACCACAGGAAATGCTCGAAACCTTTTCAGCACTCACACAGGGAGCGGGAGGAGAGAAAACAGAACAAAAGGAGAACAGGCTACCGCCGCTGTGTGTCAGAAGTGAGTGCTAACGATCCCCGATTGGCCTTCTCCGAGGACAAACGCCTCTGAAGATGCTCTCCTTCAGCAAGATGGTGCCTGGGCACCGCTATCCAGCAACAAAGATCTCGGCTTTAAGCTTCCAGGATGACGAGGAAGGAGAGCTCCGTTAGGTTCTGACCTTCTGCTCGACAATCCCCAGACGAGCTCTGCTTCCAGTTCCGTCCTCACAGGGACTGTGCCCCTTGAGCGACAGGCTCAAGGTGACAGGGGGAAAGCCACCACCAAGAACCAGAGAAAGGTGTATACAAGGACAGAGGGAGGTGAAGAGGGCCAAGGTGGGAGACATTATTTCAGAAAAAGGAACGGACGGAGGCCATTCATTCCAGCAGCTCTTCCCGCTCACCTCCCCGGGTCACTCACTCACACATCACATCAAACGCAGTCCATCCTGAGCTAACCAGACAGTAATCATTTTCCTTCAGCTCGCTGTTTTGGGGTCAGGATGAAAGCTTGTGGGAAAATGTCACTGCACGATCAAACGTGAAGACGGTGTAGATCAAACGAACACGGGCTCCTCCTACCCAAGTTGCAACCACGATCACTGGTAACTTCTCGACAGTCAACAAAGCCAAACTTAATTTGTTCCTATTACTGCTATTTTTTAAAAAGATTTATTATATATAAGTACACTGCAGCTGTCTTCAGACACACCAGAAGAGGGCATCCCATTACAGATGGTTGTGAGCCACCATGTGGTTGCTGGGACTTGAACTCAGGACCTCTGGAAGAGCAGTCAGTGCTCTTAAGCGTTGAGCCATCTCTCTAGCCCACTACTACTGCTATTATTCTGCTCCTTACACTGAGGGACATCCAGTTAGCGACTCCCTTGGGTATATGAGACACAGCTGCTTCATATGTCTAATTTTCCACACATCTAATACATCTTCATTGTAAAATGCCAATATATTATGCAACGACCACTGCTCGGTGACGAGGGCTGTGAATACAAGCTTTCAATCTCTTAACAGCATTATGAAATTTGAAAGAAGGAAACCCCTCCAGGGTACTTAGAGTGGGCAAGATGCTTCATACTCTGTGAGTCATGGCCAGTTGGTGTAATAAAGAGCTGCTATCGCTCCCTCCCTGAACATCTGTAGTGTGCACTGTCTGTCATTCCTCTGGCACCATTTGGAAGCCGTAAGCCTCTCACACGCATCTGTCTGATCCGAATCAATGCCTGAAGGGCAGCAAAGACACCTTGCATTCTTGGACCCCTCCCACGGTGCCTCACAAGGAGAGGTTTCTTCACATAATTGACTATTGTTACCTGCTAATTGACTAAGATACTTCTGAAGCAGGGCTGTATGTTCTACACTCTGGATTGCCTATAATTCTGAATTTTCTGGAAAAGTAAAGATAAAGAGTTCTGTTACTCAGAACATCCTGCATTTCAGGACAGTGCTCCAAACCCCTGGACGGCAAGCAGCGATGGCTGGGCCCAGCTACTTTTGGTTCAAGTGCTTCCTCCCTAGACTGTAAATCATCAACGTATGTATCAGCAATGAAGCGTCAGCCATCTGTCCTGAGCCCTTGGCTCCAAACATTCTGGTCATCCGCTCTGGGCCCTCCTTTCACCTGTGCTCATCCTTCCCAAGAGGTTCCCAAGTCATAGTCAGCGATTCTGCCCTAAGACGATTCTCAAACTGCAGCGTGCATCAGTGTTGTCAGGGGCTTGAGATGCACAAACTCCGGGCTGCCCTGAGAGTCTCTTACTTTAGTGGGTCTGTGGTGTGGGCCTGCGTACGGCCAAGGCTCTACTGGGCCTACACTTTGAAGGCTATTATTTCCCTCAATGTCACTAGTTCTGTCTTGTTTGTTGTGCCTGGTTTACTTATTCGACCAGGTTTTAAAGACCGAGTCTCCCACTAGGCTAAGCTCCTCGTCCAGAGAGGTGGCAACCGTGTGGGATGAACAACACCTCAGCTAACAGTTCAGACAACTGAAGGCTAACTTCGAGCTCCCAACGCAAGGCGACCTTCTGGGCCAATCGACCACCTATGAGGGAAGTGCAGAACCACTCATTCCGTCAGCGCTGCCCAGTGTCTGCTCCTCTCTCCAGCCAGAAAGTTCTCTTTGCTCCCTCTCACAGGGAGGGACTACTCGACTACTTTCCTTTCCAGCATGAGCTCTGCGCCAACGTAATGCACAGAAGCCTTTCGTTCCCTCTCTGCACCAAGTCAGACCCTCCTGCCATGGGATCTCAGTCCCCGAAGGGCCTGGCTTCTGGGCCCTTGCTGCTGTTATATTTGCCTATATCAGCACTTTATTAATAATTACTCTGCACACTGAAACACACGCTCCCAGTGAATACCAAGTGCTTGATTTTGAGAATCACTGTTTCCCGTGACAGGTACGTGTATTGTGCTCATATTAATTCAGGCAGTTGAATTTTTCCAACCCTGAGAAATATGGTAAGGCATTTTTTTCTACACTCTATCAAAATGAGGAATATTGAAACAGACAACAAATTTACTACTGTTTTCAGCTACTCAACATGCAAAATTTCAAAAATGACTTACCTCTTCTGAATACTTCTTGCAGGCTCTCAGCACTTTGATTTAATACAGCCCATATTTCCTCCTCCTGCAGAGGTCCACCCCGAACCTCCAGGGCCTCTGCTAGTGACACATGCATATTACCTAGGAAACAAAAGTAGGAGAAGATTTATTCAGGAGCATCTTAACTATGCGTTTATCAGTAAAAGCTCTACATCAGGGCGAGCAACGCACTCCCATCTACCTAATTCTTTAGTGTGGCCTTTCAATCTAAATATAACCTAGAGGTTTAAACTTGAGAAAGTGAAGGAAGTGGACAAACGCCCCTTAGGACAATGTCTTGGTCTGTGTAACAGTGTTAGCCAAAAAGACTCTTGGGAAAAGTACTGGGGAGTACTTTGTGAGGGCAGAGGGAAGGGGGCACAGAGCAAGTCGCTGGGCTTCCCAGCACTCAGGTCAAGCTCTGTTCTTTCTGTAACAAACACAGAGAAGAAGAGAGGGAAGACCCCACAGCTACACAAGAGGAAGTGGGGATAAGAAAAAGCCCATTGCTTGTGCTCATTAACTGTTTCCTATAATCTCTGACGCATGTGTTATCATGGGAATTTTACACTGAAAGTAGTCAGCTATCCCTAGACTCAGCTGTGCTGCGAATGCCCTGCCTGCTCCTAGGAAAGTCATTGCCCCTCAGCACCTGTTTCCCATCTGTGGCCTGGGAAAGATGGTGGTGCTGGTGGTGGTGATATCCCTTTGGGTATCTATAACAAGAAAAGAGTGCATGCCTGAGACTGTTTTGTAATTTAACATCATACAGAAACTAAATTAACAAAAGACCAGAAAAGTTTCTCTGAGGCCATACTTTTATCACAATTTTCCTAGTGTTTCTATGGGTGATATATTTATAAAAGTTAAGATGTTCTATTGGGCTCAATAATTCTACTTTAATTTGGGAAGGAGAAAATATCACTTCTTAAAATCCTCCCATGTGCATATTCCTGAGCTGATACATCTCAGAGAAATGGGTCCTTTACAGCGACAGCTGAGACTTGTGCTTCCCCAAGTCCGCTAAACCATGATACTACTGTGGGAGTGGTCGAGTGGTAGACAGAAGCCCGGTAAGGACTGAAGGAAGCTGTTGATAACTACTGCAGTGTAGGAGCGTGTCGGGTGGTAGACAGAAGCCAGCGGGCCTTTCTAAAGGAAGCAGCATGTGTCAGGCATTGTCGTTATCTTAACCACACTCACTACATTTTCAAAAATTAGCCCACGAAGGCATCTGGTTTAGACAGGCAACTTGCATTTACCCAACCAGCAAGAAAACACTCAAGTGATCTGAAGGAGCCAATGGAAAAAAATGGGGATGGGGAGGCTCTAATTGGGGAAGAGAAGTTAGGAAGGAAAAGATTACAATAACAGTAAGGATGTCTGAAAAAGCTGTAAGCCATCACACCATTACTAATGTACCTAGAACTACCTACAGTGCATGTAAGTTGGTATACAGATAGACACATGTGGTTTAAATAAAACTTTCCACCTGGTCTGACTGTGTTCCCCCCAAGAGCTGCACACCATCCAGTCAGAACCTAATACCAGGCATGAGAAGTCCTCGATGGAGTTGTTGGACAGGGTTGTCCAAGAGGCTCCTGAAACACAGCTTAGTGCAGTTGCCATTGGTGTTCTCCCAGAGATGGAAGGCAAGTCGCCACTGTTGAAGACGCTGTGCACCTTGGATACAAGTCCCAGAGACCCTGAGGTGGATCTGGCATGAATGCCTCCTCCCTGACAACCAACCAACTTTCATGATACCAGAAGGTGCCATGCAAGTTTCCAAAGGAGGGAAGCAGCCAACGGTCCTACCGAGCTTCGATGCTCACGATCTACAACAGCTAGCATGGCATGATACCCTATAAGGGTGCATGCAGAAGTGTAACACGTACCTTACTGGTAACCAGCCACTCTATAATTGAACTTACGGCACATTCGACAAGAAGGAAAACATGCCTGGTACTGGAAATCTAGCCAGCCAAGCGCTAGTGAAGTCATGGGTACTACAGAGTTTGCAACCTCTAATTTACCAGACTAACATAATCCTAACAACAATCTATAACGATCTGTCCCTGTACCCACAGATAAGTGCAGTCTTCACTCCTCATCAAGGAAGCTTCTCTTTGCAGCAAACAGACTTCATTACACTCAACCACAACTGATCGGAATGGAGGTGGAGGAATCAGTCCCAGCTGATACCTCTACAACAAGACGCCTGTACAAAGAGTAGGGCTCAGGGATCACTGTGGAAGAGGCGGCGAAGGGTCAGAGAGGAGAGGAACAGGGAGTCTGTGTGAGGTTGTGTCTCTTACAAGTGTCAGAAAAGCTACACTCAGAAAGTCCCACCAACATTGATGCTTAAACACGAGCCACGCAAGTTTGCTAGTGTGGAGGGTGGAGAACGCAAGGGCCTCAAAAATATTCAAAAATGTAGACTTATAATCCTGCCTGAAAAGAAGCAACTCCGGCTACAAGAAGGGCCAGCCTCGTCTTCTCGGCAGTCTATCCACAGTGTATAATGTGGGAAGTAAATGGGAAGACAGAAGAGTCTGCTGAGAAAGCTCGAGTTTTTATTCCGCTCGTATAAGAAAGGAGGCTGTTTACTCCGACGCTGTCTCTAGGTTTCTGTGTGCCTCATTATAACAGCAGCGTATCATTAGTATAGGGGACGCACTGCTAAGAGATATGTGAGCGATTATCGTTCTCATGAGATGTTTTAATAAACTGAGGTTTCAACAGAGGCATCAGGATCCTCTTAGCAATCAGATACCAGCATGGCTTGAGAGGGAATGCCCTGCAGCAAGTTTCCGAAGTGCCTGAGAACCGGTTAGATGACTCCTGAGCCTACACACCCCGAATAAAGGCATTGCACAAGCAGGGAGTCTTTGAAGGGAGTTATGCTGGTTTTCATGTCTCCTCTAGAGCTACAGGGGTGTGGGATGAGGCCTTCCTTTCAACGTGAAGGCAGTGAAAGAGGTTTCATTTGGACCACTTGAAGTGCTTGACGTGTTCTCTGGAGCTAGATAGTATCTGATAAAGACCCTGGTTATCACCCTGAGGTCCCACAAGAGGGAGGGGCACTCGGTATCAAAGCGGGGCCACAGTTCTATGGGTGGGAGAGGTGAAAGGCAGGGCAGCAGAACTCAGGGAGCAAATCTGCACAGTGGACACAATGGAGGGTGAGAGTGCCCCAGGATGTAGGCAGTGAGTGTGTTTGCAGAACTCTGGAGTTGTTCTACACAGCCCCCAAAGGAACTAAAGCCACTGAGGGGCTATAGTACAGAAGTGAATTGCATGGTCTGTGAATTTCATGTCAAAAAGTTGTTGAATGAAACAGGTTCCTCCCCTGCCACTGGGTCAAGGGTCAAGTATGAACAGAAGCGTGCAGGGAAGAACCAAAACTGGGTGAGAGCAAGGAGAGGGGTAAAGGGAGACGAGGAGGGAGAACCAGGATTACAGAGTGGCCTGAGAGAGAGGCAGGCTGAAGGCCTGCAGGCTCAGGAGACTGGCTAGCTGGAGAGAGAGGTAACTTTCTGCACTGTCACAGACACTGTTGCTCCAGTGAAAGACTCTTAAAAGCCATTTGAAACAGCACAGTTCATCCCTGACCACAGACCCAGTTCAGGACCAAGGAGTCCGAGGGGAAGACTGCCTGCTTTTCTCTCTCTTGGTCTCAGTTTTAAGTGTGATGTGGACAGACGACCAACCAGTGGGGACAACAGCTGCTGTCAGCACTGCCTGCCAACACAGGAATCTAACCAGAGAGAGAAGCTCAAGCCTGTGGTGCGGGATTGAAACGTTGACCCGTGATACGCTGAGGAGGCGCTTTTAATTAGGGGCTCCACCGAGTCTTTTAACTTAAGTAACTGTAATTATTTCTGCTATCAAAGAGTTAACTAGAGGAAGATGGACCTGAGGATTCAGATAGAGAGGCAGAGAAATAAAGACAAAGAGAAGTAGTGTTATACGAAGTTGCCTATGATCCTACCTTAGGCATACCACTGCCCTTGTAATGTATTTGTAGTGTATATGCACAAAATTAAAATCTTAAAGTTTTTGTTTATACTTTTAAAGAAACTTGTTTTGAAAAACTTAACATTCCTTATATAGAAGAAAAATTTAAAAAACAAAAGATAACTTTTCATGCAACAGAACTTTTTCAGTGCTTGGTTTGATGCTGACCCAGTGGGTACTATATTATATTAACCATCTGTTAAGTTGTATTTGAAGTAATATGTTTGTTTTTTTCATTATAAAGTTTCTAGGCATTCTTGCGGCTAAAATTTAAAACCACAAAAATATTTGATTTTCAAAATAGTACCATTAAGGTAACTCATTGGATTTTATTTAGTTTACATCTTTACTAGAAAAAAAAAGATTTAAGATTTTTTTTAATAACTACCTCACCTGGTCATCTAGTCTGAGGATAAAATGTTGTGGAAACTTTTAATACAGTCAACAACTGAAGAAAAGAATCAGTTAGGAAAAATGTAAAGTTTGACGTTTCAAGTATCACCTTTGGAGATGGTGTTAGACACTGTGTGGGGACATGTGAGTGTCTACAGGAACATGTAGGTGAGTGTCTGCAGGGACATGTAGGTGACTGCCATTATTTTCCTATGGTACTCTTTTCCCATAAGTAAAACAATTTTATTTCACTTATGTTCTTGGCATATGGTACATGACAGCTACAATGTTGGTGTTTGCTTTGTTTGTTGTTGCTTTAATTCTCTCCAGGCGGCACAGGAGAATTAGCTCTCAAGAAAGAATATTAACCAAGAACAACCTTATGAAACCTCAGAAGTCTACCCTAACTCAACCACACAAATACCAACACAGAAACACAAAATACATGAATAATTGAGGCAACTGGACTTCTCCAGAAGTTTATAGTTCTCCAAAATCTAAGTCCAAAACAGAGAAATGGTGAAAATTCCAAAGAATCCAAAGCTATGTAGTTTTTAAAATTCTCAATGGCCCCACAGATGTGAGGTCATTCGTTACAAAAACGAAAAAGGTAATTCCAAACAAAAAGGTACTCTCTTGATTGATTTTTGTCAACTGGAAGATTTTTGAGCACAGAAAAAAATGAACTAAAGAGACTCAACAACAACATCTATAAAAATCTGTGAACAAAAAAGCTCGATAGATCAAATCGACAGTAGAAAGCAGTCACTGAGATGGACGCAGAAGGCCGTGGAGTCCCAGGAAGTGAAGACAAAGCTGAGCAACAACACATAGATCACACCCATACGAGCACTCAAGTCCTCTGGAAAGCGCTGGGAATGCAGCTCACGTAGTAGAATGCCTGTCGTGTATATGTCAAGTCCTGAATTTGACCTACATAAAAACCAGAGTAGTGTGCGTGCAATCCTACATGGGGAATGGAGGCTGAAACACCAGAACGTAAGCAGCCTGGTCTACAAAGTAAGTTCCAGGACATTGAAGGCTACAAAGAGAACTCCGTCTCAAAAAACTAACCAACCAACAAATAAAACAAAACAAAACCTGAGATAACAGAGACCCTGTCTCAAAAACAGTCAACAAACAAAACCAAAAATTTTTAAGACTTTTTAAAAAGAATTATATATTTATTTTATGCATGTGAGTACACTGTAGCTGTCTTCAGACACACCAGAAGAGGGCATCAGACCCCATTACGGATGGTCGTTAGCCACCAAATGATTGTTGGGAATTGAACTCAGGACCACTGGAAAAGCAGTCAGTGTTCTTAACTGTTGAGCCATCTCTCCAGCTCCCAAACCAAAAATTTTTAAGAAGCTAAATTTATAACTTTGTGTTATAAGAGAGGGAACTGAGATATAAACTAAAAGCATAGAAAACCTAATCATAGAAACTAGCATAAAATTCTCCAAATCTAGGAAAAGAAATGGACATCTAAGTACAGCAAGCATTTAGCATGGATAGGAAATTCATGCCATATTATAGATGAAAATGCCACCATGAGCAATAAAAATTACAAGACAGTAGAGATCTGTCAAGTTACTCACAAAAACTATCAACGTAGAGCAGAACATGAAGCCCAGAAGAACATAGACCAATATATTTTATGCCCTGAAATGAAGTAACTGTCAACTAAGATTATTATACCCAACAAAAAATCCCATCCTCAATGAAGACTATTATACCCAACAAAAATATCCCTTAAAAGTTAAAAGAGGATGATGATGATGAGCATAACCAAAGCAATTAATGGCCATTACCTGAGCACAGCAAATGACATATAAGGGAAGCCTACAGAGGAGTTGAGAACAAATCATCTCAAAAGTTTGCTGAAGAGCAAATCTCACTAGTTGAAGAAATAAATGAAAAAGAACTAAGAAAAAGCTAGACATTATTAACTCAGTAAAGCAACAAATCTCCAAAATGAAGAAGAGAGAAATATAGACCTTCCAGTAACTAAGTGTAAATAATCTTTAACTCTCCGGTTAAAAGACATTATTTGAACAGATTCAAACACAAGATCCAAGTATTTGCTGTTTTCAAGGAGCTTGTCTCCTGAGTAAAGATACATATAGACTGAGAAGGAAAGGACAGAAAATATCTAAGTAAGTGAAGTCTTAAAGCATGGAGGAACAAATATATTGCCAAATCAAACTTCAAACCATAATTAAAATTGATAAGGCTTACTGCATTATGAAGACAACAAGCCAATAAAATAATTGACTATCTAAGCTTCAAATACCGATGCACTCATTTTATGGGGCAAACACTACCATAGAGAGAGGACCAAACATAGTGGTAACTTGGCAACTTCAACAACCAATTTTCATCACTGCTGAATTCTACCAGACCTGAAAAGAACTACCCTCAACACTTCTCAACTTACCCTGAGAAAGAAAAAGGCAGAAACAAGTCTGAATCATTCTCAAGTCTACATTACTTCCATTCTGAACTGTATTAAGGATACAATAAGGAAAACTATAGGTCAATACTCTTCATGAATACAGGCATAAAACTCCTCAACAAAATGTTTGTGAACTGGAGCTAGAGAGCTAGCTCAGCAGTAGGGAGCACTTGCTCAAAGTCTTCCTGAAAAGGATCAGGGAACACAAAAAACAGCCACAAGAATCAACAAATGGTACTGTGTGAACTTTAGCAGCTTCTGAACAGCAAGGGGAACCATGACAGTGAAGAGACCACGACAAAATGGTACACACACACACATGCATGTGGGCAAAATATTCATACAAATGTCAAAAAGTAAAAATGAAAAAATTTTAAAAAGAAAAAAGGTTAATATCTAGATTCTATTAAAAACAAACAGACAAACAAACAGACGAACAAAAAAACCCAAAGACTAAATGCACCACGAATCAGGCTACCAATAAAAGGGTGAAAAAAAAAAAAAAAGAAACAATTTCTCATAGGAAAACCAGCAAGATGGGTAGGGGAGCTTGCTGCCAAGCCTCGCAATCTGAGTTTGATCCCACAGAGTAGGGGAATGTGTAGGTCATCCTCTGACCTTTGTATGCACGCTGCTGAAGCATGTGTATGGCTACATACATGTACACGTGCACATATACAAGCACATACACAAAATAATGCCAACATATTACAAATGACTAACATGCAATGGGAAAAGTTAAACAGCTTTAGCCACCAGAGCAATGTAGTGCAAAAGTACACTGAGGCTCCATCTCAGCCATCATAAGAAATTAAAAACAAAGACAAAATTGGGGATGGGCAGATAGCTCAGTGGCTAAAAGCACTGGCTGCTCGTCCAGAGGACGCTGGTTCAATACTTAGCACCCACAGAGGCTCACAACTCTGTGACTCTAGTTCTAGCAAATCTGACACCCTCTTCTGGCCACTGAAGGCACTGCACATTCACAGTACATGGATGGCATGTGCGAGTCAAACATTCATACACGTGAAAGAAAAATAATTCCAATTTGTTAAAAAAAAAAAAAAAACACAACAGGGGCTTGAGACCCCATATGAACAACAATGCCAACCAACCAGAGCTTCCAGGGACTAAGCCACTACCCAAAGACTATACATGGACTGACCCTGGGCTCCAACCTCATAGGTAGCAATGAATAGCCTAGTAAGAGCACCAGTGGAAGGAGAAGCCCTTGGTCCTGCCAAGACTGAACTCCCAGTGAAGGTGATTGTTGGGGGGAGGGCGGTAATGGGGGGAGGATGGGGAGGGGAACACTCATATAGAAGGGGAGGGGGAGGGGCTGGGGGATGTTGGCCTGGAAACCAGCAAAGTGAATAACACTCGAAATGTAAATAAGAAATACCCAAGTTAATAAAGATGGAGGAAAAATAACAACAACAACAACAACAACAACAATGGTATGTTGTTTTCAAGAAAAGAGAACTAGAGATCATCATGTGAAGGGGAAATAATCCCAAGTATCTCATGTTTTATTTGTGGAAACTCAAGAATGAAAGTAGAAGAGGCAAGTTGGGCAGAAAAAGTGACGAAGAGGAGGTGGTGAAGGGCGGATACAGTCAGGAACCAGTTACACATGCGTGAGAATGTCCTCACAAAACCCACTCTCCTGTACAGTTAAAAGAATGCTTGATCAAAGAACAGGAGATGCATGCAGCCTCACGTATGTCACATATAATCTTCTTCCCAGACAGGACAGCACTGCTAAAGACAACTCGGGAGTGTCTGCGCTTCAGCAGTAACAGTTCCTTGGATTATAAAGACAGCACGAACCCATCAGAGTTCTGGGCCGCATGCCATAATCCACCTCGTCAATTCTGAAGGAGATGCCGTTCACAGCCAGCGGGACAAACAATTCCTCTCTATCAGTTCGGTCAGGTCTTATCACCAGCAAATAAATAAATATTTTAAATGGGACTCGAATGAATGACTAGCTGCTCTTGAATCCATGTTTGAGAAGGCTGGAAATCCTATCACATTTGAAGTCATAAAGCGAGGGGTTGGGGATTTAGCTCAGTGGTAGAGCACTTGCCTAGCAAGTGCAAGGCCCTGGGTTCTGTCCCCAGCTCCGAACAAAAGAAAAGAAAAAATAAATAAATAAAATCATAAAGCAATGAGAAGCCAGGACTGAGCCCAATGAACGTTTATGTGGTAAAGCAGATGATCCTGAGAGGTTGTTTTGGGGACAGAAAATACAACTTTTAATTAAGCACTCCATTCCCTACAGTGAACACAAGAGTTTTTCATCCCAAATTTGTTAACGTGATTACTTTCCCACGAGGGACTTCTTTGTGCTGCAACCTACACAATGCTTGCTGGGTGCCCGGGATCCAGTAAGACAAGGAGAAATTAGATGTACACATCCAGCTAGAGGTATCATTACAACACAACAGGCTTGTTATACGCGATCTGGAGAAATGGGGAAGTTTCACAAGAAACTTCTTTAAAATAGACAAGAACCTTTACCCAGGATCAATTCACTATGAACACTGGGTCCTTAGAAAGAAACAGAGCTGATGCTAACAATGGTGACTGTTATCATTATTTGGCATTTATTTCCAAGCCCTTCTTTACTGCTCTAGATTGTGGAAATAAACTTACCCATCGGAATCTGATGGATGAGCACAAAGAAACGTGACCCAGGAAAGTGGACTTCCCAGTAATCACGTTATAGTCTATGCGACGTGAGCAGCAGAGCCTACATGAAGGAAGCAGCCTGAGACACACCCGTGTTCACATCGAGCAGGGACTTTATTCTAGATGTATGAAATGCTGAGTCGTGGATTAACTTGCAGTTTGGGGAATCGTGCAAAAGCGAAAGGGTGTCAATACAAGGGTCTCTCCATTTCAGATCCAAACATTTCACTTAAAACCAAGCCTTAAGAAGGTGAGGCCTGATGCCCAAGGTTGTTTCACACATGATCCATGCATGAACAACGTGTCTCCACATACACACATGCATTCACACATCACACGCACACATTAAAAAAACGGGGAAGAAAGAAATGGCATATTTATTAGTCTTAATTTTGTTAGTTGGTTTATCAAGGATCATATACAGAATTATTAACATTGGTTTTTGAAAATGTATACCTGTGTTACAATCAGAAACTCATAAGATGCCCACTGCCAAACTTTAGGTCTCTTTACTCATACGTGTGTGTGTGTGTGTGTGTGAGAGAGAGAGAGAGACAGAGACAGAGACAGAGACAGAGAGAGACAGGCAGACAAAGAGAACCAACTACTCCAAAAGGCTGATGAAGATTCTTTTCCCAGTACTGCCATGGACAGGGAAAGGAAGTAGTTGTATTTCCTCTGTCCTGTTATAAGAACTTAATACACTAGTCTCTTGTTTGCTTCTCTAATGCCAAATTGTAAGCGAGTCCTCAATCAAATGCTTTTTCTTATAGTAGTTGTCTGGAGGTGGTATCTCTTCACATAACAGAACAGTGACTAAGACACCATCAAAGTCCAACTTGGTAAACTGTGGGGGTTTTCTTTGAGGAGGGGGAGCACACTGCATAGGCTGCAGGCAGCCCAACGGGTTGGAGAGTATCCTTTCCAGGTGCCCACAACTCTTCCAGACAGCTCGGCAGGTTTCTGCTTCTCCCAGGCAGCTGGTCTGGTCTCAGAGTTTTTGCATCTTGGCTTGTCTGAGAGAGACTTTCAGCGTTTACTTCTTACTCTGTCAGGGTGTAGTAAATCTGCTCAGCTTCGGGGACTTCCTGAAGCTATTTTGAGTTGTTTACCTTTCTGCTTAAGGAGCTTCCTGGGAGAAGACTATTATGCTACGGAATGAAAAGAAGCAGAGGAAAGGGGAAAAATCTAAATGTAAATTCTTATCGCCACACTACATTTTTCTAGCATGTATGATTATCACCTTTGGCTTAAACTAAAATTTTTCTTAAGAGTGATACTAATGATAAGGGAGATCATTTCTTACTAAATTCTAGACAAGCTTGCCAACAATAAGCAAGCTACTCTCTTAATTCCTCCTGGGTCTTCTGATTGGGTAATAGTGGAACTCCCAGTTTTCGGCTGCTGTTGCTAATCTCCTCTTTGAACAAATGCAGACATGTCCAGGTCAGAGTGGTGCTGCACAGACAGGCTCCCCTCCCAAGGCTCACATCTACCTATGGGACTGCATGTTCACGGATCGCGTTGGTAATGACTGTGCGCTTACCGTCTATTTACGGAACATTTTACTTCCTTTGCCTTCAGAGTAATAACATCTATGAAGTCCTTTTACTGTAATTTCAAGTGTATGAATGAGTCACTTCAAAAATACCAAATACATGTTGTTTGTGCATGAAATACAGCCTAAGAAAACCCCATTCTTAAGACCAGATAAAGACGGCAGGATGGTGCACTGATGCAGCGTGTGTGCTGAGGCAGAGGAGTGCAGGGAATCCTTTCTCCAAGGGTCACGACCCAGAACTAAATCGAGACCTCACGTCCAAATACAGCCCACGCTGCCAATAGCATGGACATATGCCCCAGACCTCAACCACAGTTAAATTTCAACTTCCTACACAAAGTCTGCTTGATTTGTGTACATTTTCTACTTCCTTACTTAACAAATGAAAGAGTACGTCATGGTGCACTTGTCGCTAAGTCGCCCTGCTTTCCGGTGGTCCTAAACGGTTGGATTTTAGGCTATCCTATCCCACCCACTGGGAATTACAGAAAGAATAAAAGAAAAAGGAGATGACGGGTCACAGCGGATGTCCCATGTGGTCCCACGGGCAGCTCCTTAGGAGGCAGCAGAGGGAAATCTTGGAACCGACTTTGATGTTGAATATTTTATGGCAATTCCCTCTTCCATAATTCTCACCAATGGGGTGGGGTGTTTTAGTTTGGTTTCCTGCTGCTGTGATAAAATACTGTGACCGAAAGCGCCTTGGGAGGAGAGGATTTATGTGGCTTACATCGCAGCCCCATTGCTAAGGGAAGTCGGGGCAGGAACTCAGGCCCCTAACCTGGAGGATGGAGCTGAAACAGGGTCTGTGGACGAGCACTGCTGATTGGCTCGCAGTCTGCTCTCTTAGACCTCCCAGCACCACCTGCCCAGGGTGGCACCACCCCACACCAACTGTTGATCAAGAAAATGTCCCACAAAATGACCGCAGGACAACCTTACAGAAGCAATTCTTGTTTTGATGGGTCTCACTGTGTAGCTCTGGCTGGCCTAGCATGCCCTACACACAGCAGGCTGGCCTCAATGTTAACAGTTATCCTCCAGTCTGCGTCTCCTGAGAACTGGGACGACAGGTATTGGCTACCATGCCAGGCTTTCCCAATAACATCTGCCACCCGTGATGTCCCTCATGCCTGATGCTGCTCATCAAAGCCTCTTGTGAACGAAGTGGGTGCGATTCTGTGCTTGTTTTTGCTTTTCTCTCATTCTCTATGCGTCAAAAATCTCACTCTGCACGTTCTGTGCTTGGTTCCCTCTACTTTACTCCTGGCTGCCCCTCATGCCCACGGAGGAAGCTTTCAAAGTGTCTAGATAAAGTACAGTTGATTCACTTCTTAATTATGAGTTTCTACGTTATCACTTATAAATCTGCCCAACCTTGTTAGGTGGCTGGAAGTCTGGGGACTTTTCGGATGTATTTACAGACCGAATCGCTGTATCCTCAGGTGACAGAAGAGTCTATAATGTGCAGCCCTGGCGTGCTACAGTGAACACAGCCACTGCAAAGTCCGTAACTGAGAGTTGTACAGCACTAAGTCCCGCGTAGCTGAATCTAATGATACTCATCTGACAGTCGGTCTAACAAATGTCATTTATCAAACCCCGAAGTAGAGGTTGTCTTAAATTTACTCTTCTCTCATACATTATAGCAAAACGACAGTTTCCCCTCCCTTCCCTCCCCACAGCCCTGCCCTACCAGATCCTTCCTCCCTTCAGAAAAGAGCGGGCATCCAGGGATGTGGGTCCAACACAGCATTAGATCTGGATATTTAACTCAGTGGGGAAGCACCTGCCTCCTATGTAAAAGGGTCGTCCTCCAGCAGCACGCAAAACACAAAACAAAATCAAGTCTCTAGCACCAACTGCCAAGCCTTCCTCTGCTTTGGGTGGATTTAAAGTAATTTATTTGGCATCATTCAACTGTTCTTTTCCCTTGCACTCCACAAGCAGTCTGTTAGAATCTTTGCTTGGCTGGACGTCCAAATTTGTCTTCGATAAAACTCCATGCGTCTATGCTACACTACCAAGTGCTTGACTCTAACCTGTCTAGAGCAGCTGCCTGACATGCGCCTGTGCGGCTCGAACAGGCCCAGGATACGAATGGCTCGTAAGCCTTTGAAAGGCGACTGCGGCCACTGAGAATGCAGACATGATGGTACCAGGACTACTGCAGGCCTCTGCTCCTCTCACCAACCTCACCCACATCGCACCATAGGATCCTCTATCAGTGTTGGTTCACCACAATGTGTCTCTGCTCCGTGAAGTCTCGTCCCTGCTTTAGTTTACAGCTCCCTACATGGTTCTTCGTACAGTTCTCAGGCTTCTCTCCACTGCAACCAGTCACTGCTCTCTCCATTTTGGTCCTGACACACTCAACTCTAGCCATAGAGATTGGCTGGGCCCCCCTTGCTTCACTCAGTAATGTGAGATCCGCTGTTCCTCACAAAGAGGCCTTTCAGTCTAAAGCAGCCGCACTATCCAACCCCGGTCTCTCTCACGTTGTTATCCAGTTACTTAGGGCTTCGCAGCATTTTCAATACCTGACCCTTCACTGAATGTTACAGACCCTTCACTGAATGTTTTTCACATCAAAGTGTCAAGCACAGGCTGGGGATTTAGCTCAGTGGTAGAGCGCTTACCTAGGAAGCGCAAGGCCCTGGGTTCGGTCCCCAGCTCCGGAAAAAAAAAAAAAAGACAAAGTGTCAAGCACAGAGTGCACAGTCTGTTTCATTAAACACTGACCCCGTGTGCCTAGGACTGTTCTTAGTATAGATTCTTAGTACGTATGTATTGGATGGTAATAAATTCAAACACCAGTAATTGCTTACTCCTGCATTCATATGACGCGTACGCAGGCAGTGCTATCTGAAGGGCCCACGTTAGACATCGTGTGGAACTGAGGTTGAAACAGCTTAGACCTTATAAAGAAGATCAACGCTGAACTCCCCTGAGAGTTCTTCAGACCGTGAATTAATTCAGTTAAAACAGAAAAGCAGCCTTGAAATTGGCATGCCAACATGTAAGCCCAGGCTGGCTTAAACTCCTGGGCTTCTTGCCTCAGCCTCTGAGTTTTATGGTCACGAGTATGTGGCCCCGTGCCTGGCTGAGACATCTGGCACCGTGCCTGGCTTGAGGTGTGTCTTTTAGTGTGGTAGAGCATCTTCCATTTAGAAACAGTGGTGAGTCCCATGCACTCCTTCCTGACAGACTGCTGAGTGGAGATGAGCCCGTGTCTTCAGCTCAGTGTAGTTTCTTATACCACAGAGAAACCGGAGCTGCTGTCCGACAGAGAAGTAGAAAGGGGAGAAAACCATGGGCAGGAACTATCAGAGGTTTTCCTGCAGGATCTCTAACAGGTTTTTCAAGGCAATTTTATATTATCCATAAAATGCTGTAATTAATACAAGTTGATAATACATCAGTCATTTTCTGGCCAGTTGTTTTCTGCTTGTTTCAGGTAGGAATTCTCAAGTTTGGCAAGAGGGAACTAAAGTAGGAAAGCAAGGGGTTAAATAAAAAATACTCCACGGGGGCTGGAGAGATGGCTCAGCAGTTAAGAGCACCCGACTACTCTTCCAGAGGTCCTGAGTTCAATTCCCAGCAACCACATGGTGGCTCACAACCATCTGTAAAGAGATCCGATGCCCTCTTCTGGTGTACCTGAAGACAGCTACAGTGTACTTATATATAATAAATGAATAAATCTTAAAAAAAAAGATTAAAAAAAAAAATACTCCACGGAATAATTGGGAACGAGCAGAAACTGTGCTTGTAAAACCGGCCACATAAACAGACGGACCTAGAAAACTGACAATACCTGTCTGTGTTCGTGATTTTATTTAAAAAACAAGCTGTAGCTTTTATTAGGACAGGTACCTGTTTTTCCTTTATCTGCACGGTTAGAGGAGTCACCCAAGTATTAGGTTAAATGATATGAAATCAAATCAATAACAGAAGCCTTAAGCCATCCCACATGGACCTGAGAAATACAGTGAGTGTACACTCACCAGCAGGGGCATAACTTTCCTGTGAGGGGTGGATTCTGATCACTTACGTTATCTCTGGCAATTTTAGACATTTCAGACATACCCGACAAGCACAACTGGTTTTTGGCTTAATTTTAACTGACTACTTGTTTAACTGACTATACCAAAAGTAATCTATCAGAACAGATAATTCCTAAAGGTCAAACCAAGAAATAGTGACTTAGAGATCATGAATGTCTTGTGTTAACAAAAGATAGTCATTTAAAAAGCAGTACAGACACGCAGAATATGTTCTTCTAGCTAGGCTGCCTTGTCTGGCCTCAGTGGGAGAGGAGGTACCTAGCCTCACAAAGACTTGACTTGCCAGAGTGAAGACACCCAGAGGGGAAGAGAAGGGGAGAGAGGATGAGGCAGAGGATTGTGGGAGGGGGTGACCTGGAAGGGGGTTTGCCTAAAATGCACAAGGCCATGGGTTCAATCCCCAGCACCACATCAACCAGGCATGGTTGTTCAGGCTCGCGCTATCAGGTCAGTATGGTGCAGCCTCGTAGATCAGGAGTACACGGTCATCCTCAGCTACATGGGAAGTGCAAGCCAAGCCCAGGATAATCTATCTCGTATATCTAAACACATACATACACACACTTCCTAACAGATATTCCCACACCCCTTCTCTTGTTGGCCACATTTACCTTCATTCAGAGTAAGTCTCCAGAGGAAATGGCTGGACAGCAGACGAAAGCACTCACTGCTCTTCCATAGGACCTACGTTCATACAGAGATGGTCTTCTATACACATGCACACATATCATATACAGAGAGGGTCTTCTATACACATGCACACATGTCATACACAGAGACGGTCTTCTATACACATGCACACATGTCATACACAGAGACGGTCTTCTATTATACACACGCACACATGTAATTCACACAGAGACAGTTGTACACACACATACACACACATAGTCTTACACACATGTAATTCACACAGAGTCTTACACGCACGCACGCACGCACGCACGCACGCACGCACGCCTGACACACAGGTATAATCCTGATACTCGGGGCAGACTCAGGCAGATCTCTGAGTTTGTGGCCAGCCTGGTCTACAGAGAGAGAGTTCTAGGATAGCTAAGGCCATACAGAGAAACCATGTCTCAAAAAAACCCAAAACATAAACAAATAAACATTCCACAGTCATTACCTCTAACTAATGGTAGTGAGATAGCATCTAGTAAAGGAAAAAATGTGAAAAACCTTCCTGCTAATTAGACACATGACAGGAAAAATATTTATTACTCAAACAGCAACACAAAAAAGAGCTCAAAAAGCAAGCCGGTCTTCTGGGAACTTAAGAAAGAGTTCAGGGGGGTCTTTACCACTTCCACAATACTGGAACTCTTTTGAGGTTTGCTGTGTCTAAATGGCTTGTGGAAACAAGGTGGTTTGTGCTGGACGCCAGCACTCCTGGGAATCTAGGATTTAAAATGTGTTAGACCAAGTGCACCCACGTAGTCCACTATGAGTAGAAACCTGGGGTTTGATTCTCAGTGACATTCCCAGAACATTTACACACATTGTCCACTCACTGCTGGGAATTAAACACATCCGGTGGGACTCCCTGTGGGAGAGAATTCTAGACGTTTGTGACTATTTCCTGCAGACTTCGCCCAGCTGCTTTTTCTCTTCCCAATCCCTTGTGCTCTTTGTCCTTTAAATTTTTGTGCTGATTCCTCTCAGTAAACCAAGGAGCAGGAGGTTAACCTTGGGGACCTTTAATGCTAGCTAGAATAATATCTATAGGCAATGCCTGAAAAGTGGCATCCATATTTACTGCAACCACCAGAGGATAGAACAGAACAAATTCACGATAACATTTCAGAGCAACAGTGGGGCAGGGAAGCAAGCAAATTAGACTCTTTAAAAAAAAAAATTCGATTTCCATAACTTTCTCTCCTTGTCTTCTCTTTTTATTGATTGTGGGTGGTGTGTGTGTGCATGCGTGTCAGTGTAATCATTTCCAGTTCTTCACTTTGTGGCATATATCGATCTGGGACTGTTGTCTCCCTTCTCTCTGAACAACATGCTTATGGTTAACTCTTTTAAGCTACTGTGTCTGCAAAACAGCTTCTTAGAGCTTTGTTTATGGAAGCTATTTTCTATGGACAGAAATTCTTTAGTGCTTCAAAGGTTTGGATGCGCGATCTTTCTTTTTTTTTTTTAAGACTTATTATGCATACAGCATTCTGCCTGCAGGACATAAGAGGGCATCAGATCCCATTGCAGATGGTTGTGAGCCACCATGCGATTGCTGGGAACTGAACTCAGGACCTCTGGAAGAGCAGCCAGTGCTCCTAACCGCTGAGCCATCTCTCCAGCCCCTCACTGTCTTCTTGGATTCCCCCCAGCAGAAGGTACCCTGTCATCCTTACCACTGTTCCTCTATAAATCAGGGCGTGATTTATAAATCTTCTCACTGGTGACTTCTTTGTCTTGTCTTTTTAATCAGAGATGTACCTCAGTGATCCTTTCGTTTTCATATATTTTAGGTTCATGGAGGATGATGGCTATTCTTGGCTGTCAATCTGGCTACATCTGGGACCAACGAAAACTGAAGTGTCTGGGTATACCTGTGAGGGATTATTTTTCCTAATGAAATCATTTGAACAGCCAAAGGAGTAGCTCTACGGTGACTTGATGTTCTGCTGTGATATGCAAATTTCTGAGGGTAAAATAAGCTAAAAAAGCTTCCAAAAAAAAAAAAAAAAAGAAATCATTTGAACTGAGAGATCCACCTTTAATCCAGACCTTTTGAGGTGGGAAGACTCACCTTTAACCTGGGCCACACCTCTGCTGGCAGTCATGTAAAGGGCAGGGAGGAAGGACTTTTGGATGGTCACGGCCATTGCTGGATTAGCTGGACCTGCAAGCCATTCTAATAAATGCCCCACACATGCATGCATAATGCATATGTGTATACATGTATGTATACATCTATTCTATAGTTGTGTTCCTCTAGAGAATCCTGACTAACACATGAAGATTCTGAATTTTTAGCAATACATAGAAAATTTTAGCCAGTGTCTTCTCAAATTTTATTTCATGCCTCATGCCCTCTCCCTCAAGGAATCAAATTCCACATGAATTATTAGGTCACATAGTTTTCACATTCACTGATATTCTGTTCATTTTCAATCTTTGTAAAATTGTTGTTCTGTTAACTTTTTGTTGCTATGGCAAAAATACAAAAACAACAACAAACAACAAGGTAAAGGAGGAAATGACTGATTCTGGCTCATGGTTTCAGTTCGTGGTCAGGCACAGCTCAGGTAAGGAGGCCAGGCTGGGCCGATGTGACTCACCTCACAGTGGGCAGGAAGGAGAATGAAGGGAAAGAGAGAGGGGTGAGGAGAACAGGTAAGAGACGAGGTAAGAATGGGGGAGAGGGAGAACTCAGGACCTATGCTCCCACAGCCCCAACTAGGCCACACCCTCTAGTAGCTAATTCTGCTCAGAATTGCACCCTGGATTAGGGCACCACTGAACTTAGTACCCTCAAAATGTGGTCATCTCAATAGTAAAATCAGTCAGTTGGGGACATTTTATACCAAAACCCTAATGTCCCTAACAGTTGGATCTCTGAACGTTTATACAGAAGCATAGCTGGTATACATAAAATATATTTTAATCTATCTAACCATTTTTTGTTATTTATAAGTCAGTCTTGATTACTGATTTACGTTCTCATTATTTTTCTGCTTATTGACTCCCCAGGCATTTTTTAAAGAATTATTTGATGTATGTATGTATGTATGTATGTATGTATGTATGTATGTATTGTATATGAGTGCACTGTAGCTGTCCTCAGACACACCAGAAGAGGGCATCATATCCCATTACAGATGGTTGTGAGCCACCATGTGGTTGCTGGGAACTGAACTCAGGATCTCTGGAAAAGCAGTCAGTGCTCTTAACCACTGAGCCATCTCTCCAGCTCTGGCATTATTTTTAATGAATTTTATGTCGTTATACTGTTTGATTGTGAGTGAAATTGTTGGAGGAACTGGAAGTTTGATTCTTTTAGGTCTCACCTTAAAGATGACTCAAGCTCATCCAGGTCGAGGCTCAGTTGAGGGGGGAGAGGGAGGACAACTGTTTCCTACCCGGCAACTTGCCCCTTGCATGCCCCATACCTGTGTGCCTTGAGATTTCCCAGGTTGCTTCTTGTGGACATGGGTACCACTGGCCTAATATGAGGCAAATGCTATTTCTTCTACTTCTTTCATTTGGTTCCCTTTTCAACCTTGGGCAGTTTCCTCACACACACGAGATTCTGGTTACTCAGCTGGAAACTCAAAGGTTCCCCTGTGGGGCTCCCCAGGAGTCAGTGCCTTGATGCTCAGGTTGCTGAACCCAGACAGTCAACTGTGTACCAGGCTTCTCCTCCCTGCTGCCACATCCTGGAAACTCGCTCAAGGTAGTAAGCTGCAGAATCACGCAGGCCGAGCTGTACCCTCGCCTTGGGGACGCCCGCCCTGTGTTACCTGATGCTCGCTGTATGAAAGATTCTTTCCGGGAGTTTGTCTGGACTCTAGTTTTTGCAGGAAGTTGGGTAAAGCCCACTCCTGCTACTTCATCTTTGGTAGAAGCAGAACTCACAGGATTATTGTATTCATTGCTCTAAACCAAGTCACGGTGAACGGTAAACGGCATTCTCAGTTCAGTCTCCCCTGATGGATTGGGGTCAGATCTCACACGGTTCAGGGGCTGGCCCTTTAGATTATGTCTGTGGGTCTTTTCATGAACGGTCTTAAAGCCGGCCATTCTTCTGTTTAAAAGGCACATTTGAAAGGAAGAGTATTAAGACTAAGGAATTTTAATGCTGTGAGGAAGAATGTCTGGAAGTTTGTGCAGCTAAAGTCAATTACAACGTGACTTTCCTTCTTCACAGTTTCTCTAAGAAGCATTTTTTTTTTTTTTACAATTCTTGCCGATGAAAAGAACATTCATAGAAACAGCATGGAGATATGTACAGGCAGAAGAATGTACAGGCAGAAGGATGGCTGGCCTTGAGGAAGACTGACGACAGAGAAATCCTGGGATCTAAGTCCCTAATACATGTACACTTGAGATAGCTTCCTTTTGTTTGAGGACTATCCTGGTTTTTCTACACAAAACTGGTATTTGCTTCAGTGATATGGAAGGGAGAAATATTAATCAGCCATCTGGAATCATTACTGTCACTACTATCCCCCCCCCCGATAAATGCCAAAAATGTATACACAGTGAATCACATGAGAGAGGTCAGGACACATGATATTACACACGCTGCCAAGCCTCAGCCTTGGTTTGGCCTTCAGGCTTGCCGTGGTCCGCATGCAGGGCAACTGGCCACGCGTATTTAACAGAGCTTCATATTTTTAAATATAAGTTAATAGATTATAATATATTATATTAATATAATATAAATAGAAGATTCCCCAGATTAAGAAAGATTTCATACAAACATCCCAGAGAAGAGTCAGAGTTATGGTAAGCCTCAAGAAAAACCAGGGCCAGGGTGAGCTGCGGCCAGGGCGCCCACGTTCACAGTCATTGATACCTCTTGGTAGCATTGTCCTACTCAGGTGCCAGGCCTTTATGACATTTATGAGAAAAACAACTGCATGGTAATGTCCCAACACATTAAGCTATACGTTGTTAACTTAGAGAATTACACAAAAGTATAAGCAAAATAGACAATCCCTAGAAAGATGTGCTCTGTGTGTACTGCGCTTCTACACGAAAAGGGAAGCCACATTTGGTTTTAAAATGGATTTTTTTTTTTTAAACCCAGAGCTGGGGATGGAACCCAGGGCCTCAGATATGCCCAGCAGGTTCTGCCTACTGAACCACACACCACCGGCAGTCTAGAGAAGCCGCCTCTGGAACACAGGTTTAAATGGCAGACCTGCTTCCTGACTCCAGGGAGCATTCTAAAGTGTTTAAACAGAAAAGGTAACTTGGATGTGGCTTATAATTGGAAACCATAAGGCCTGTTTAGAAGGGTCACGATGGAGAGGACGTAGAAAAACCTGAAATGATGTTATCAGAAAATTACGGTGAGGTGTATCCTTCTCAATCGGGCACACAATAAGGTAAGTGCAGACTCGGTCTCCAGTACTGGCATTCAGGCTTAAACCAGCAAAAGTAGGAAAACAAACATGGTGTTAGAAATTGCAGGGCTGGTGAGAAGGCTCTGTGTGGAAAGCGGCTACCGGGTAAGCCCTTTGACCTGAGTTTGATCCACAGAATCCTCTATGGAAGGAGAGAACCAAGTACCCTAAGCTGTCGTCTGATTTCAGCATGCACACTATGGCAAGTAAGCACACAGGCACATACATACAATCCGAATCATACACACACTAACAGTGATATCATTTTAATCTTTAATACAAAAATACAAAGCCTGGGTGCGGCATGTGTGCCTTAGATCCCTGCACACCAGCAGGGGCAGACAGAATCTCTGAGAACTGGGGTGCGGTCTATAGAGCAAGTTCCAGGCCAGCCGGGTGAGAATGCAATGAGAACGCATATGTAAGGTGGAAGGAAGGAAGGAAATAAATAAATAAATAAATAAATAAATAAATAAATAGGAGAGAATTATCTGGTTTTTTTTTTTTTTTGCTCCCTAATTCTCTATAAGGATATTCAGATAAATGATCCAGCTTCAGTTTTATAACAGTATTTAGCAACACCAGTAAAAGGAATTCTCCAACTTAAATACTGAGATTGGGGGTGGTGGTTAATAGTTCAAAAGTGTCAGGAATTGACTAATTATGTAATGTGCAGGGAGAAAAGAGAAATGTATGATATCCCATGAAGAAAACAGAAGTAAGGCTTCCAATGCGGAAATCCTTCCCAGCAGCAAGGATTCCTCCTAGAAGCAGAAAGTCACCTCAGGGAGGGAGCTCAGGGTAAAGGAAGAAGATGACACTGCTGTCACCAGGGGTGGTGCGGTACGCAGGTCTCATCTACTCTGGAGATGCCTACAGGTCAGGATGCTGCAGGATGAATGCCTGCCACTCGTAAGTCTGCACGGCTCCTGCCTTCCTGAGGGCAAGGGAGCCGGCTGCTCTGAGAGAGAAACAGCACGGTCGTGTGAACTAGCGGCCTGTGTACATGATTCCTCAGAACAGAAATGAAAGGCTGAAGGGAACTGTTAAGAGAGATTCGGAGCAACGCAGGCTCCACCTCTCCATCCAGGGAAGCACAGAGAAAGAAGCTGAGCTCCCAGAAGAACTGACACAAAAGGAAAGGAAACTTGTTTGTAGTGCAAACAGCTGCCAAACCAACCAGGGGCCATTTTAGATGCATGAAGTGCCCAGTGGGGAGCTGGCCAACGCTGTTAGGTGTTATCTTGATTCGTTCCTTATCTCCAGCCCCCGACCCAGTTAGAGACGATTTTCCCTTGAAATCCTTCGTGTTCAGTATTCATGTGCACAGGCTTGGAACCAGACTGCGCAGACACGCGGTGTGAGATTTCCCACTTATTTTCTGTATTGCTTTTATAAATTAATAGTGACATCTCGATTTCCATATCTGTAAGAAGGAGGACAGAACCACGTGCCACACATTGCTTTGAGGGATGAAAGTTTTACGTTAAGTAGTATATTTCAGAAGCCGATGATAATATTACCGTCTAAACTTACACCCAGTCGCCCAGTCTCAAGTATAACTTCCTGTTTTATATGGTAAAATACTTTGGGGGCTGGAGAGATGGCTCAGCGGTTAAGAGCACACGACTGCTCTTCCAGAGGTCCTGAGTTCAATTCCCAGCAACCACATGGTGGCTCACAACCATCTGTAAAGAGATCCAATGCCCTCTTCTGGTGTATCTGAAGACAGCTACAGTGTACTTATATATAATAAAATGAATAAATCTTTAAAAAAAAAAGAAATAAAAAAATACTTTGCCTGAATCATACAAGACACAGGAATAAATTACCCCACTTCACAATTAAAAGGAATCTTTGGGTCAAATATTATAATCTGTTTCTCGGTTCAATAGATTCTTCACAATCTAATACTCTCTTACACAATCACCACCTTGATTATCTCCCCCAGTCTCTAACCTTTTCGTGAAACTTTCCATTTAAGCAAAGTTCCTTATTACTAATTCTTGCTGATCACAAGAATTCACGTAAGAATTTAAAGACTCTTCCAAGGTTCCTTTCCTGTAAGCACACTATGTTGTTGCTAATTTTAGACCCCCTATTGAAAAGCACTGTAAGGAGCGCCTGGATATCTATTGTTTTCGCAACGTCTTCACCAGCTTTTTTGCTTTCCTAGCTGTGTAGGCATTCAACCACACATGATGTGGTAGTGGGTCAAGACCATGAAAAGCACACCACACACGACTCAGATAACAAGCTGGTGAAAGGCTGGCGAAATGTTTCATAAAGGTGGGTTCTAAGAGCGCCCAGATCCCGTCCATCTCTGCAAATTTTGAGATCACTTTCTGACCCTACTCCATCACACTGCTCAATTCAAGACACTAATTATAAGATAAGTTATGGTAAAGACACTTGGCTGGGGAATCAGAGAGATTTGGGTTCAAATCCCTGTCAATGAGCAGTATGGGCTGTGGGGGCTAATTAAGCACTTCTGAGCCTATGTTCTCATCTATGAAATAGGATTAACGGCAGTATCTTAGCTTGGTTTCTATTGCTCTGATAAAATGCCATGAGCAAAAGCAACCTGGGGGGGGGAGGATTGGGGGGGGGGGGAGGTGGCTTACGGATCAGTCCATCGGCAGAAGCCAAGTCAGGAACTCAAGGAAGAAACCTGGAGGCAGGAACTGAAACGGAGACCACAGCGGACTACTGACTTTCTCCCCACTGGTTGCTCAGCGTGCTCTTATACAACCAATGACCACCTGCTCACGGTTGGCACCGCCCACAAGTTGAGCCCTCCCACACCAATCATTTATCAAGAAAATGCTCTACACACTTCCTTATAGGCAACCTGATGAAGACACGGTCTCAGTTGAGGCTCCTCTTCCTAGATGACTCTAACCAGGCCAAGCAGCCACCTCACAAGACAGGTACAAAAATAGCCTGCTGTCATTCACACAAACACACACAACTGTCCTCAAACTCCCCATGTAACCCTGGTTGGAGATGGCTTCAGAATTGCTGGAATTCCCCTGCCTCTGCCCAAGCACGAGATTACATGCTTAGCTCAGGTTCTCACAGATGAGCTTGGCTCACAGTACCTACCCATCGTTTACCATAATCTCATTGTAACCTTTGCTGTGTCCATTTCAACAGCGGTAGTTTCAAAGTCAACAGATGTCCATTTGTGATGTGTGTGAGTGTATGGGAGTGAGTGTGTGTGAGTGTGTGAGTGTGAGTGTGATTGTGTTAATGTGTGTGAGTGTGTATGTGTGAGTGTGTGTATGTGTGAGTGTGTGAATGTGTGAGTGTGTGTATGTGTGAGTGTGTGAGTGTGACTGTGTTGCGGTTGGGGATTTAGCTCAGCGGTAGAGCGCTTACCTAGCGAGCGCAAGGCCCTGGGTTCGGTCCCCAGCTCCGGAAAAAAAAAAAAAAAAAGAGTGTGATTGTGTTAATGTGTGTGAGTGTGTGTATGTGTGAGTGTGTGTATGTGTGTGTGTGAGTGTGAGTGACAACATGTATAAAGAAGCAATTCCAGGGCTGGAGAGATGGCTCAGCTGTTAAGAGCACTGACTGCTCTTCTAGAGGTCCGGAGTTCAATTCCCAGCAACCACATGGTGGCTTTAAAACCATCTGTAATGGGGTCCGATGCCCTCTTCTGGTGTGTCTGAAGACAGCTACAGTATACTCATAAATAAAATAAGTCTTAAAAAAAAAAAAGAATCGGGGTTGGGGATTTAGCTCAGTGGTAGAGCACAAGGCCCTGGGTTCGGTCCCCAGCTCCGGAAAAAAAAAAAAAAGAAAAGAAAAAAAAAGGGGGCTGGGGATTTAGCTCAGTGGTAGAGCGCTTACCTAGGAAGCGCAAGGCCCTGGGTTCGGTCCCCAGCTCCGAAAAAAAGAACCCAAAAAAAAAAAAAAAAAAAAAAGAATCAATTCCAATAAAGCTGACTTTCCACACATGCTGTGTCCACACACACAAACATACATACATACTCACACTCATATATACACACTCACAATAAATTAAAAAGCTTTTTAAAAGCAAACAAAGTGTTTATTGAATCAAATTTGATGATGTACCAGAAAAAAACATTTAGCTGGATTTAGATTGAAAGTTAGGATTCACCTCAAAACTTTTAGAAGACTCACGCCAAGGGCAATGTTAATCTCTAAGAGGGAGGAAAATTCTCTTGCAGTCAAAACAATTTCCAGAAAGCATTATCGATCATTTTTAAGATTTGAATCCTAGTGATTATCGTCATCAATAAATAAGCAGACAGGCTGACAGGACAATTGCCCTAACGGCAAATTAAACCCAGCTACAATAGCAGGGTGTTGGACAACAGAGAGGAATTTGTTTTCATTTTAACTGTTTCTGCATTTATAGCTTGTCTGGCTCGTTTTAAACACAAGCTCCGGGCCTACAGTAAGTAAATTAAGCGGTAATTTATCTATCACAAAGTATTTTCAACGCAACAAAATACCTCACACATTTTATCAAGAGTGCAGATCCTCTGCCAGTCTGTTCTGACAACTGGCAGACAGAAGACCAGGGTAAATAAATTTAATTCAGTCAATAGCTGGCTTACTGTGCAAATTTACAAAGTGCTGGATAAAGCACTTTCTACTTCGCTCAAAACACCTACGCGGGCAGGCTTCCCTTCACTTCACAGCGGAAAGATGTCCGGACTACAGGAATCCTGCACCTAAATCTCCCTCCCTTCCAGACAGAGCCTGGGGGCGGGGCGGGGCGGACTGCACAGGAGCCTTTCTCCCCGCAATCTCTCAGAATCTGTTCTTCTAGCACTTCTGTGATAAGGCTGTTCCTATCTACTGCAACTTCCCAGATCATTCAACTCTCCTCGGGGCACACACTCTTTCACTGCTTCCTCCAGCTTCCTCCCTCTTCCGAGGCAGCCTCGGCCCACCGCAGTCCTTGGTCTCCACTCTCTGACCTCACAAGCAGCCCCGGCTGGGGAATCACTGCCCTACCCGACTCCCCAAGGCACAGGCACTATGGCCAGAGGGTCTGGCCTTTTCTTTCCCTTTCTAGAGCTCCCCGCCCCCAGCACTTCCGGTTTGACACTTCCTTTCTCTCACATTCTCTTGCTTTGCCCTAGGACACAGCAAGCTCATTCCTGGGCGGCTAGTGCTGTTTTCAAGGACCAGCTCCCCAAGCTCCACTTCCCACGTGCGTCCTCTCTTCTCATCAGCCCACGCTTTATTGGGAAGAACTTTTATTGTGCTTACGATTGTACAATAAACAATGGTTTCCTATCTTTTCTTGGCAAAAAAAAAAAAAAAAAAAAAAAAAAAAAAAACTACACTCCTGGAATAGAAGTCATTTTTTTTCTTTCTCCTTTCCTATCTTTTCTTGGCAAAAAAAAAAAAAAAAAAGAAGTCATTTTTTTTTCTTTCTCCTTCCCCTCCCTCCCTCTCCCCACCCCTCTCTCTCCAGTATTTCTCAAAATAAAGTAATCCTAAAGACAAAGTGGCCAATGAGAGTCTTCAGTCTTGTAAACTGATTACCTAAAGAACAAAATGGTTTACAGAAACATTTACAACTGTTGCTGTCCTAGCTATAAACGACACTGTGAGCATTTTCTCCTGTCTGGGAGGCCTTAAGTCACATTTTCAAAGTTTGCACATCTTGTTTCCTTTCTAATCCTAAAGTTGCTTAGGTACAGCTGTAAGGCAATTTAAAAAAAGGGGGCGGGGGGATTTAGCTCAGTGGTAGAGCGCTTACCTAGCAAGCGCAAGGCCCTTGGTTCGGTCCCCAGCTCCAAAAAAAAAAAGAAAAAAATTTAAAAAAAAAAAAAAAAAAACACAGGGGACGGGGGGGGGGGGGGGAGGACCAACAATCTGATAGAAAAAGCACACGCACGCCTGCTCAGAACAAGGTAAACCAGATCTAAACCCTGAGCGACAGAGATAACCAGGCTCGGGCTCAGCCCTGTGGCCTGGTCCCTTAGGCTTCCATTTCCTCAGGCATACAGAAGAATGAAATGTACAGTCTTACAAGCCCGACTGGTGGGCTTGGCCAACCATTTCTAGATTTGTCATTCAAAAATAAAGCTTACAAAACTTTACCAAAGTAGATACTATGTTTTCCACATTACAAAAGAAACTCAGAAACAGCTCCCAGCTACACTCCAGCCTCCATCTCCACAAGAACTAAACGTTTATGGATGGCTACAAGTAGACACTGACTTAAAATGTTAGCACTAACTCATACAGTGGGGCAGTGTAGGCCCGGCGCTGACTGATCAGCTGCAGGCATGAATGAGACATTTCCAAAAATGAATGAGATGCCAAATAATGCAAGAGACAAAGTTGCCAAACAGCCTTACAGCCACAAGCCAAACCCCCGAGAGGTGCAGGGTTCAAGGTCTCCCCTGGAAGACCTGTGTGGTCCCACACATGTAATCCCAGCTCTGGTGAGATCACAAAGATCAAAGAATTCAAGGCAAGCCTGGGCTACCAGACGATCTCTCTCAAAAACGAAACAGACACAGGCATGCAGGATGTTGAGTCAGAGAGAATAGCTACTATCATTTGTTTTAGGACAACCAAATGTTTTACCAAAAAAACTACAACTTTTCATTTCCCTAACAGGTAGAGGTCATCAAATGAAATGGAAGTCATTGGATGAGAAAAGGCATAGTACATAAGATTTCCCATTTCATCCGAACAGCATCTGCCCGCAAGGTTAACATTTAACATTTCCAGTAGCATGCTGGCAGCCATTTTGCAGCCATGAGGCCATTTTGAAGATGAAAGCTATGCAGTACAGAAACAGAGAGGAAAGCAGATGTCAAGAGAGTCGATGACATATTCAGAAGCTGCCAAACCCAGTCCAAAGGATTATGCCCAGATTCTGTGATTAATAAAGAAAAAAGCCCAGCCTCCCTAGCCCATTATTACTTTAGGCTCCTTGCATTTGCTACCCACTGCAGTTCACTGAAAAGGATCTTGAGAAGAGTGAGCACAGGGAGTACAGAGCAGTAAGAGCATTCCTGGCTATCAGCAGAGGCTGGTAGGGCACCTAACAGGAACAGTGGTCCATGCGCAAGGGAACATTTAACAGTGGGGCACTGTGAGACCACTGCACGGCTAGCCCAGCACCTTGCACAGCACAGCGACTGCTCTAGAGAACCCTAAAAGGCTACTACTCATCCACTGTCTAGAACCCAGTTGGGCAGAAGGACGATGCCCCTATTCCAATGTAATCTTTACGAATTACACCTGAATTGTGTCTTACTTGGATCTGAGAATTCCTTTGAAGTAGGAGGTTTGGTGTGCTCAAGTAAACCTCAAGGAAGGTTTATAGGAAATGTTATTTTTAAATTGCTACATTTGCTTCTTAGTTGTATACAGAGTGTATACTGGGGTATTATGTAACAACATTAAAAGACTTGGCTTAAGAGTTTAAGTAGCTAGGCCTGGGTAGCCCACATGCCTTTAATTTAAGCACTCTGGAGGCAGAGGTAGGATGATCTCAGTGAGTTCAAGACCAACTTGGTCTTTTACATATTTTTGTTCCAGGACAACCATGCCTCAGAGACAGTCTCAAGAAAAAAGTTCAAGTAAATTCCCACTTGTACCTTAATATTGAGGGTCTATTCAGAATCCCTGGGTGGACGTTTGTTCACCGTGACTCTAGGAATTCTGTGCTGTAAACATGGGAGAATACACCAGCCTTGAGTTATAACCAGCATAACTGGGAACTGTGTGGTAACACCGGTCACTCACTTTTACATAGGACACCCACTTAGCCCGGCTAAACACTTCAAGTCACAGTGTGGTTTGTTCCATTGAGATCTGGGTCCCCCTGAACTAAGGCTTCCTGACTTGTTACGTTAATTTTTTTTCCAACCTATTAGATGAATTACAGAAAAAGGGGGATTTTTAAAGTTTTGATACGTTTTTATAGTCTGAGAAAACAGACTATATTATTCACGAATCCTTGCCGTAAACCCATTTCTTGAGCTAGACATAAAAAGCAGCGTAAAAATAAAGCAGCCTGTGTGAGAACTGACTTTAATCAATACTGTGTTCAAATGAGTCTGTGATTACAATCAGCTCACAGGTCAGGAATGTGAAAGATGCAGAGAGGATCATGGGTTACCCAAGCTGAAATGCTTCTTGCAGGTTACTAATTATCCGCTTCCTTTAAAAGCTCGATGGCATTGGACTTTCAGGTAAATGTTTTAAACTATTCACTTCCGTGGACAGCTGAAGGATCTCCAAGTTACACTTCTGTAGAAGGGGAACAACACAGTAAATGGGGAACTATGCTTCTTTTAAAAAGTTCTTATTTTAAATGATCCCCGTATCATTTTTTTCAACAAAACACAAAGCAAAATGCAACGTCAAGTGCTCTAATGTCACGTGCATAACTGTTCTAGCCCAGTTCATTAAGAATGAGTCTTTCTCGGGGGTTGGGGATTTAGCTCAGTGGTAGAGCGCTTGCCTAGGAAGCGCAAGGCCCTGGGTTCGGTCCCCAGCTCCGAAAAAAAGAAAAAGGATAAAAAAAAAAAAAAAAAAAGAATGAGTCTTTCTCATTCAATGACTAGGGTACAGTGTATGTACACTGTAGCACCATCACTGAGGCAGGTGAATCACCAGGTGAAGGTCAGTGGAGGACACAGACTGAATTTGTAGCCACTGTGGGCTAGACTGTAAACAGTTATCTCTGGGACCCAATATTCTGTGTGCAACACTGTATCACCTGGGTGGCAGTTACCAGTATATGAAAAAAAGAATGGCCTACCAAGAAAGCAGAGTTTCAGTTTATTTTCACTTACACTGAGATCACATTAAAACAATGAAACATTGACAAAAGGACATCCTTCTAGGTGTTCCAAGTATATGTGCAGGAGGTTGAATGAAACCGCTTCTTTCAAGCTGGGCATCAGCAGGGGACACGTGGCAGTCACCATTACATTCGAAGGTTTGGTGTCTGCTTCCAACTTCCTAAAGTCCTTTGGGAATCTTTTTTCTCTAAAGGGAAGGCTCTTGGAGTAGGGCACAAAATCACTCTTAAATCTGTGAATCTGTGTGCTCATGTTAACACCAAATGAGAGACTCCTTTTGAAAATCTGATCATGTCATTTGGTAACTAAGAGTCTTCCTGGGCATGATTAGAAAAAAGAGAGAGAGACAGAGAGGAAAATCTCTAAATGTTCCCTGTTCCCAGTTCTGGAGCAGAATGACGACAGTTTCTATTTTTGGTGCTTGGGACACTGCATTTCCACATGTGAAGCTTAGCATCTGAGAGGAATTAAGCTATTCAGTTGGATTTAGAGCACTCAGAAAACCATCATTAGAGCTAGATACAGCGGAAATGCTGGTGTCCAACATGCGTGTTGTAGGGAGTTGCCTCCAGGGAGAGTCACAGCAGTAGTAGGTAAGACGAGGGGAGAGAGAAAATGCTGGGGGAAGAGTCAAGTAGAGAAACTAAAGGATTGGGAGGGTTAACCAAAACGAAGGGGCATGAAAAACCATTCAGTAACCTCAGGCTGGAAACCCAATTTAAAAAACACAGGCAGTTTGAAGGCAGGAGAAGGAAGAGGCAATGCTAGTTCTAGGTAATGAGTCACTAATATACCCAGTGCCGAATGCAGGATACCCCAGTGGGTCCCAAAGACTCCCGAAAGCAGTACAGAGTCTCGCCTTTCCTCTTGGTTACTGCGCTGGTTCATTTTTGTCAACTTAACCCAAGTTGGAGTCACCTGGGAAGAGTGTATCTCTATCAAGGATCTGACCTGTGGGCATGTCTTGGGGCATTTTTTTGTTAATAATTCTGTAGGAGGGCGTGCTGGGGGTGGTACACTCCTGAGCAAGTGGCCTTGAGTTGTATGAGAAACCTGCTGAACAAGCAATTAAGCAGCATGCCTTTGTGGCCTCTGCTTCAGTCCTACCTCGACTTCCCTCAGTGATGAACTGGGAAGGTCTAAGTCACATGACCCCTTTCCTCCAACGTGGGATTTTTGGTCAGTGTGTTGTTACACCACAGCAGGAAAGAGCTCACTAGGAAAGCTACTCACCAGAACTGGTTCGTGCGAACCTGTGGGTGGTTGAGATGAGCGCACACCCTGGATGTAAGGTACAGAGATGTCAGGCTGGAACTGAGCTAGAAACTCTCTCCCTACAGCTAGTTTTCATAGAGCAGCACGATGCTGTACTGTACAGGCTACAGTGGTGGTATCCGATAGGAACCTTAGGCAGTACAAAACCGGCCTGGGAGGTACCAGGCAAGGGGTACCCGTGGATACAATAGTGGTACAGCTGTTACAGGGTAGTCCACAGTTTAATGAGCGTACCCGAGGCCTGTTCCACGAGAGGGAGTCCATGCCCTAGTATTATACACCCAGTCCAAAAGCAATGATGATGGAGGCCTTAAGCCCTGGGTGGGAAACCAGTATTGCTGATCAGTTGAATTTAATACCTTCAAATCACATTCAAAACATTAATGCTTATACCTACAAAGGCTATTCAGCCTTAATCAGAGACACGTCCTGTATTAGTGACTCTTCTATCGCTGTGACAAAACACTGTGGAGGCCACAGCAGCTTAAGAAAGAGTCTGCTTTCTTGCCTAGGAAGCGCAAGGCCCTGGGTTCGGTCCCCAGCTCCGAAAAAAAAGAACCAAAAAAAAAAAAAAAAAAAAAAAGAAAGAGTCTGCTTTGGCTTACAATTGCAGAAAGGGAGGGAGTCCATCATGGCATGCCAAAGGGAGGCTTGGTGGCTGGAGCAGTAAGCTGAGGAGGGTTCACATCTTGAATCTTAAACAGGAAGCAGAGAGAAAGCACTGGAAATGGCGCATGACTTTGAAACCTCAGAGGCTGCTCCCCAGGGAATGCTTCCTCCTGCAAGGTCATACTTCCTATAGCTACCCAAAACAAACAGCATCAAATAAAATCACACCTCCTATACCGACCCAAACGGCACCAAACAGAAAGCACATATCCAAACACCTGAGCATACAAGGACAGTCTCGTTCAGATGTCATTTCTTCTTGCAATGAAAAGAGAGAAATGCAGAAAACTATGGCTGCACAGGACGCTGATAATAAGGGTCACTTGAGGACTCAGCTTAAACAGTTACACCACCCATCCAAGGCCCAGTGAACATTGCATAACAGGGGACAAAGCATAGGGAATCCTGAAGATAAGGAGAAGTTCCACACGAGGCAACCATGGCATGGCAGCTGCACCTACTGACACTGGGCCCACGCAAAGTGCAGCCACCGACAGTCAGCGGTGGGTGAGGACAGAGTAACGCAGCCCTAAAGCTAACTGTGAACCTATTAGGCATGGCTCTGGAGGATGATGTCATCAGGCAGCAAGGCGGGTCCAGGATGAGCCTATCACTGGATGAGAAGGAAGGGTTGACGGAGAAAAAGTCAAGAAAGGAGAGAAGAGGAGGGAAGGGAGAAAATCAAGATGGAGATGACAGAGAGGATCCAGATCCAGGTGGACTAGGTCAGTTTTACCTTGTCTAGGAGGGCAGTTTATATCTTTATTAACTGGCAGTGAATTTATTGTGTGGATGTATTGTGGGTTAAGAACTTAATATGTGGGCTGGAGAGATGGCTCAGCGGTTAAGAGCACCGACTGCTCTTCTAGAGGTCCTGAGTTCAATTCCCAGCAACCACATGGTGGCTCACAACCATCTGTAATGAGGTCTGATGCCCTCTTCTGGTGTGTCTGAAGACAGCGACAGTGTGCTCATGTAAATATAATAAATAAATATTTTAAAAAAAAAAGAACTTAATATGTGGGTTGGGGATTTAGCTCAGTGGTAGAGCGCTTGCCTAGCAAGTGCAAGGCCCTGAGTTCGGTCCCCAGCTCCAAAAAAAAAAAAAAAAAAAGAAAAGAAAAAAAAAAAAGAACTTAATATGTAAATCTGACTGATAAATTACAAGTTTCTAGAACTTTGACTTTACTGGGCTACCGGGGATGTGAGCTAAGTTCCTGGCAGGCAGAGAGACAGCCTGGAGAGAGCAGCTATACAAGGCTTGGGGCTAGCGTGGTGTGGTGGTGCCAAGCTTGAATGGCTGCCGAACACGATGTGTGTTTCAGGCATGGAAACAGCCCGACAAAGGGACCGTGTAAGAATGTGGCTGGCAGAGATCCATGCAGAGTAGGAACCCAAGGGTACCGGTAGCCGCCAATCCATTGTTTTTTTCTTTTTTTACTGCAACATGGTTCTCTAGAGTAACAGAACATAAAGATGAGAAATTACACATATACATATACCTACATATACATACACACCACACACACACATGTGAAGGATTTATTAGAACGTCTTACAGGCTGTGGTCCAGCTAATCCAACACTGGCATCTACCAACAAATGGTCTAAGAATCCAGAAGTTCCTCAGTCTATTAGGTTGAATGTCTCAGCTGGTCTTCAGTACACAACAGTCTAACGAAGTAGGTTCTAATGCTAGTAAAGGAAGGGACTTGACAGCAAGCAAAGAGAGCAAACCCCTCCCCCCACATCCTTGATATAGACTATCATCAGAACATGTGACCAGGATGAAAGGTGGATCTCCTCGCCTCAAAGATCTGGATTAGAATAGGGTCTTCCCACTTAAAATGATTTAACCAAGGGGGAAAAAAACCATCCCTTAAAGGTGTGCCCACCTCATTTGGGTCTTAGTTAGCTCCAGAGGTAGTCAAGTTAAAACCTGTGGGGAGCCGGGAAGGCACAGTGGTGGCACACCGGGCTCCAGTGGATAGATAAAAACCCGTGGTCACATGGACCGCCCTGCTTAAACTCTGAGAGATATAAAACAAAAAGTCACAAATACGGGAAAGAGGTTGGTAAGGAAGAAGAGGTTGGCAGGTGTGGGAGGGAATCGTAACTGGAACGCATTATAGACAGCGAGCGGAATCAACGGAGAACAGGATGTACTCATAAAGTGACAATTCCTGACCCCCCTAAAAAAGGAACAATCCTGGAGGGCTAGGGAGGTGGCTCGGTGGTTACAGCACTTCTTGCTCTGGCATAGGGCCAGGTTCAGTTCTAAGCACTAATGTAGAAGCTCACAAGTGTCTGGGATCCCAGTTTCATGGCATCCAGGGTCTGCATGTGGACTCCACGGACCTGACATCAACATGGCACACATACATACATGTGGGCAAAACACTCACACACAAATAAAATTAAGGTTAAAATACAACACTTGAAGGCCAGGGTGAAGTCAGTAGCAGCATGCTCCCTAGCATGAACAAGCCCCCGGGGTAACCCCCAGCAATGGAGAAGACAGCAACTGCACAGCTGAAATGATAGATCTGAGGAAGAATGACTCCCAGTGGGTACATGTGCACGCAGGTGCTCTCATGAACAGACACACGTACACACAGAGAAGACTATGGAACTGAAATCCCACTGCCTTTACGAGAATCAGATTTTCTATACTGGGTATAGAAACCAGGCCAGAGCACTGGTTCCCAAGGTATTGGTAAGGTGTAATCGGGTGCCTGAACTTTACCCCAAGGACTGTTTTATTTAATATGGGCAATGTCTGAGAATACAAAGTATTTAAATCTAAGTGACTCTAAGGTACAGCACAGCTGGGTGCCACTAAGCTAGAAAGAACATCAGAAGGGAAACATGGGTGCTCGTGAGGTAGACACTGCTGGCCTTTTCACAACTCAGATTCAAGTAAAAACAAACAAACAAAAAAAAACCTCTGGTGCTAAACTCAATGACTTAAGAGTCTAGAACAGCAGTTCTCAACCTGTGGGTCTGGGGGTTCATATATATGATATCCTACCTATCAGGTATTTACATTACAATTCAGAACAGTAGCAAAATTACTTATGCAGTAACAATGAAACAATTTCACGGTCTGGAGTCACCACATCTGCCGTAAAGGGTCACGGCATTAGGAAGGTTGAGAACCACCGCTCTAGACATTCAGAGATGACCTGAGATGACGGTCACAAGCTTCTCAAGTTAAGAAGGCTATTTCATTCTGAAAAGGTTAACAAGGAGGCAAAGAGGCTAAACAAGACTACGACGACTTGCACTTCCCCACATCTGCACATCTTCATCTCACCTTCAGACTAAGCTGATGGTGGACACGGGTTATTGACATCTGACAGATGAAAAACCTCAGGAGGTCTCTGGCATTTGGGTACCTCTGCCAGTCAGTCAGGCTACGGACTCTGCTCCAGCTGACTGGAAGCATTTCACACATTTCCATTGTGCAAACAAAACAATAGAAAGGCCCGTTTCTTTGGCTGAGCATTTAAACAAGTAACTGACCAGCTCCTGTTTGTCAGACATCAAACCTAGAGGGAAATACATTAAGTCTAAGGGCCACATCGACAAGATGTGGCTCATACAATCTGGCTGAGGAGTTTCTGAGTTTCTATTTTGTTTTGTTGGAACTTGTAAATAACTTAACAATTAGTTTCCTACTGCTTCACAAGCTATCAATGATGGCCAAGCATTCAGGAATGAGGGTAGGTAGGGAGAAGAGAGAAGTTGCTCATGACTCCGGAATAAAGATCTGGAGCTGGGCGTGGTGACACACACCTTTAGTCCCAGCACTCAGGAGACAGAGGCTGCCTAAAGCTGTCAATTCTAGGCTGGCCTGATCTACAAATCGAGTCTCAGAGCAGGGGCTCTGCAGAGAACCTGTCTCAAACAAAGCAAAACAGGCAGAGGATCTTTAAGAAAGCACTCGCTCTCCCCCAGAGTCAATAATTATTTTAAGGCCTCCTCTCCCGATGCAGGATGCACACAGTTCTGTTACGGCACACAAAACTTTGTAACTTTAATTTAGGTCATTAAAAATCAGACAGCCACCTACTGATGAAAAGCTATCTTTTAAAACTATAGCTCCCATGTGCAAGACCCACTTAAAGTTTTAAATGGAGAAAAACTTTCAGGAAAGGAAGAGGGCTGGGTGGGGAGAACCGAGAGCTGAGTTGCAAATATTCCACCTCCACACACACACACCCCCCCCCCACAGAGGAGCTTTCTACCCTAGGCTGCAGCATTTTTTTCCTCCTTTCCCAGGCTCCTGCCTTTTAAAGTGACAGGAACCCAAAGGAGTCATCCGGTCCCATCCGAAGCCTCATAACAATACTATTCTAAAGAGGCAGGACTTCCCAAGACGCACTCCAAAGAGCTGAAATTCTGACTAGCCCACGCTAGTGTCTCATTTCCATTTTAAATATGATTATCGTTTGATTACGCTATAAAAGCGATTTGCATCTTATTTCTTTTAAGCGGCAGAAAGAAAGGGGGAAGAAAAAAGAGGAAAAAGAACAAGTTTCCTCAGATACTCCCTTTCTACAGTAGATCTGGGACTAGGCAAGAAGATAAGATATAAAAGCAGCCAGCCATTGAAGTCTCGAACAGTGCTCGCCCGCCCAGCTCTTAATCTGTTGGAGGTGAGCTGTGGCTGCGCTCATTTCTCTTAAATAAAAGATAAGGAAGACAAAGGCCTAGGGGCAGGTATGCAGCTGTGTGGAGCACCCACCTAGCCTGAGCAACCCCCAGTCCTTTCCCTCCCCCATGTGAACACCTATTAAATACCCCCAAACAATCGGCTGGCCAATTCTCCTGGTGAAATCCTGCATTTAAGAGGCATCTCTAAAAACAAACAAAAAGAAGATAAAATGAGTTTTACAACTTTGGACACCCTGTTGTGTTATTCAAATCTGCTCTTCATACTGACCCTGGTGTGTGTGCGGTGTGGTGTGTGTGGTGTGTGTGGTGTGTGTGTGTGTGTGTGTGTGTGTGTGTGTGTGTGTGTGTGTGGAGGGTTTGTGGGGGTGTGTGGGGTGTGTGTGTGTGGTGTGGGGGGTATGTGTGTGTATGTGTGGGGTGTGTGTATGTGTGTGGGGTGTGTGTGTATCTGGGGTGTGTGTGGTGTGTATTTGTGTGTGTGTGTGTCTGTGTGATGTGTCTGTGTGGTGTGTGTCTGTGTGGTGTGTATGTGTGGTGTGTGGGGTATGTGTGGGGTGTGTGTGGGGTGTGTGTATAGTGTGTGTGTGGTGTGGGGGGTATGTGTGTGTATGTGTGGGGTGTGTGTATCTGGGGTGTGTGTGGTGTGGGGGTGTGTGTGTGTGTATGTGTGGTGTGGGGTGGGTGTGTGTGGTGTGGGGGAGGTAAGTGTGTGTATATGTGGTGTGGGGTGTGTGTGGTGTGTGTGGTGGTGTATGTGTGTGTGCTGTGTGTATGTGTGGTGTGAGGTATGTGTGGTGCGTGTCTGGGGGGTGTAGGTGTGGAGGGTATGTGTGTGTATGTGGTGTGGGGGGTATGTGTGTATATGTGTAGTATGGGGTGTATGTGTGGAGTGTGTGTGTTTATAAGCAACTGTTTATTTTTGGATGTTGATAATCATCTTCAAAAGGTAGCAGAGGAGGGCTTGGATACTACAAGGAAAATGTTGGGATGAGGTAAATTCAAAGATAAATTTATGTAATGGTAAAAAGGGGCCACAGTTCTCTAATGTTGAAAGTGAAACACACCATAAAATGTACCCTTCTTAATGAAGACTTAATGGCTTCTACCTTTAAATCCTAATAGGCATCTCCCTTCTCCCCATGGGTTACTCCCAGAAAACCTGGAGAACAACAAATTTAGAACATGATGTTCCAAAAACACGTGGGACTGGATGATATGATACTTATCTGACAGTTTATGGATTTATTGAGTCACTATCTTTATGAACTTAGTTTTAAAAAAAATGCAAGTGAAAAAATAATTTGTACCTCGTCACCACTACATGCAGCCAATGAGAATGAAGCAGGTTTTCACTCCGACCCTGCCAACCCGGTTCAAGAATTTAGGAAAATACCAACGCCTGGTTCATAATACAGGTACTTTTTTTTCCCCTTCCATACTTTAATACAGGTCTCTAGATAGACCTTTTTAAATCTTCCTAATTAGTTAGGCTGCGTCCTTCAACCCACAGATCAGGTGTCCCACATTCTGTGTAGGTCTCGCCTTGAAAACAAACCCGATTGCCCCATTTTCGGAGAGGTAAACTCAGCTCCAGGCAGCTACCTATGAAGTCACCGCGTTTGTTATTTCAAAGATGCAATTAAGCGAAAATGACAGAAGGTTGTCGAAAAGATTAGGTCGCAAGTATGGGGAGGTGTCGATCTTACACACAGGTAAGGCCAAAGAGACCTGCACTGCTGTAACTCGCTCCTGTGTCCCCATCCTCGCTTCTCCAACACACAAACAGAAGGAAATTAAATTTCCAAAGTTCCTTGACTTCGGCTTAACTTTTAACTTTGCAGCTCTCCGCGCTCACGTTATCGAGCAGAGTGGAGAAAGGAAGCCTGGCCGGCAGCAAAGAGAAGCAAACTAGTAAAAAAAAAAAAAAAAAAGGCCTGTCCCCGTCCCTACCCCCTTCTCCGAGCCCTTACACAGACACATTCTTCTGGGCGGCTTCAAACCACACCATGTCCACAATCATTTACAGAAATTAGAAACAGACTCCGGGAGCCCTTCCCACCGCGCGCTCCGCGTAGGGTTGTCCGCACCAGCTCCACCGGGCAGTGTCACTCGCTGTGACCCACACCCCGTCGCTCCCAGTCGGGGGTCTCAGCCAGGGTGAGACTGCGTGCAGCTCGTGCTCCCCACCCTCGGCGCACCAGAGACTCCACGACCCAAAGCGAGGGGAGCCGAGGAGACGTCCGGGAGGCCGGCACATCCCACCACCCAGGCCCGGCCACGCGTGCTTCTTACCGGCTCGTGGGGAGTCCCGGTACGGCGACCGGAGCGCAGCGCGCGGGCGCCGAGAGCCGCCGCTTCTTCTTCCCCGAGCTGCTTCGGGCGTGCGCGGAGAGGGTCGGCAGCGACAGAAGTAGCATCGCCGGGCGGCGACCCCCGCCGAGCTCCCGCCGGCCCGCCGCGACTCCGCAGCGTCTCAACGACGGCCGCCGGTGCGCGGTGCTGTCCAGGCGGCTGAGGCGGACGGGAGAGCCGGGGAGCGCTGCTCGGCAGCGGCGCGGAGACCTCCGAGAACTGTGACCATGGTGTGTCACCCTCGCCGCGACGCGCCCGGCCGAGCTCCTCGCGGCGCGCAGCTCCTCCTCGGACAGACGCGCCGACCCCGCCTCCTGCCCTGTCACTCAACCCCGCCCGCGCGCCGACAGGACCGCGGGTCCCGGACCCTGTTCTTCTGCACTCCCCATTGGTCCGCCTGGAGCCCCGCCCCGCCCCCTCCCTGGGGACGGAGTCTCTGGGGAGACCTGCGCCCTAGTTGCCTTGACAACCGGTGCCTTGGGCCCGGGCTCCTCACTCTTTGGCTTAGCACCGCGCTCGGGTCCTTGGCGCCTGGGCAGGGTTCTGCTGTGTGCACTCTCCACTGCACCGGCTTGAAGATAAAGCCTCCAGGGCTCCCCCAACTTCAGACCCAGAACTTTCCGAGGCGCGCCGGGAGAGTGACAGACGAGAGTCTGCAGGCCCCTCCCCCTCCTCGCAGCCTGGCTTCCAGATTCTCTCCCGGCGACCCGGGCTTTGAAAGAAGGTGGAGACAGGGAGCGTCGCCCTGCCAGCTACCCCAGCTACAGAGCAACCGAGAAATGGTGTGGGCAGGGGAACGGCCCCGCGAGGTTCCCACAGCTGCGAAGAGACTTTCAAAGGTGTGCTGCGACAGCACAGCCTCAAAGGTCCCCTGGAAACCTCTAATACTCGTGTTTTCGTGGAAAACAAGATTTTTGTCCTGTTAATTTCGTGAAATTGGCAACCCCAGCGTTTAAATTTTTACGGTAAAAGCACATAATTAATAAACCACTTTTCTGGACACACCACGGGTGGGCGAAGGTGTATCCTCATAGCGATTTCTTTCCTGCAAGCTAAAACATCTTAACTCCAATTATCTGCAAGGAAGCCTTTGCAGAATTCAAAGCAGAATAGCATTTTGTGATCTGAGTTTTAAAGAGTTTTTTGTTGTTGTTCTCTTAGGCACTATACACTCAGTAACGCACACAGGGTTAAATTTGTCTGAGATCCTAAATGGGTCTTTATTTACTTTAAGGATCTCCTCAGAATGGAGAGGAGGCTCATCTGGCTTCTCCAGGCCAGCTGCAATCCCAGGTTCCCCAGCCCCTGAGGCTTTGGTACAGGTGTGATGAATGAGGGAATTAATTAACGATTTACCTTTGGCTACTATTTGAGTTTTCATTATCTCATTTACTAAATGAATAGCTGTGATGGATGTCTTCAACTATGCCTTGCAAGTATGCACTGAATGGCATCCCTCTAGTTTCCTGGAAGACGACAGCAGACATCCAAGTCCCTGTCCTCAAGGAGTCGAACATGGAACCCGAGAGAGAAAGCTAGCATTCTAGGAAGATTCTGAAAACTAGGTCCAAAAGGCTTAGCCAGTTTTCATACAACAGCAAAGGAATACTAATGGAGGAAGGGAACTTAATCTGGACTTGAAAGGCTAAGTACCTGGATGAATGGAGCAAAGTTGAGGGAAAGCAGCTGAGGGGAACCACCTCATAAAACCAGAGAGCAGCAGGAGGAATGGAGCGGGTCAGAAAACAGCAGTTAGCAGGGCCAGCCTGTGGGAGTGGAGACAGCGAATACTTGGAGCCCTTCCCCCAGTTTTGAATGTTCCGGTTCATTTATCAGGGAGGTAAGATAGGGAGAGGCCTGTTTGGAAGAACAAAAACAGAGAACATTTGCCTGCTTGCCACTGAAAGAAAATTGATACATTTATTGGAAAAAAAGGAACCATCTGTAAAGCTTGAGACCGGTTTGCGATCTGTCAGAAAGAAGGTAGAACGGTACAGGGAGAACAGTGGCTGCAAAATTCCTAAAAAAAAAAAAAAAAAAAGACAAGCTCTACTGTTGGGAGCTTCTTTTTCCTTTTGCACGAAGCCACTTCAGGTGGCTGCCCTCAGGCTTCTTTCTACAGTAATCCCCTGTTTGGGAGAAGCCGAAAAGCTTGCTTAAAAATAAAACCAGAAACACAAAAGAGAAACCTACAACCTAATCTCTGTTTGAACATATTGTACTTTGTATTTTTTAAACAAAGAAATGAAATATTAACAAATGGGACCTAGAACCATCTTACAAGTGACATAACAAATTTAAGAGGAATTATTTCAGGTATATAGAAAGAGTCCAGTAATAGAAAAAAAATTATATGGTTGACTATGTGCTTAGGTCAAAGGAAAATAAATAATATACTTCAGGTGAGGCTGATAATTTTTGTAATATCCAGCATCACTCTTAATAAAAGTTTTACTTTGGAAAAGATAATTTTGAAATGGCTGTTCAACCACAAAGCCAGCAATGTGCATTGTAATGAAACACTGTATTTATTCCCACCACAGACAGGAACAAGGCAAGAACGCTCCCATCTGACAAGCAACAGTGAGACTGATAGCCAGTGCCCTTAGATAGGAAACGTGACTGAGAAATTGAATAGACTAGTGCAAGTTAGTCAGAATTTCTCTTATGTGGTTTCAGGCTAAGTGCTTACAAGTGCTACTTCACCTCCTGTTACCAAAAAAAAAAAAAAAAAAAAAAAAAAAATGTCTCTCATGTTTTCTTCTAAAATTTCTGTGGACTTTTTTTTTTAAATCAGACTTTATTCTTTTTCATTCAAAACTTTTTATTTATTATTGTTTGTTGGTATCAGGAACTGGTGTGGTTTGTCTGGACCCGAGTCGAGATTTCCATCCCAACATTGTGCATGTGTGCACATACATGTGGAAGTCAAAGGAAAGCTCTGTGGGAGTAGTTCTCTGCGTCCATCATTACTCGTACTTAAAACGTAGTGTGAGGGTCTGCTGCAGGGGTGGTCTTCCCATTCCACCTGGACTATTCTGAACTTGGTGTGTCCCAAACATGTTCTCTGGGGGATAAACAACCCAAGGCCCACATGACATTTTGCACCCGATTAAATTTTGTTTCCGAGGAAATCATCTCCACGTTCCAACCAACCCACAAAGGCGGTCTCCATCTCTCTAAAATGTTAGGATGGAGTGATTTTTTTTTTTATTTATTAACTTGAGTATTTCTTATATACATTTCGAGTGTTATTCCCTTTCCTGGTATCCGGGCAAACATCCCCCTCCCCCCTCCCCTTCCTTATGGGTGTTCCCCTCCCAACCCTCCCCCCATTGCCGCCCTCCCCCCACCAGTCTAGTTCACTGGGGGTTCAGTCTTAGCAGGACCCAGGGCTTCTCCTTCCACTGGTGCTCTTACTAGGATATTCATTGCTACCTATGAGGTCAGAGTCCAGGGTCAGTCCATGTATAGTCTTTAGGTAGTGGCTTAGTCCCTGGAAGCTCTGGTTGCTTGACATTGTTGTACAGGATGGAGTGATTTAACTATCAGTCACTTTCACTTTCACATGCCCTCCTCCCCCCCCCCCTTTTTTTTTGTTTTACCTTAAAGGCTGAAATGAATTCTGAGTTCATACTCATCTGTTTTCCCAGCTGGTTTCTTGTGCTCTTCTCGGTGTGAAACATTCGCATTCTGGCTCCAACTAGCTGTGTTTTTTCTCCCTGTTCAGCCCAGAAACATATTGTTCCTTCTTGCTAAACAGACAACTGTGATGGGAAGCCAGCCCAGGTGAGCAGCAGAAGCAAGATAAGCAATCCACCCAGACATGAGCGGGTAACTGGAGTACCAGAGCTCAAGAAAGACTTTGTGAAATGCAGGTACTCACACTTCCAAGGGAATGAAGAATTACCTGAGGGGGTGGGGTGGTAACGGAAATCAGATAGGACGACAAGTACCCTCGGGGCCACTGAACACACAGGTTATTTTCTTCTGGGGAGTAGCTGAACTCTCTTTAAAATACAAGAATCCCCCTAGGATGCAAGAATTACATGACAGAAAGGCACAGATAAATCTACATGCCGAGAGGCAGCCTGTCAGCTCAGAGGTGAAAAGAACACAGCCCTGTACTGAGAAGACCTGTACAGATCCTGGCCAGACACCTGGCTTCTTGGACCCTCCTTTTCCTACTAGAAAGGGAAGGAAATAAATCAACCCGTGGAGATTGGAAACATACCACAGGATCAAATGGAGACACTCCTCTGTCTGAGAATTGTTTGTAAACTGTAAGGAGGGGTTTAAACCATCAGACAACAGCGGGAGCCAGAAGGTTTGGGAATAAATGCTTTACGGGAGATGCTTTTTTGGAAGTAAGTTTCGGTCCTAAAGAAAAACGTTGGAAGAAAATGCCTAGTAGGTCCTAGGACTGATGGGCCCTGTGAAAGAAAAATTTAATTGTGGCACACCTCAAATTCAACCATCCCTTTACCCTCAAGCTGCTTCTGGATACTTAATTCTTCTGCTTGTCCCTCACTTGCCACTCGATCAAGGATTGCTCACCTTCGGTTAGTGCAGGCCATATGTTTGGCTAATGTGGCCCCTCTGTTTCCACTTGGCCTGCCAGTGCTGGGGCCTGTACCTGCTCCCCAACATTTTCCTCACCCACACTCCTTGGGGGGCTGGGAGGAGGGGATTCTCACTGCAAGCTGCTAATGAGTTCAACTGTAAAGGTGTTATCTTTAGGTCATGGTTAAAATTTGCTTTAGCTTCTTCTAGCTTTCTCTCCGTACATTCGTGTGGATAGCATTATCAGATTAGGTCGTTGTCACTTTAAACCCTGAGGGAGAGAGATACTGGAGCAGTAAATTTTAATTAGTGCAGAGGCAGGTGGGGAAGTCGGTTTCAGGGATGAGAAGCTGGGAGACAGGAATTTGGTGTGTTGGGGGAGAGGCCCGTGGTATGCTGGTGGCCCTTGGGGGCTAATGATACCATGGGAAGGGATCAAGGAGGTGTGTGTAGTTCTATAGGTGGGGCACTGAAGTCAAACTGCCTGATTCACAATTTTTCCTGGGGTTGGTCCCGTCCTGACTCATTCTACAACTCGTCCTGGCAGGTTATGCAACCGCCTTCAGTTTGGTTGGAGGAAGCACTGGCAAGGGAACACAGCCCTTCTACTTTTGTTTTAAACAAAAGGCTAGACCATACACAAAGCCACCTAATGTGAATATTCTGTCATCGCCATGGACCCGTACAGAAAAGCCTTATGGGTCGTGGCTACTGATCTCGGATGCAGGTGTCCTCCCGAGTGGAGACAGAGACACAGGGAAGCTCTCTGGTTTCCAATCTATTTTAAAACAGACATGGTGAGGGGAGCAAGGCCCGGCAGAAAGCTGATCATTAAAGGCTTTGCTGGGTGGGGTTTAATAAACCAAGGCGTCGGTTTCTTAGGGAAAAAATGAAGCTGATTGTCTTGGTTTTTCTATTTCCCCCATAAATAATGTCTAGTGAAAAACTCAGAATGAAACTTGTCTCATATAGAGACTGATTAACATTTCAGGGCCAACCTGGGCTTATGATATTCACATACGTGGAGAAAATTAATGTTCGTTGTGTGACAAAACTTTTCCTGGGGAGACGGAACACACATCTACTCAGCTAGGAAACAAGACAGACCAACCTCCAACCCTTTGCTAACAATCAACGTTCAACTTGGTGAACTATGTGGGCTTTTGGTGGGGGAGGGGACCGATTACTTACAGGAATATGGTGAGGGGTTACCTACATTAGCAGAAATGACTTGGTACAGCTGAATCACCAAGGGCCACCCAGCATGGGTGACAGCTCACAAAGTTAGGAAACCTGGAGCAAACTGCACACAGCCTGCAGGCAGTTCAACAGGTTGGAGAGTGTCCTGTCCAAGTAACTCAGGTCTGAGCCTCTCCCAGGCAGGCAGTAGCTGACCACTTAAGGGTCAGGTCTCTTTGCAGCTTGGCTTCTCTCAAACTAAGTCTTAGCTTTTAGTGCTAACTCTGGCAAGGAGGGCCGCGTGGATCCCATCAGTTGCAGGGTCTGGGAGCTATTTTGAGTTAAGTCTGTTCAAGGAGGTTTCCTGCAGGTTGGAATGTTTCAACCTGGAGGAAACTCTTACACAACAATTGTTTATTTGAAACAAAGTAAGTGAGAGCTGAAATTGCTACCACAGCTGGTCCTTCAGGTAAAAACAAATGGAGAGAACGCTAAAATTAATCAATGCCCAGCTTAACTATTTTTATTTTTGTTAATAACCCATCGTAACATTCATTAGCCAACCTTCTGGTTCTAACCCAGGCCGTGTGGCCATGGCCCTGTGCTGAAAAGGCTGTCTTTCTTTCTAGAATGCAGAATCTACTGTGTTCTGTTTTGGTTTTACTAAAGGGAATGGATAACCTTCTGGAGCACAAGAGACTTAGCATGCTTCTAACCCTGAGGAATGCATCCCGCTTTTCTTGCCCTTGCTAATGGATGGAGGGACCCTTTCCACAGTGGTCGGTTTCTTGCAAGAAAATAATATGCAGGACATATTTTTTTTACCACTTTAATCATTTATAATAAATGTTATCTTTCCCACCAACATTCACTTAAGTACATACTAATCAAATTACCTGTTTACATTAGCAAGAAAAACTTGTTTTGACTATGGGGAACGGGGGTGGGGTGGGGTGGGGGTGGGAGATGGGGGATGGCAAAGGGAATAAATAGCAAGAGGGATCTATGGAAAGCGATTGTTTTACAGAAAGTGCGCATACACATTTAAATGGAGCTAATCTACTTAGGGAGTAGCTACAGGCCATCCAATAAGAAGTTCAGTGCCAGGTGTGTGACACAGCTCCTTGAGTGGCTGGTTAGTTAGTTAGTTTGTTGTTAGTTCCTCGGACCTCTCCAAAAATCAGTGCAGACTGCTCCAGTTGCTCTGGGTGACCACAACCTGCTGGTGAGATCCGACTGCCGAAGACACAGGTTGGTGACAGAATTTGGAAAAAAAAGAAGCTGGTAGTGACCTGGAGGCATCCGCCCTGACCACTTTTATGATGGTGACCATGCACATGGACACTTCTGCCAGAGAACAGTCATTGACAGCCTCCCGTGGCCATGGACCCTGCCAGCTATAGCAACCGTCCTGGCAAGATAGAACCACGGATACTGCATGAATGTTACAGGGGCAACTGGTAGCTTTTTATTGGCCTGATCTGCAGAAGGAAACTCATGCCTGGCTCTGTAAATCTGGCCAAGAGCCCACGACCAGGTACCTCATAGGTTCCACATGGAAACCTACTGCTATCATTTTGCAAAAATGGACATAATATCTAACCGCTTTCTAAATACATATAAATCAGGGCAACTCTCGGGCCTCGTCAGAAAAGTTTCACTGTGCAATGGACGGTGGTTATCGAAGAGACTCATAACTGGTCAGAGAACAAAGTGTCTATAGTGCTCGGCTATAAAAGGCACATCCACATTAGACCCCTCCCATAAGGCTCAGGAAACACCCGGGTGGGAAGATTGTAAGAGCAAGAAACTAAGGAAGACTGAGATGAAACCATGCCGTCTAGACATAACAGACAGGACCATTGTACTGCTGAGCTCATGACAGCTGTGGTTACCTGCACAGATCAAGCCAGTCCGCATTCCATCACAGACTGGGGAGGAGTGGAAAAGTCAGTTTTCTTTAGGAAGGTAGTTCCCGTGGACGGCCCCACCCCAGGTGTACATGGGAACCACTAACTGGATTCAGAGGGTTATTAAAAATTAAAAAAAAAGGGGGGGGGATAAAATTAGGAGAAGTTGGGAGGGGTTGGTCAATATGACCAAACGAGAAATTTAAAATGTTATATTAGAAAAGAATACGGGTGCAAGAGAGATGGCTCAAGAACGCTTGCTTCTCTTGAGGAAGACATGGCTCGTGGGTTCAGTTCCCTGCACCTACATGGTAGCTTACAACATTCTGTAACTGCAGTTCCAGGGGATCTCTAATCCTCTTTTGGCTTCCACAGGTACTAGGCACAAGCAGGCAAAAGCACTTAGACATATGACATAAAATCAAAAACAAGGGCTGGAGAGATGGCTCAGCGGTTAAGAGTACTAGCTGCTTTTCCAGAGGTCCTGAGTTCAATTCCCAGCAACCACATGGTGGCTCACAACCATCTGTAATGGGGTCCGATGCCCTCTTCTGGTGTGTCTGAAGACAGCTACAGTAAAGTCACATACATGAAATAAGTAAATAAATCTTTTTAAAAATCAAAAACAAATCTTTTTCTTCTAGATTTGTTTATTTTACGTTCATGAGTACACTGGCCCTGTCTTCAGAGACACAGAAGAGGATCCCATTACAGATCATTGTGAGCCACCGTGTGGTTGCTGGAAATTGAACTTAGGATCTCTGGACAAGCACTGACTGCTCTTAACCTCCGAGCCATCTCCCCAGCCCCAACACTACATCTTCAAAGAAAAACAGAGTAAGAGAGATTACGGCCAGTGAGATGCTTCACCAGACGAAGGAACTGAACCTGACGAGTTGTCTTCTGAATTTGACGCAGGACCCAAACCACTGACCAAAAGAACTGACGCCTGAAAATTGTCTGTAACCCACGCACATACAAAAACACACATAAACACGCATGCACACACACATGCACACGCACACACATGCACATACACACATACACACACATGCACACACATAAACACACACACATGCACACACGCGAGTACACACATACACGCACACACACGCACACACACGCACATGCACACATATGTAAGGGAGGGAAGCTAAAATACAATTTAAGATTTTATTAGATTTTATTAGATTTTTTTTATTGGGAAACGTGCTGGTTTTGATTTCAGCATCATAAACACGGGGATTTTATCTTTTTGTTGATTGCTGGATCCCTAGCTCCCAGAAGGGTGTTCACAATGAGTTTCAGAACATTTTTGGGAAATAAACGAAGGGCCCTTGGCTCCGATGATTGAACCGGAGCGAGCAGGAGTGTGCGCTGTCCTACAAGAGGCCATAGCAACTGTCTGGATGCTTTTTAGGGAGCATTGGTTAAACTTGGTTTGAGAAGAGATCACTTAATAGAACTTCCTTTTTGTTTTGGGGAAATTTTTACCTGTACGGCTTAGCACATATAAAAACTGTAAAATAATGCTAAGCCGAGTTTATATACTGATACAGGTAGAAGCATTTCCTCAGTTGAGGTTTCTCTTGTCAGATGACTCTGACTAATGGACACAAAACCTAACCAGGAGGTCCTGAAAAAGAGCCGCCCATCCAAGTACAGGAGGTCGAACACAGCACCAAGTAGACAGAAGCAGAGAACTTCCCCAGGACTTGTTACTGAGAAAACAAGGTGAGAGGATATATTTGAAACATAGTAACCTTTGTTCACCTGATTGTGTTTTTCACACAAGTATTCAAGTTCTTTGAACACAGTAGGGGTGTCTGCAGAGTACCGGCTTATCTAGAGGGGGCCTTGTCTCTTGTAAGAGATAGGTGGTGCCAGCCAAACATTAGGCGGACATTCCAGAATCCATCGGAAAGCAGGGGAGGAAGGATCAGGATCCTAAGAGTCAGGGGGTCAAGGACACCACAAGAAAACGGACAGGATCAACTAACCTTGGCCCATAAGGGATCACGGAGACTGAACTGCCAACCAGGGAGCCTGCATGGAACTGATGATTTAGGGCCTCTGCGTATGTTATAGTTGTGCAGCTCCTGGGGGACTCCTACCAGCAGGAGCAGGGGCTGTCTCAGACACAGTTGCCTGCCTTTGTTTGGGACGGACCTCTTCCCCTTACTGGTTGCCTGGTCTAGCCTCATTAGAAGATACACCCAGTCTTACAGCAACTCGAAATGCCAACGTAGGTTAATATTCATGGGAGCCCTCCCTCACTTTCCTGAAGAGAAAGGGAGGAAGGGGGAGGACTGAGAGGAAAGAAGGGAAGGGAAAGCTGCAGTCTGGTTGCAAAGTAAGTAAATAAATTAATTAACCTTTAAAATGGTGGTAGGTGGTGCACGTAAGGGCAGGCCCACGCGCAGCAGTAGACGGCCAACCCGAAACGAACTCATGGTATTTTCGGAGATTATTATTACTATTAATTTTTTTGTCTCGTGCTTTGTTAGGATTCTTTTTTAAACCTTACTGGTCTTTTGCTTATATGCTGTAGCTTCTGATTTTGTGTTCATAGGGTGGGTGGGTGGGCGGGCGGTGGCTCGTCCGTATGTGTTTCTTCTGTGCTTTCTTTTCTTTTTTCTATTTGTTTTGTTTTATTCCGATTTGTTTGCTTCGTTTGCCTGTTGTCTAAGAGAAAGAAGGCTTGGGGTGGGATGAGCAGGGAGGTGGGGAGGATCTGGGAGGAGGTGGGGGAGGGGAAACCGTGAGTCCCTCTCACGACTGTGGGAGGGACGCCATGGTTCTGGGCACTAATTGTCTGCAGGTTAAAGCTTTTCCCCAAGGCCCTCTCTCAAGCATGCTCACCTAGTCACTGTTAATATTATATCCTGTAGCCACTTCCGTCTGCAAGAAAAGGGAAGAAGGTTGTGCTAGCCCTTCCTAAATTCTCTCTCTTTTTTTTTCCCCCCTCCGGAGCTGGGGACCGAACCCACCTAAATTCTCTCTAGGAGAGAAGAGCTCAGATCCAGTCAGAGACCAGCTGACTACCCTCATATTAGAGTGGCAGCCCTGCACCATGGGCACTTGTTCCTGGCAGGTTGGTACTACAGCACACGGGGGAGGTCTGTATCTGAGTGAGGGTGCTGAGGGTTTTTCTCCAGCAGCTGCCTGCCTGGCGCTTTCTGGCGTCGTGAAGGCTAGCCATCAGGGAGGTGATTCTTCCAGTCTAGTTCCTGCTCAACTTCTTTCTCCTGTCTCCAGAGTGTATGATGTCCTCAGCGACAGGGTCTCATGGTCTAGCTCTAGAGAACGACCAAGAGCAGTAACAGTGCTGTGTTGTTCTGGGGGGCTTTCTAGACCTCCCCAGCCAACAACCAATAGGGAGGTAGCTCATCCCAGCACTAAGATTTACGATTAACACTCTCTGACCTCTGGATGCAGAATCATCCACCCATGGAGGGGGAGTCAAACTCTTCTTTTATTACGTTCTGGTTTAAAATGAGCTTACAAAATGGTATCTTTTCATATGTCCTTCATAGTCCTTAGATCTGCTGAACTCTCTCTTCCCAGCCCCTTCATTTCCACATACCCTTGCCTCTGTCCCCACTTAAACATTTATGTCTCCAGTAGTCCCACCCTGGACTTCCATGCACATGTGCTATTCAGTTACTTTGAAGTTCCAGAAAATTCTTAACACTCTTAGCATGCAAGTGGTGGTTCATTCATTCATTCACTCATTCATTCGTTTTGTGTTCTAGGCTGGCCTGGAACTTTCTATATAACCCAGACTGGTCTTGAACTTGCAGTCATCCTCTTGCCTCAATCTCCCTAGTGCTGAACCACTATGCCCAGCTGAACAAATAAGGGTTTAACAGCAAATAAATTCCTGCCTCTGTGTGTGTGTGTGTGTGTGTGTGTGTGTGTGTGTGTAATATAACTCAGTGTGGGATAATTACTTGTGAAGCATAAAGTCAAGAGTTTGATCTCCAACCCTGGTGATTCCCCAGTGAACAACTGTTGTCCAGACCACATAATTCACATGCTACCTCAAGTGCCTGATAATACATATGAGTGATTGACAGTCGTTCAGAAAGTTCCATGAACAATGCTAGCTATTACTTTAGGGACAATGTCCATTTAAAAATGTTTAAGGGTTTTTAGTTCTTACATCTAATGCTCACCAAAAAAATGTGGTGCACGTGCATTCACCCCTAACAGACAACTGAGAAACAACTTGGTTACATAAAACTGAACAAGAATGAACAAAGCAAGTTTGTTCTAACCAAACACCCCTGGGAAAGTTTAGTGTGGCTAAAGTACCACCAAGTAAGTTTAGACAAAGTATTTTTCTTTTGTTTTTAATCTTTAAGCTTGTAAACACAAATGACCTTTGTGAAGTAGTCTTTATTTAACATCCTTGAGAGCTGACACTTGGCTATTTATAAATTTATCAGGGGAATTTTTATTAGTGTGTGTGTGTGTGTGTGTGTGTGTGTGTGTGTGTGTGTGTACATGTGCACATGGAGGTCAGATTTCAAGAGTTGAAATGTCAGTTCTGGGGATTCAATTCAGGTCAGCAGACTTGTGGGGCAAGCGTCCTTACCCACTGAGCAATCTCACTGGTCCCCTTTATTCTTATCTCTGGTAGCACAGTATTTCCCAGGCTCTAGAAGTCTGAAGAGATGTTCTTCATCATCTTACTTTGGTTGTAATAATTTTCAATACATACTGAATTCCTTCAATATATTCCACATATGTGGAAATCATTTCTTTCTGTCTTGCCTTGTAGAGCTGGCTTTCCCAATTCGTTTTAGAATATTTTTTTTTTGTTACTGATGCTGTTTGTTTCTTTGTTCTCCTTTGTAGATAAGGCCATGCTCAGAAGCCTTAAGAAATCAAACCACACATGACACAGTGTCCCTTCATCAGCTAAGTCTTCTCTTGGTGCCTCAGGAAATAAGTCAATTCTGAGATAGATAGATAGATAGATAGATAGATAGATAGATAGATAGATAGATAGATAGAAGGGGAAGTTCCTGGGTCAGCTTGGTGTGTGTTTGGTGTTTGTCACGTGCTTGCTGGAGCTTTCTCTCTCTTCTTCCCTCTCCTCTGTCAAATGTTCAGTCTGGACTACACACAGAGAGATGGGTTCCAACTCTGCTATCCAAGTTGTGGGAGTAAGGAGAGGTTTAATTATCCACATAATCTCAAGCCCCATAGTGCCAGTTAAAACATTACTTAGTAATGGGCTCGTGAGATGGCTCAGTGGTTAAAGGGATTTGCTGGGAAGCCTGATGACTTGGATATAATCCCCAGAGTGAAAAGACTCCCTTCAGGTTTTCCATTGACTTCCCCATGTGCCCAGTGCCCGTACATGTACCTCTCAATCACAAATAAATAAATAAGAAATATATTTTAAAAAACAATATAAAAAGTTTTTCTTTTAACTTAGAGAATGAATGTTGCATTCTGCTTTGTTTTGTGTTTGGTTTTGTTTTTTTCGCCCTCAGGCAGTGTTTTGCTATGGTTGACTTCAAACTCCTGACCTTGTATCTAGATCCCGTGTGCTAGGATCCGAGTTGGGTAACACCACACCTAGCTTCCTAGCTTCCCGTTAAAATCTTGCAGAAATAAACTGATTTCAGTTTGGTTAAGTTGGCAAATTTGCTTTACGGATGCCGGAGGTGGGGGAGTGTGCCTTTCATCCCTTACTTACTTGGGAGGATGAGACAGGAGAATCTGAGTCCAAGGCCAGCCTGGTAAAAAATCCAGTCCCAGTGAAACACTGTCTCAGGGGGAAAAAAGACAAAAATCAACAACAAAAGATTTGCTTTATGAACTTGACAATGACAGAAGCATGTGTGTGTGTGTGTGTGTGTGTGTGTGTGTTTGTGTGTATTTTGTTAATTTGTGTGTGCCTGAGAATGTGTATGTTTGTGTGTATTTATGTGCATGTGCATGTGTGTGTATGTGTGTATATATGTGTATTCATGTGCATATGCATGCGTGTGTATGTGTTTGTGTATTTTCATGTGTGTGCATGTGTGTGTGAGTGTGTGCATATGTGAGTGTGTGCATGTGTGTCTTTGTGTATTTATGTGCATGTGCATGCGTGTATATGTGTGTATATATATTTGTGTGTGTTTGTGTGTATTCATGTGCATATGCACGTGTGTGTGAGTGTGTGTATGTGTTTTCATGTTGTGCATGCGTGTGTGAGTGTGTGCATATGTGAGTGTGTGCTTGTGTGCATTCATGTGCATGTGCATTCCTGTGTGAATTCATGTGTGTGTGTATTCATGTGTGTGTGTGATGTGCTTATGTGTGTGGATGTATGTGTGCATGTGTGTGTATATTCATGTGTGTGTGATGTGCTTATGTGTGTACATGTGTGTTTTCATGTGTGTGTGAATTCATGTGTGTGTGCATTCATGTGTGTGATGTGCATTTGTATGTTGTGCCTACTTGTGTGTATGTGTGGAGGACAGAAGACACCATAGGGCATATTGCCTGTTTCTTGAGACAGACTCCCTCATTGGCCCTGCAAACGCCAAGGAGGTTAGGTTGTCGTCCAGTGAGCCCGAGTTGCCACCTGTCTCTGCATCCCCAGAACAAACTTCCATGAGCACAACGTCACCTCCTGCTTCTCTTTACAGGGATTTGGGGATCACACTCAGTCAGGTCCTCCTGCTAACCATGCAAGCAGCTTGTCAGCCCCAGCAGTAAGTTTCTAATGTGAAAAATTAAAATCTAGTTTGAGGTTACGATCTTAAATTTTAAGCATTTACTATTTGGAAATAAAACAATACAAAACCAACCCAAATAAAGACTTGGATTAATTTCACACAAGCGATAGCTTCAGGTCTTGTTTTGAGTTTGTTTCCACATGTACTATTGTAAAAGTGAGAATTCTTCTCTAGGTTTGCCTTGTTTAGTAACTTTTTAAAATCCTAAAAACCATGGCATATGCCCCACTGTTTTTCAGAGGGATGGCACCCAGACTGGCTTGATCCTGATCCTTCTGCCTCCACCGCCTGAGAGCTGGGAGAACAGACACAGGCCTCTAAGTCCAGCAACTTTATTCTAAAAGTATTTTAAAATATTAAAAATTTATCTCTCAGGTTATCTAAAATAAACCAACAAAGACATTTTAATTAAATAATTATTATTTTAATATGGATATAATCTCTCGGTACATAAGCAATAAATATTTCTAAGGTGACCAGACTCCAATTAATATTAGAATTCATTCTAAAACATCATGTGAAAGATATTGAATAGTTTACAAGAAATGTAAGAAAAATATGTATTTATATCCCCAGTTTTTTTAATATAAAGAAACATGAGGGCTGGAGAGATGGTTCAGCGGTTAAGAGAGTGACTGCTCTTCCAGCGGTCCTGAGTTCAATTCCCAGCAACCACATGGTGGCTCACAACCTGCGGTCCTCCCTGGGCTTGACATAGTCCCTCCCCCACAACCACCTTGAGGGCAGCAAAGGCTGTGAGTGACAAGGAGAGATGCAGAGAATGGGGACAGAGCAGTCACAAGACTTCCCTTTGTACCCAGGTGATACCTTCCTGCTTTCTGAGCCTGTCCAATTACCAAGTTAAAAAAAAAAAAAAAAAAAAAAATAGGGGCTGGGGATTTAGCTCAGTGGTAGAGCGCTTACCTAGGAAGCGCAAGGCCCTGGGTTCGATCCCCAGCTCCGAAGAAAAAAAAAAAGAACCAAAAAAAAAAAAAAAAAAAATAGGGGGCTGGGGATTTAGCTCAGTGGTAGAGCGCTTACCTAGGAAGCGCAAGGCCCTGGGTTCGGTCCCCAGCTCCAAAAAAAAGAACCAAAAAAAAAAAAAAAAAAATAGACGGTGCACAGTGTGCCTTAAATGGGGCTCAGTGGTGGGCCTTTGGATCCCTTTTCCCGAGCTGAGTGTGGCCTCAGTGGGGATGATCTTAGTCCTGCTGTGTCTTGATGTGCCATCGTGGGTGGGTACCCGTGGAAGTGGGCAGCCTCCCCTTCTTTTTTTTTTTTTTTTTTTTTCGGAGCTGGGGACTGAACCCAGGGCCTTGTGCTTGCTAGGCAAGCGCTCTACCACTGAGCTAAATCCCCAACCCCCAACCTCCCCTTCTTTGAGGAGAAGCTAAGGAGCGAATGGGGAGAGGGAGAGTGTGGGTGGGATTGGGAGATGAGGAGAGACCACGATCATTATGTAAAGTGAATAAACAAAAGAATGCAGAAAAAATATTTTAAAAGTTTTTTTTCTCTGTATTACTCAGGGTTCCCTAAAGTCACAGAACTTATGGAATGTCTCTATATAGTAAGGGAGTTTATTGTGATGACTTACAGTCTGCAAGCCAACTAACCAGCAGTGGGCAGCTGTGAATGGGAAGTCCAAGAACCTAGTAGTTGTTCTGTCCCACAAGGCTGGGTGTCTCAGCTGCTCTTCTGTGTACGCTGGAATCCTGAAGTAGGTTCCAGCAGAGATGCTGGCAGCAAGTGCAAGCAGGAGAAGAGTGAGCCTTCCCTCCTCCACTGTCCTTATGTAGGCCTCCAGCAGAAGGTGTGGCCCAGATTAAAGGTGTGACCACCAGGCCTGGACTTAAACTGTTCTTTACTTGGAACTTGCTCTGCCCCAGGGTGACCTTGAACTCAGAGATCTGCTTGCCTCAGTCTCCTGGGATTAAAGGCGTGCACCACCTTGCCTGGCCTAAACTTTTCATGGTCACTGTGCCTCAGGATCTGGATTACCCGTGTGCCCTCCATTCCTGGCCTGTAGTTCATTCCAGATACAGTCAAGCTGGCGACTGGGAACAGCCATCACATTCTCAAAAGCCAACAACTTAATTTTCAACTACTACTGAATTTACATACACAACCTTATTGGTTATTATGTGTTATCTCTACATGTTATTAATATGCATATTTTAAACAAGTTATTATAACATAAGGAAACTGTATTGAGATGTTTTTGTTTTGTTTTGTTTTTTTTTTTTTGGTTCTTTTTTTTTCGGAGCTGGGGACCGAACCCAGGGCCTTGCGCTTCCTAGGTAAAGGAAGGCTTCCTAGCAAGCGCAAGGCCCTGGGTTCGGTTCCCAGCTCTGAAAAAAAAAAAAATGTGTGTCACTGTGTTTTTTTTTTTTTTTTTTTTTTTTCCTTTTTTTTTTTTCGGAGCTGGGGACCAAACCCAGGGCCTTGCGTTTGCTAGGCAAGCGCTCTACCACTGAGCTAAATCCCCAACCCCTGTCACTGTGTTCTTGACCAATAAAGGTGTAGTTCAAGAGAGAAAGATAGGAAAGAGAGGGAGAGAGGGAGAGAGGGATGGAAACAACAGCAGGAGATTGACTGGGGGGTGGGGTTCGTTATTTTCTCTGAGGATAAAGAATAAAACGGCATACTGCTTAGGACGGCCTTGAACCTGTGTCTGCTTTCCTATTTGATGTTTCCTGTTACTTAAGGATACATTGTTACAGGTAGATAATATTGGGTTTGGACAAGAGTTTCTTAGATTTGTATTTTCTCTATAGACCTTTGAAGGCTATATTTCCATGTTTAAAAGTAGTTATTAAGAATAAAGGTTTAACTTGTTTGCCCTGTTGTCTTTTTTTAGAAACAATGTCCTTGTCCCTGCAGTGTGAAGGTTTCCAGCCGTGTAATGATAGAGCTGGTAACCTGTCATTACCTCAGAGGCTGCTTTTTGTTCCACGGTTGGAGCCGCTCTCCACAAGGCCGGATCTCCAGGACTTTGTGTCTGAACTGCTTCATTATGTTGCAAGTTGGAACCTGACGGGTGAGATGTCAATCAAGACAAGAATTTCTTTTTTGTGTGTACACTCTTCTCCACGAACATTTCCCCTTTCTTGCATTTATCCCAAATATTTGTGGAGGGATAAGTCTTATAAACTGTATTTTTAATAAACCCTCCTGAGTGTATGAAATGATGAGCCCAAAGTGGTTTGTGACCTGAATGTTCACAGTGATATTTTGTAATAGTGTGCTATCGTTCTTATAGCATCCTTAGAGCATCTTATAAAACACTAACAGTTCTTGGGGTCTTTTAAGAGAATAACCAAAAAACAGCAACAAAAACCCATAAAAATTAAGCAAGGCCTCAGAACCCGGGATTTCCTTCCCCAGCCCAGGGTATCTGTCCATCAGGGGAAGGTCTGGATTTTTCAGCTCTCTTTTCTGGTAATTTCTTTCCTGTTTCTAACATCCTTAAATGACTCCAACGGAGAGAAGAGCAGGGTCATGAGAGTCGCTAAGGCTTTGATTTGCTCCCCCAGCCATGGTTTCTGTTCATTTTACTCATTTTTTTAAAATTGTAGGGGCTGGGGATTTAGCTCAGTGGTAGAGCGCTTACCTAGGAAGCGCAAGGCCCTGGGTTCGGTCCCCAGCTCCGAAAAAAAAAAAAAAAAAAAAAGAAAAAAAAAACCAAAAAAAAAAAAGATCATTCAGCTATGTGACCTGTGCTCTATTTTCTCTGTCACCGTGTAGTGTCCATTGTGACATTTCCTTGCATGTAAGCCTTGCTTGTATCCACCCCTCTAGAACCCTCCTCTCTCCTCTTTCCTCCTAGATCCCTTCCTCAACTCTCTTTATTTCCCTGAGTTCTGGGAACTGACTCTAGGGTTTCACTCCCATTAGGCCAAAGCTTGAGTTACATCTCAAGCCCATGCCTTACATTTTATTTTGAATTGGGATCTTTCTGAGGTACTGGGACAGTTCTTGAACTTTGAGCCTTCCTTCCTCCACCTCAGAGAAGCTTCAATTACAGGCCCTTGCTCTAAGACTCACTCTCTACCTCTCTCTCTCTCTCTGTCTTTCTGTCTCTCTGTCTCTCTTCCTTCCCTCTCTCCTTCTTTCTCCCTCCCTCTCTCAGTCCTTCCTTGCTTTTCAAAGTTGTTTTTCTTAAATGAGAGTGTGAGACTCTGTGTGTGTGTGTGTGTGTGTGTGTGTGTGTGTGTGTGTGTGTGTGTGTGTGTGTGTGTTTTGAGACGGGGTCTTACTGTGCAGGTCTGGATCAAGCTGCCCTCAAACTCACAAGAGAGTAGCTTGCTTTGCCTCCCTATTTCTCTTTTAAAGTCTGGCTTCTTTTGGTTACCACAATGGTCTCCAGTTCCATCCATTTTCCCACAGATGACACAGCTTTGTTGTCCTTTGTGGCTGAATAAACTTGTGTCACGCGCACGCCATGTTTTCTGTATGAATTCACCTGCTGAGGTGCACCCACGTTGATTCCGTCACTCAGCTACTCAGCTACCGTGAACAGTACCGCAACAGAGACGAATGTGCCAGCTTTGCTTTTACCTGCTGATTTTGTTTCTTCGTTATACATCCAGGACTGATATAGCTTGTATCTTAAATGTATGGTGTCTCTCGCTGGTCATTTGACTGATCCTGTAAAAACTTATGGCATTCTGTTTCCAAACATGAGATAGACTGTGTCATCTGTGTGACACACAGTGGTGTTTGTCAAGGTTTTATCCAACCGTTCCATTCATTTTATTCCACACACCCTTCTTTCTGTTCATTGCCATCTTATGTTTCATTACACAGAACTTTCTGAGTTCTTAGGGTCCTTGTTTGAGAGAGATAGTTACATCATAACCAAGTGAGGTATTCCAGGAATGCAGAGTTAGTCACTTGAAAAAGAAATCAGTGTAATTCACCACGTTAACAGACAAAAATAATAATACACGATCATATATGTAAAACAAATTTTAAACAATTTAATATCCGTTCACGATTTTTAAAGATGTATGTTTTAAATTATACGCATGTATACGTGTTTGTGTATGGATGTGCACACCTGTTGGGGGCCAGTGCCTAAAGACGCCAGAGGAGAGTGTCAGATGCCCCGGATCTAGAGCAATAGACCACCTTCCACTCATTATTTTTTAAAAGGCAACAAATTAGGTGCAGAAAGTAACACTTTCAATCTGGGAAAAGACATTGTATTGTTTGAATATTGAATGTGTCCACTTCTCAGTGGCTTGGTGTGTTGAAAGTTTGGTGCTTAGCGTAGTAGAGTTGTGAAATAGTGTGGACCTGTAAGAACTGGTGCAGTCTCCCGGACAGCTGGGGGTGCTTGGCTGACTTCCTGTTTTGAAAAGGGACATTCCTCTCTCTCCCTCAGTCCCTCCTCTCCCTCTCCCTCTCCCTCTCCTTCTCCCTTCCCTACCCCTCCCCCTCTCTGTTTGTCTGTCTCTGCCTCTCTCTCTCTCTCTCTCTCTCTCTCTCTCTCTCTCTCTCTCTCTCTCTCTCTCTCTCTCTCCTCATGGTGCCCTCTGTCTTACCAGAGGCTGAGTGAGCTCCAGCGTCACCCATGTTCCAGAGTATGTACTTACCCTCTCAGAAAGCTCCACCTTGAGCCCCAACAAACCTCCTTTCTTTATAAGCAGATCCTTTGGTTATCTTGCTACAGTAATGAAAGACGAGCTGGTGCTGATAACTAGAACTCTCCAGCTAACATCCAGCCTGATGGTGAAAGATGTCTTTCTTCCTCCAATCAAGAACAAAGGGTAAAATCCTCACCCTGCATACAGGCAAGGTTCTTCATGGAAACAGAACTAAGAGGCTGGAATGATTTTTCTGTCATAGTGGTGAGACAATAGTTGCTGTGAAGGTTAAGTCCTACAGTGCCATCTCTACACTAGAGACAACAGAGTTTAATTCCAGTATAATTTGGCCTGAGTCCAACAGCCTGTGACAAGGTAAATGAGAACTATAAATCATGGTCTGGAAGCTGAGGAAAAGGGAACTCCTTTTCCACCCTTAGGTCTGTCTATTCTTTCAACGTTTGAATGACGGCATGTTGGGGAGGGTAAGCAACTGAGTCCACAGGTTCAAATGCTAGTCTTATCTGGAAACACACTCACAGACACATGGAGGAATATTGTTGAATTTATGTTCCTATCACACAACCAAACAGATACATAAAATTAATGGTCCCATTTACATAATGCTGTATCCTGAGTGTGTCCCCTGAAGACCTATGCTCTGGGACCTTAAGTCCTTAGCGTAGCAGTGCTGGGAGTTGCAGCCTACTGGGAAATGTTCCTGTCATGAGAAGATCCAATGTAAATGCATTCATACCTTCCTCCCACAGTGAGCTCTAGGCCTCATGAGATTGGACTAGTCACCATGAAAACCGGTCGTTACAACGCAAGATGATCTGCCTTGTTTTTTCTCCTTTGCACATCCCTTCTTACCCTTCTGCATGAGGCCCTCACTGGAAGACACGCTACATGTCAGATTGTAGCGTTGGTGGGGCACCATGCCCTTCCTGTGAGCAGAATAAACATCTTCCCTTACAGTTCATCCCTCTCGTGTATCCTGATCCAGCAACAACAAAAAAAATAACATGAGACCAGTGAGTACGTCAAGGAGCAACCTGGTCAGCAACAAAGCAAGAGAAGGAAATGAAAGGCATCCAGATTGTAAAGAAGACAGACTGTCAGTGTCCTTAAATGTGTGCTGTCTTCCTGTCCCTCCTCACAAGCCCCCCCCCCCAAAAGAAGTACAATTTAGTTGTACCAGGTTATTGACTGGAGGGTTACCGTATTATATCTCTGTATATTTGTAAGAAATAATTAGAGATTGAAATTTCAAAGACGGAAAAAACGACATCAAATACCAGGAATACTGAAGACAAATCTAAGCCGTGTGGAAGGTTTCTATACTGCAAACTGCCTAGTGCTGGTGGATTAGGCAGAGATACGCTACGTTCATAAACTAAGTTTCTCTTTGGACAATGTCCATTTAACTCACGCGTACCCATAGTCTATACAATCCAGTCAAAACCTGAGCAGATTTGATGGTAGCGATTAACAGTGCATTTTCAATTTTATTTGGAAAGGTGAAGGCTCTGGTAAAGGCGAAACTATTTTAAAATAAGAAGAAGGCAGGAGGCCTCGCGTTGCTGCAGGATTTGCCGGAGGAAGAAAGGGCATCTACAGACGGAGAGTAAAGAGACAGATGCAGATGCCTGCCTGCGGGATTGGGGATTTAGCTCAGTGGTAGAGCGCTTGCCTAGCAAGCGCAAGGCCCTGGGTTCGGTCCAGCTCCGGGGAAAAAAGAAAAAACAAATCAAAACAAAGCAGATGCCTGCCTGCGCGTGTGCCTGTGTGATGTGGCAGACAACTCTCCCTCAGCGGGAGAGGTGGGCCCAGAGATGAGCATTTTCTCAGGCATCAGTTAGGTTTCTGCTTGTCTTTTGGTGCTCTGAGAGATTTCATCCGCGGGTCGCCACGTCAACACTGTTTACCATAGCAACGCTCTCCATCGGGAACTTTTCGGTTCTATTTTCCAAGGGTGGAAGAAGTGGGCCTCATCTTTGACTCTGGGTAGAGTAAGACAGCAAACATACACAGCCCAGCAAGGAAAGGTCAAAGGACGAAAGCCGATAGCGAGCGGCAGCCCACGCAGTGCAGCTGCCTGTAGCCGAGGAGGCAGAGTAAGCACATTCTGCCGTACGTGAACGCGTGTGGATGTTTTGGTAGGAAGATGGCTGGAAAGACCTCCCAGAAGAGGAAAGAGCTAAGCTATATTCAAAAAAGGATCCGGTTTAGGCAAAACACTTGGGAAACGGCTTAGGCACCACTAGAAAGGCCTCAAAATGTGTAGCTGTGTTTAGGAACAATGGATTTACTTGTTCACCCGAAGCAGAAGTCTTTTTTTTTTTTTTTTTTTTTTTTTTTTTAAAGATTCATTTATTTATTTTACGTATTTGTACACACAGACACTGTTTTCAGACACACCAGAAGAGGGCATCGGATCTCATTACAGATGGCTGTGAGCCACCATGTGGTTGCTGGGAATTGAACTCAGGACCTCTGGAAGAGCAGTCGGTGCTCTTAACCACTGAGCCATCTCTCAGCCCCGAAGCAGAAGTCTTATGGAGAGAGATAGATGAAGATACATGTGGCATGGCGGGAGGAAGGCGCTTAAGAACAAGGAGAAGAGCCTGCCGTTGATGCAGGCAGTAATGGGCTTCTTTAGACAGAAGATAGGAAGGGACCCGCCGTAAGACTCTAGAGGCAAGTAAGTCACTCCCGGGCAGAAGCTCTGAATACCACAATCATTTTTGCTGCATAGAAACACTACCTTCATTGTCTTTTATTTTTCTTAGAGCTGTTTTCAGAGAATCAAACAGAAGTTTAGCTCCAGAAATTCCAAAAGATTATTTCTATTTGGCAAACAATTGTCTCTTCCCACACATTTAAAACCCTGTCTGTCTGTCTTTTTATCTGCATGTGTATATATATAAACACACACACACATATATATATATACATATACATACACACATGTGTATGTGTTTGTGTGCGTGTATGTTTGTGTGTTTGTGTGTATGTTTGTGTGTGTTTGCATGTGAGTGTTGTGTGTGTGTTGTATGTGTGTTTGTGTGTGTTGTGTTTGTGTGTGTGTGTGTGTATTGGGTGAATTGTAATGCTTAGCTATTAGAGAAAGATCTGCTGCTTGAGAACATCTTCAAAGTCCACTGTCATTAGGGAGTATCTTAAAATCTTAGACATTGAAGATTCATTATAATGTCTACACTTCTAAAATCAATACAGATAGATGTGGTGAGACAGACCTGTGATTCCAGCATGTCTGAGGCTGAGGCAGGAGGATGGTAAGTTCGGAGCCAGAGTTACATATTGAGACTGTTTCAAAACCCAGATGACAAAGCAGTAAAAAAATGTCAGAATTGAAAACCTGTAGATCATCTAACAGGCATTCATTGTGACACATGTGAGAAACGTGGACATGCATGCCCTGAAAATAGTCATTAAACGTATTGCTCTGAGCTATTAGAAACAAAATCACACACAAGCGTTGGCTTCACGGACATGTCAGTGCAGGTAGGAGGTCGACCCATCTTCCCTCCTGTCCCCACCTCCTTAAGTTCCGAGAGAACACAGGGGACCTCATGTATTCCTCTCAACAGGAGTGGAAGAGTTGTACAGAAGCACACTTTAGGTTTCGGCTTCCTCCCGACCTTCTGGATAAGACTTCAGGGTGGCAAGTCTGAATGCACAGTTTCCAGTGTGGGAGGCCCTTGAACCTCTCGTGCCTCGGCTCTGGCATGAACGAATACAGTCTGTTCCACAGGCTTAGGCAAAGGCTCTATTGTGTTCTCTCCAGATTCGTCTGACCTTGTACACTTGGACAAATTCTTCTCCAAGACTGTCATGCCCGATCTAAATTCACCCCTCAGAATCCTGAAGCCAATGAAGCCTAAGTGATATTTGCTTAGATCTGTTGGGTTAAATTATCTAGCTACAAATACTGATGGCAGAAAAGGAAGCGGGAATTCTATGTGGCTCCGTCCCTGCATGGGACCCGGCTTACACTTCTCTCCATCGGGGTGTGGAAAATGGCGTGCATCTGGTGCTGCCCTGCCTCATTCTGTTCACAAGCAAGGCAAGTGCTTCGCACAACTACTCCTATCTCCGGGTTGGAGTCACATTCCTCTCAGCCTTATTCCTATCTTAGAGCGGAAGAGGGAGGGAGACATCGAAGAGACACAGAGAACCTCTCATTCAGTTGCTGCAGGGGACTGTCTGCTGTACTAACAGCAGCCCTCCTTCCTTCTTCCCTTGTGCTCCTGAAAACAACACAAATGCCACCCTGCCCAGTGGTCAGGAGATGGCTTGCCTCAAAGCCATGCAAATAAGGAATCCGTGGGCTCGCCCTATCAAGCAATCAGAGAAGCTACTCCAGTCCTCATAGGACCACGATGTCATAAACACAGAAGACAAAAAAAAAAAAAAAAAAAAAAAGCGAACTATTTTTTTTTTTTTTTTTTTTTTTTTGTGGTTCTTTTTTTTGGAGCTGGGGACCGAACCCAGGGCCTTGTGCTTCCTAGGTAAGCGCTCTACCACTGAGCTAAATCCCCAGCCCCCTGAGCTAAATCCCCAGCCCCCTGAGCTAAATCCCCAGCCCCCTGAGCTAAATCCCCAGCCCCCAACTATTTCTGCACATAGATTTGGTAGGTTCATTGTCTGGCTACAACATAAGACTTAATATTTTATTTCATTTTTAAAAATTTATCTGTGTGCCTGCGTACATGCCACTCCCACTTGCAGAGATCCAAGGACAACACATAGGAGTTGCTTCTCTCTTACTACCCTGCGGGTTCTGGGGATGGAGTTCACGTTGGCAGATATGGTAGCAGGTCCCTTTAACCACTGGACCATGTTGCAGGCTTAGAAAGACTTTTAAAAGTGGATACACAGAGGCTTACAGACTGCTAAACGTGTTCTCTTTCATCTATTCTGATTTCGCTCCCTCCCTAGAATTTCCACAGTGTTCTACCCATCGGCCTTCACCTACATTTGGCACTGCCTCGTTTTATAAATGAATTAAAGGTAAGTGTGAGAAGTTGAAAGTCTTCCTGTAAGGAAAGTATAAATCTAGATCTTAGTATGAAGCGGGCAAAATGTCCTTTTCAACATGAAATGTTAGCTCTCTGTGTTTAAGAAGCTTCTCTTGACCTCTACTGTCACCCACGGTCACTTCTGCATACCTGCCTGTTTCCAGCATTCTGTCCTCGCAACACCTTGCAAGCGTCTACGACATCAATGCCAAGGGCCATGCAGGGAACGGTTTCAGTCAAAGGAAGGTCTGGGTAGGCATCCTAGAGGTGATCTGTGAACTTGATCTTACGTAAGACTTCAACAGGGGGAAATCTAAGGCAACGAGCCACGCCATCCTAGGGGGTCATACATGAGGCTTGTGCTGTAGAATCTAATGCACAGTGTCTGTGTGGCCACTGAGGCAGGGGAGTTGACACATGGATGGACATCTGACTTTAGAAACTCTGGAACTGAGAGTCAAATGATAATTAAAAGTCTGTTGCATGGATTTTCATCGCTGAGCGTTTTGAAAGGATAGTTACCCAGGCTGAGCGTTTTGAAAGGATAGTTATCCAGTGAAAGGGTAGAAGACTCAGTCCAGGAAGGATCACACCCAGGGGAGAGGCTGTCTCTCACTCTGAGACCTTACAGGCCAAGGCTACAGTGACCCAGATACAAAGTGGTGGATGCCCAAACCAATCCAGCAAAGGAAAATGGAGGGAAAAACGAAAGAACTGAAGGGGTTTGAATTTCTTCCAAGTAGAATGTCAGCTTCCTGAGGACAACGAAGCTCATTTTCTTTACCGGCATAAAGAAGGATTTTATGATGAAAACATTTCTTCCTCTATTACGTATTTGACCTCCCTCCGGGCTGGCTGTCTGGTTTAAAGTAACCTTGCCTTGCATAGACCATTAGGTATAGTGTCTTGCCTCACCCTTCTCAATGTCTAGGCAGCCAGCACAGCGAGTGAGTTTTCCATGAAAAGAGCCTATCCCGATAACACCAAGGCAGTTGCTCTTTCCCTGTAAATCAACAATGAAGACAGCCAATGCGGAGAATTGAATTGATAATGAATAGAGGGAGGAGGTTCTGGTAACTGGCTCTCAGTGAAAAAAAAAAAAAAGAAAGAAAGAAAGAGCTTTTGAAACAGAGTTCAAATGAGCCGGGAGCACAGCAGAGCCTGAACTGCTAAGGCATGCTGGAGTGGCCATTAGAAATGTTGCCACGGGGGGGGGGTTGGGGATTTAGCTCAGTGGTAGAGCGCTTGCCTAGGAAGCGCAAGGCCCTGGGTTCGGTCCCCAGCTCCGGAAAAAATAAAAAAAAAAAAAAAAAAAAAAAAAAAAGAAATGTTGCCACGGGTTGGGGATTTAGCTCAGCGGTAGAGCGCTTGCCTAGCAAGCGCAAGGCCCTGTGTTCGGTCCCCAGCTCCGAAAAAAAACAAAAAACAAGAAACAAAAAGAAATGTTGCCACAACTGCCAAGAGGCCTCCTGTCATTCACATCACATCACAAAGACTCACAGCAACCAAGTTATGCAGGAAATCGAACAGGTTTCGTCCTTCATGTGAGTGAGATTTCAGGTGCTTTGCTCTGTTTCTGGTATAGATCTGAGAAGCGGCCAGAAGGCCCTGCACCTCTTTCTATATGTCCTGAGACTGCACAGGACATAATAGGATGTCCTAACAGCAGGAGAACAACTTTTAAGTCTCTTTATTTTGAGCTGATACTTAATTTCCAAGGTTTCTCTCTAAAAGGCAGTCAGGATCATTCCAGTGGCTGCCTAGTTTTGCAACACTGTTCAGAGTTTGTTGTATCAGTTAAAAGCGGGGAATGCAAATACATCACTGCTCAAGCCCTTCGGATTAGCTGTTAGAGAGATAAGGCTGATGAATGGTGCTTAGCTGCAAATGGTAAAGCTGGCCTAGTTTTAAGATTCCAGATAGAACTGGCAGGTTTATCAACTACTCCCTAAAATAAATATTTGGGAGTATGTAGCAAACGAATGCAACAGATTTGATCCGAATCTTTGAACAAGAATTCCATTCTTTAAGGAATAAATAGTGAAAGAAGATGGACTCTTCTTTTTGCAAAGTGGCTGAAGAAAAGCAAGAGGAAAGGGTTATTTTGTACCATGGAAGGTAGGCAGTGGGGGACTTGGGAAAATGTTTAACGTTGATGCCAATGGAGATCGGATAACAACAGACCTCGGTTCCTCTGACTCTGAAATGTTGAGAGAGTTACATTAAAACGTCTCGTCATGCTCCTTACGGAATGTCATGTGCTTTTATACAAAAGCTTTTATGTTCACCCTCAATCGGTGTAGCAGAATTTAAAAACAAAGTATTTCTTCCTGAAGTCATGTGTTTATGATAGTCTATCTAAAAATTAACTGTAAGGAAGGTTAGTATAAAGAACTTTTTAAAAAATCGACTAGCGAGGTTTCAAAAATAAACTGGATTGTTTGCAACCTTTCTTCTCAGCAGCTTTTCTTCTCTTCATAGTACATATAATGCATTAGAGTGGATCTAAGGAACAGAGGAAGGGAGGGAGGGACCAAGGGAGAGACAGACTTAAATCCTTGTGGATATCAGAATTGGATATAATTTAAATATATAGATAAGAAAACCAAAGAGATGGACCACTGCAGAAGGAGTTCTGCTGGGTAAGTCCGATGACCGGAATTTAAACCCACAAACTCACAGAAGGCTGGGAGGGAAACTACAAACATGCATGCACAAACGCACATGCACTCACACAGACACATGCACAATATATTGCACAATTATATAGTATATTACGCTATATGCATATTATATATTATGGCATATTGTGTGTGAATGAGATAATATAAATGTATATTATATAATTATGTACACTAATATACAATTATAATGCAATATAATAGGTATTATATTGTTTGTGAGTGAAATAAAATGAATCAGGAATCCAAGCTTGATGTAAAGTCCGTCATAGTGCTCTCTTCTCACAGATATTTCCATCACGACAAGGTCAGAGGAAATGGTTTTTGGTTCTGGATTCCCGCCGCGGTCCTGTGTGCGCGCGTGCATTACACCATAGTGCCATATGTACCCTGACAGTGTTTTTTTTTTTTTCTTTTTTCTTTTTTCTTTTTTCTTTTTTTTCGGAGCTGGGGACCGAACCCAGGGCCTTGCGCTCGCTGGACAAGCGCTCTACCGCTGAGCTAAATCCCCAACCCCGTTTTTTGTTTTTGTTTTTTTTTTTAACCATGTATCTTTTGATCATTTTGGAAAGATAACATTCACTTTCTTAAAAAGAGATGTTAGACCTCTGGGGGATGAAACAGCCAAGACTTGGATCAGGTTAAGCTTAAGAGTAAATTTTTTCTTGGAATATTTCAACAACAACAAGAGGAAAATAAATGGGCAAAGGGGACGGAAAACGCAGCATCCCAGGGCTCTTTGGTGTAGACGTGTTAAGTGTGTGTGGTTTCGGCTGCAGCTCTGTAGCAAGGGACAAGTGTAAAGCAGCCCCGTTCCCTCCATTCCGCCTCAGCAGCAGACACTTCCCACTGCGCTCCGATAGTAAACGGCGTGCAGGGTTATTTTAGGTGTAGTCAGTGTGAGGCATGAGGCAAAAGCAGGGAAACTGGTTGTAACAGGGTTTATGGCAGTTCACAGAGAGCACAGGCCTGAACAAGCCAGCATGACTCACCGCACCAGGCTGAATCATAATAATACGGCCACAGGATTTCTAGGCCATGTGTAGACCCTGGACCGTCCCTATAAGCAATCTGGAACTCCATGCTGTATCTTACGCCTTTCATTTCCATGTGTAAGGTGCATATTCTAATTCCCCTCTTGAAGCCAGACTGTACATCTAATGGCGGTGTGCCAGAAATCCGTTCTCTGACAAACAAGATCTCCAAAGAGATCTACTTTGAATCTGGTTACTGCAGTTCTAAGCAAGAATGATTTCCCGTTGCGGGTGGTAAGACACTGAATGGAGAGAGGAACCCAGGGGAGCCCGCCAACTCTTGAGCCATTTGTAGCTCATATGCTGTTAGTCTGTGTCGCTGGGGAAATCTTGCATTAAATTTCTGAAATCCCGGTCTCTTCATAATTCAAAGAGGACAACATTACTGAATTGACTCAAAGGGGCGTGCTTTAAATAAGGTCACACCCCAGGTGGGGGTGGCTCACTTCTTTAATCTTCGCACTTTTGAGTCAGAGGCAGATAGATCTCTGAATCTGGAGGTCAGCCTGCTGTACAGGGCAAGTTCCAGGACATCAAAGGTTACACAGAGAAACCCTGTCTCAAAAAGCAACAATAATGGGCTAGAGAGATGGCTTAGTGGTTAAGAGCACCGACTGCTCTTCCAAAGGTCCTGAGTTCAAATCCCAGCAACCACATGGTGGCTTACAACCATCTGTAATGAGATCTGATGCCCTCTGCTGGTGTGTCTGAACAGCTACAGTGTACTCATATATAATAAATGAATAAATAAAAAAAAGCAACAATAACAACAACAACAACATCAAAAACAACACCCAAAGCAAAACAAACAAACAAACAAAACAAAACAAAAAGACTAATCAAGGCCCCTAACTGTTTCAAAAACTACAGAAGAATGATACCATCCTATATATAAGGTCTCACCACTAATGCTCAAGATGATGGGCTGTAAGAATTTACTGGTAGAGATTGAAACGCCAACATTTACTCATAATAATTCTGTCTCAGGGTGATTATTTCAGGGAACAAAGTGTCTGGACAGAAGACACAGGGGCACAGATGCCACCGACAACGGACTTAAATGACAGATATAAAAACTGATCCATAGAAACAATATTAAAAAAAATTAAAAAAAATAAAAAAAATTTTTTTAAATTAAAAAAAATTAAAAAAAAAAACTGATCCATAGTACGATTTGGTTAAGTGTTCAGTGCCTAAAAATTTCAGACCTGGCTAATAATAAAAGAAATGACCCGGAAATGGAGGAACAAACTGGAAGTCAAAACCGCAGCCAGGTAGACTGGAGTGTGGCAGCTGTGTAGCTGAACGTTTGCCTAGCAAGCGGGAGGACCTGGGGTCATTTCTCAGCTCACGCATAAGGAAGCCAGAGTTAGAATGCAGAAGATACAAGCAATGGACTTGTCTGTCCTATGTATGTCAGTGCGATAATCAGATGCGTAACAGAATGAAGGAGTCTAGAGTTTCTTGGGAATACATGAGTCATAGTAGCCACTCAGCACCCAAACACCAATGGTCTCTAGATGCTCCCAAAATACTTAGGTCAGGACACCGAAACGAGAGAAATATTTAAAGTCTCTGAATTTGGAGTACACAGAAACAGAAATTTCATATTCAGAAATACAATTCTTATCATACCTCCTCCCCCTTGCGGCCCACTGAGCGTCTGGGATGCGGACTGACTAATACAATAAAACCCGCTGGGCCAAATCAGCCCTTCCACGACAGTCTCGCTAACGACCACAACTGGTGCTCGGTGAATGCACCTTGACCTTTGAGAAGTCAAATTGATCAGTAGTTTCTAAATGATTACAAGGGCCCCCTCTTGAGCTATTATTTCCCAATGAAGCAATCTCCCTGCTGAGCCAGCTCTGGTGCCGCGCACTGACCATGAGATTCTCACGTCTCAGCTCTACCTTCCGAGGCTAGCTCTTCGTGGCCGTCAGCAGCCGGCTGTCCTGTGTCAGGTCATGGGAACAATTCATTACTGGTGTTTATTTTGCATCGGGTTGAGCTGTAAAACTAGTCCACAATAACATAACTCAGAAGGCTGTTATTTTAGAATTATTATATCCTATGCTGGTTGTGGTTGAGAAAAAGGCAGATTGGGAAACAAGCACCAAGACATCTTTAAAACATTTACTGCTGCCATCAAAAAGTAGGGAGGGAGGGAGAAGAGGGGACGGGAGGGGAGAGGGGAAGGGAGGAGGAGAAGGGAGGGGGAGGGGGGAGAAGGGAGGGGAGGAGGGAGAGGAGGGAGGAGGAAGGGAGAGGAGGAGGGAGGGGAAAGGGTGGGGTGGAGGGAGGGGGAGAAGGGAGGAAGGGAGGGAGAGAGAGAGAGAGAGAGAGAGAGAGAGAGAGAGAGAGAGAATGTATTTCACTTTAGTTTATTTCATTTAATGGTCCACTTCTTTATTTCTTTTGTAAAAACCCATTCATCTTTTATCCCAAATTCGAGTGTGAACACTAACTGTCAAGGTTGACAGCTGCACAATTACTTGGCTTAATTTTTGGTCAGGAGAAATGAGTCACTTCTTTCTTGTGTCTGATGAGTAGGAAGGGCGCTGTATTTAAAATGGCTCTGTCCCAGGGGGCGAATCTTATGGGTTTCACTGCCCAGCCTACTCAGAAAAATAAAAGCCAAGGAGGTCACAGCAGGGTTCAGGCAGAGCATGGCGTTTGTTTTAAAGACAACTCAGAAACTGATTTTCTCTCCAATGAGACGTAAAAGTGGTTCTGATTTTCCTCATTCCTTCAAAGTTGCAAAGATTTTTAAGACTCTAAGAGGTATTTTCCAAGTTATCTTTTTGTTTGGTTACCCTTTTTTCCAGACTTGAGAGGGCTCCGTGAGTGAATAAACATATTTTCGCTTTGGTCAGCATCTAGTTCTTTGAGATCACGGCTCTGAGTTCTGTGAAACAAAAATGAGTCTCTTTTCTCCAGTGTCTGTGTCGTGTATTATCTTTTCTATCCTAGTGATGGAGTCAGTGGTTACTCTGTGGGTTTCTCTGCCCCAGGACTGTCCAGAGATCGCTCTGCATTCATTTTTGCTTACTATGGAATAAGAGTAAAAGTCAACTTTCATTCTTGTAGGTTGCTGGGGGTTAGAATTGACCACGGCCTGCAGAAGTCATTTGATCTTATTAGAGAATCGTCTAGTATTTTGTGAAGGGAAAGCAAAGGATTTTGATAATTAATATTCAAAAAGGAACACCTTAGTTCAAGAAGAAGGAGGCTTCATGTAGAAGGAACTTGTGCTTACTAGGAAGGCTGATGAAGAGATTTCAGGTTTCCTACCATCCCATCAACCTGAGGATAATGTAATACCACATTTGATTTTTTTTAAAAAATGAATTTTTTTCTGTCATCTGTGAAAGATGGATGAAATAAGAAGGGGTTGGAGATTTAGCTCAGTGGTAGAGCACTTGCCTAGCAAGTGCAAGGCCCTGGGTTCGGTCCCCAGCTCGGAGAAAAAAAAAAAAAAAAGAGAGATCATGACATTGAAACGGAAATAAGCCAGACATAAAATGATAAATACAAGCCGGGAGGTGTGGCCCATGCCTTTAATTCCAGTACTCCGGAGGCTGAGGCAGGTGACTCTCCGATTTCAAGGTCAGTTTGGTCTGCAGAGTGAGTTCCAGGGCAGTCGAGGTTACACAGAGAGACCCTGTCCTGAAAAACAAAAACAAAAGCAAAAAAAAAAAAAAAAAAAAAAAAAACCAACAAAGAAAGAAAAACATTACTAGGAAAACGAGATGGATACAAATTGAACTCAGTCACACGGGTACTACTCAAGGTCGATCTCTGCGGACGGACGAGTAGAATGAACAGCAGCAGAGGCTTCCGGGAGGAGAGGGAACAGATAGAAAAGTCCAGCAGTGGGCGTTGTCATCACCAGATCTTTCCGGTGTAAGATTGCTTAGCATTGTGACTACAGGTGACAATACTGTGCTGTACGTGTTTCAAAAGTTCAGAAGGATTATGATGCTCCCAGCATAAAGCAGTGAAAAATGTTTGAGGAGAGGCCCGTTTGCTTTCAGTTGAGCCGTACCCAGTGTGTACCCATGAACATCACACGCTAATGCTACACCTTCTAACTACTTAGAACTTTTTGTAAATGCTTTTATCAGTTGAGGAGAAATCGAATAGTTGGGCATGGTGGTGCATGCCTTTAATCCCAGCACCGGGAGGAAGAGGCAGGCCGATCTCTGAGTTCGATACCAGCCTGACCTGCAAAGAGCTAAGCTCTAGGACAGCCAGGGCTGTTGTGGTAAGTAATAAAAAGATGCACCAACCCAGGCTATTGCCGGCACCGGCGGTCTGCATGGCATCTGCTGGGTATTTTCATCTCATTCAGCAAAATGTCTCTACCCAGCTCGTCATTAAGTTCCCAATTACTATCACAAGCCACCACCAGAAACTCTCTTGGCAGCGCTGGCTACTCCCTGGCCCCAGCAGCAGCCACCCTTTTGTGACTCCCTGCTGTGAACTCTGCTCACATTCCCAGCATCTGCCCCTTGTGGTTACAGTCACAACTCCCAGTAACCTGTTAAAATCAAAACTCTAGAGGCTTATAATTTATCAATCATTTTATATCAGTAAATTCTCACTCTACAAGGCATCCACACAATAAACTCATAATGAATTGAGGGCTGGAGAGATGGCTCAGTGGTTAAGAGCGCCCGACTGCCCTTCCAGAGGTCCTGAGTTCAATTCCCAGCAACCACGTGGTGGCTCACAACCATCTGTAACGAGATCTGGTGCCCTCTTCTGGTGTATAGGTGTACTTGCAGGCAGAATGCTGTATATATAATAAATAAATCTTTAAAAAACAAAAAAAACCCCAACCAAACAAACAAACAAAAAAAAAAAAACCACACGACCTTCAAAAAAAAATGAGCACTTTAAAAAAAAAGCATAATGAATTGATATTGATATAAACTGCCAACCTAGATAAGACAAAATGTCCAATAAAATTCCATCCCTTATGAAATAGTCATAGCTACCTGTGGCCATTTAAAGCCACACAGATCTGGGTCATCCTTCTCTGTCTCCATCTTGGTTCTTTCTTCTTCCTTCTTCCTCCTCCTTCTCCTCCTCCTCCTCTTCCTCCTCCTCCTCTTCCTCCTCCTCCTCTTCCTCCTCCTCCTCCTCCTTCTCTCTCCTTCTCCTTCTCCTCCTTCTTTTCCTCTTCCTCTTCCTCTCCTTCCTCCCTCCCTCTCCCTCCAACCCCCTCTCTCCAATCACAGGCCTTGCCTTATCTTGTGCCTGTCCTCGCCTGCGTCTGGACATCAATCCACAGAGGAGAAATTGAAATAGTTGGGTAAGGTGGTGCATGCCTTTAATCCCGGCACCCAGACGAAGACACAGTCAGATCTCTGAGTTCAATGCCAGCCTGGTCTACACAGTGAGTTCTAGGCCAGCCTGGTCTACACAGTGAGTTCTAGGCCAGCCTGGTCTACACAGTGAGTTCTAGGACGGCCAGGGCTACACAGAGGAACCCTGTCTTGAAAAACAACCAAGAAGAAATTTAAATAAAAGGCAAAGTCAAAACAAGAGTAAGAATGATTCATAGTCTTGTTCTCTTTCTCATCCTTTATTATCAGTTGTTTCTGGTCCCTTGTTCCTTACCTAACTGTCTGGGGCAGCACAGAAGTATACTGGTTTAATAGAATGACCAATTTTTTTCAATGCAGTGAACTATGAAAAGATGTGTGGCTCAAATCACTGGAACCCCCACTTTACACAAGCTTAGTGGCTGGAATAACCTCTTGAAAACATGAAATTAAAATTGTTTAGTTTGGGGGCTGGAGAGATGGCTCAGTGGTTAAGAGCACTGACTGCTTTTCCAGAGGTCCTGAGTTCAAATCCCAGCAAACACATGGTGGCTCACAACCATCTGTAATGGGATCTGATGCCCTCTTCTGGTGTGTCTGAAGACAGCTACAGTGTACTCACATACATTAAATAAATAAATCTTTTTTTAAAAAATCGCTTATTTTCCCCTGGTTTTACTCAGTATTGGAGCAGGCACAGGGCTTGTACTGAGCTCCTAGTACCACAGAAAACAACTCCTTCCTCAACCCAGCATCTGTACAGCATCAGGAGTAGTAAAGGGTGATGTTGGTGCATTTGTATCTAGTTAAACAGCCAGGAGCTTAACTTCTTAAGGCTATGAAATATGCAAGGATAATTCATAGATGCTCCTTAAACTTAATTTAGGTAACAGTTTCACTATTTTTTATTGTTTCTGACACTTTTAAAACAGGATAAAATGTAGCCTGATTTCCTGCCCATGTGGTAGTTCACCATCCACATTTATTTTAGTTTATTTGTATGTGTGCACGTGTGTGTGTGCATGTATGTGTATATATGCACATGTGTTCATGTGCATGTGTGTCCATGTGTGTGTATGTGTATGTATGCATATGTGTGTCCATGTGCATGTGTGTCCATGTGCATGTGTGTGCATATGCTTGTGTGTGTGTGTGTGTGTGTGTGTGTGTGTGTGTGCGCGCGTGCGTGTGGAGGCCCAGGATTTTTGTCAGGTGTTTTTTCCTCAATCATTCTCTGCTTTTACTTTTTTTTGAGTCAGCCTCTCACTAAATCTGAAGCTCATGGTTCAGCTAGGCTGGCTGGCCAATGAGTTTCCAGGAATTAGCCCGTCAAGTCTGAGTTTATGAACATGTGCTGCCATGCCCAGCTTTGAAATCTTTTTAATTACACTTAGTGTGTATGCGCCTGTGTCTGTGTGCGTCTGTTTTGTGTGCCTGTGTACAGAGCCAAGGACAACATGCAGAAATAGTATGTCTCTTTCCACCATATAGGTCTTGGGGACAGAACTCAGGTTACCAGGCTTGGTGGCAGGCGCTGTGGTGTCATGTCTGATTTCAGGGATCCAAGCTTAGGTCTGTGATATAAAACCTTACTCACTGAGCCATCTTCCCAGGGTCTTGTTCTGTGTGTTGTTTAAATGACCAGAATGGAAGGACACCAGGTAAGAAAGATGTAGAGATTAAATTAATACAACATAGAGCACGGAAATGTATAAAATACCATTATTCAGTTGTTCAAGATTTAGTTTCAGGCTAAGGCATGCTTGATATAGGAAATTAAGTCGTTAAGCTAATCAGCATATACTCTGCCGATATGTTTAAAATTCCAGCCTAGGAGCTCAGGATAGAAGTACGGAAGACCTATCATGATACCCACACTCGATTTAATCTAGAAAAGGAGGCAGGCATGAGAATAAATAGACAGACAGAAGTAAAAGTAGACGCAGCAAGCGAGATGGCTGCAGAGGGCCGGGCTGTGGAAAGGCCTGGAAGCGATGGCAATTTGCTGTGCACAGAGAAGAAGAAAGGGCATTTCAGGCGAAGAGAACAAAATGTGCAGAGGCATGGAGATCTGGAGAGATATGTGAGAGGCTCCCTGTGGTTTGAGTTTAGGGTTGCAGTGGGAAGTGGAAGGGAAGTGAAACTGGAACAGACGTACATCATGAGGGGACTGTACCCAGACAAAGGAGCTGGCTTCTGTAGGGCAGCTAGTGGGAAATCAGAGACTACGGGGAAGATACAATCATATTTGTTTGGTAAGAAAGGAAATTGTAAGAGGAATGTTAGAGGACGGACTGCAGGAGACTGATGGGAGAGAGCCTGCATAGGACGATGTGGCATTAGTAAGGGCTGAAGTCATAAAAGGACCAATCGGATTAGTGGCTGTAGAAATGGTGAGGAGTGGTGAGATTTTTGGATATAATCTGAAATAAAATGGATAGGATTTAGAGTTTCTTGGGATTTCTTTCTCTCTCTTCTCTCCCTTCCCTTCTTCCCTCCCTCCTCCCCTCCCTCCTTCCTTCCCTCCCTCCTCCCCTCTCCCCTCCCTCCCTCCTCCCCTCCCTCTTTTCCTCCCTCCCTCCATCCTTCCCTCCTTCCTCCCCTCCCTCCTCCCCTCTCTCCCTCCCTCCTTCCTCCCCTCTTCCCTCCCTCCTCCTTCCTCCCCTCTCTCCATCCCTTCTTCCCTCCCTCCTCCCCTCTCTCCCTCCCTTCTTCCCTCCCTCTATCCTTCCCTCTGTCCCTCCTCTCCTTCTTTTTTCTTTTCTTTTCTTCCTTACCAGGGCCTTACTACACAGCTCAGGCTGGTCTTAAACTCAAGATCTCCCATGTGGTGCTGGGATTGTGAGTGCACTCTAAGAATTAGTGCCTTACCTGGGGAGATTTGGGCATATTGATTCATTTACCATGATGGCACGATTTAGGGCAATAATGATCACATCAGTATTTTGTATTTCATAAAGACCTATGTTTTCTACTCTTTAGTGATCGTATAATACAGGCAGAAGAAGTAATGCCAATGTCTTAATTTTTTATTTCCTGCCTGTCCATGAGATGCAGGGAGGCTTCCCCTCCCCTGCAATACTTTGTTACTATGAGAGTTTGGGCCAGCATTTTACGCTTATGAGTTTAAAATTAGAAACCTGCCATTAAGGGATATTGATTTATTAAAAAAAAATCAATGTGAGTGGCTTATACTATACCTATAAAAGGAGTAGTGTGTAAGAAGTTTCAGAGAGGGAAAAGGAAGGATTGCCCAAGCTTTCTTCATGGGAGACAGTTCTCCGTGGAGCTCACTTTGCTGCACAGCCCTGGGAAGAGCGACTGAGCCCTTGGGATTCTCTTTTCATGGGCGTTTGTAGAGAGAACAACCTTGGATGAGGAGCATCTCTGTCGCTAGAGCAGAGGGCAGGTTTGTTTGCTCCCTTTCACAAAGATAAGTTCCATCCCAGGACAAAGGTTGCAGGTCTGGCAGCGGCTCTAAGCGGCTGGTGTTTGCCGTGCTCAGTCTCTTAGCAGCTGTGCAGACCTTACGGGTGCAAAATTCCCGGTTGATGCTACACACCACGCTCCCCAGACATGTGCGGACCGAAATGGCAGGAGCATGAACCACATGCCGCTGTCCTACAAGGGACAGAGTCCTTCTTCCCAGGCCCAGAGCCTCGTCTCATGCCAGCATGTGCAGAACTGAATGGAGCAAGCTAATTTGATAGCTTTGGGGTGTTGACAGACAAGGGCCTCTTGGGAGCTGAGTGGCTGCCTGGGACTCAGCAGGGAAGTAGTTATGGGCAGATGACTGTGAATATTTAGGCTGGACGGTAAGAGCTAAGTCAAGTCTCACAAGGATGTCGGGCCTGCTGTTTACTCCCTGCTGGGAGAAGATGCCAGGGTGAAGAAGTCTCAGAGCTGCTGAGGGGTTGGGTGGCTCCAAAGCCCACCAACATGGAGTTTGGGTTGAGCCACGGGTAGCTGCTGTGTCACTAACAGCACAAAGCCACTGTGCCCTGCTTGCCTCAGACTTGATGAGCACTGCTGTCATACCTCAGCTGTACAAAAGAGGAAGGGGATTAGAAGCAAGGTCAAGGTTTTCCTGTTGCCATAGGGACCTAAAAACCCCAAGCTCACCTTCCCACAGTGGAATAGAAGGTAACCGATCTGTCCAATCCCAGTGTTTTATTAGACACAGACACTGACGTTGTCCCTTCTACCCAGCTTCTTAAGGGCAAATGGAGCCCCAGACAACTTTTTGCAACTCAGTATTTATAGTAGCATGTGATGCTATCGTGAACTGTCTTCTGACGTGCCCTCCGCTCTTTATTTCCCTCCTCAGGGTCTCATCTTTTCACTCCCTGTTCCTTCTGCAGTTTTAGAGACATGATTTCATGCACGTCTGTGGGGTTTGAAGGAGAATGCCAAACACAGGCGTCTGGATTTGCAAGCTTAGCCCTCGGTTCACGAACTGCTCAGAAGGATTGGGAGGTGTGGCCTGGTTGCTGCTTGCAGATTAGGATGTAAAGCTCCAGCATCCTGCCCCCCTGCTTCCTGCTGTGATGATCATCGACCAACCCTCTAAAGCTGTAACCACCCCGGATTAAATGATTTCTAAGAGTTGCCTCAGTTACGGGGTGTTTCTTCACAGCAATCAAACAGTGACTAAGACATCATTCTAGAACCTTTTCATGATTCCAAAACCTCTCTCCAGTTCCAACTTCCAACGTAAAGTTCTACTCAATCTTTTTAAGCGAGTATGGTCTTGGGATCTCGCAAGCACATGCATGTCAACCAAACTTGCTTTTTCAAATTCTCTCTCTCTCACTCTCTCTCTCTGTCTCTCTCTCTCTCTCTCTCTCTCTCTGTCTCTCTCTCTGTCTCTCTCTCTCTCTTTCTCTCTCTCTCTGTGTGTGTGTGTGTGTGTGTGTGTGTGTGTGTGTGTGTGTGTGTGTGATTGAGATTTGATTCAAGGGCCTGGTACATACTAAGTTAGCATTATTCTGCCATTGCCTTAAAACACCAGCCCCTAATCTATGTAGACTGTGAGCCAAGAGAAACACCCTGCCTCAAGTTGCTTTGTAAGACATTTTGTCACAGCCCTGAGAACAGTGATGGACACTGGGACGTTAGTAATGGACACTGGGATGTTCTTTCAGCCCGATGTGTCTGTTATCATACACGTTTGCTCAGCTCATAGTTTGGGCTAGCCATATTTCAAATGGTCAAGTCTAGATGTTCAGGACGGGCTATATAGCACTACATGGAATAAGAGACCCAGGCTTCTGCTGTAGCCTCTACTTAAAGGTCCACGTCTCTTGCAGAAGAGCTGAGTCAGCTCCACTCGCCATGTTAGGTTACCAGGAAGAAGATATAGACAGACACAGGCCTGCCCTGTGCCCTTGAGACGACTCCCTAGAAAGGTCTACATTCTTCTTGTCAACATTTTACCACAGAATAGGAAGGCACTTAAGTCAAAGGAGTCTGTGGAAGAGGCCTTTTATTCTAGATGGCCACGGTCTGAAAAACACTAGAAATTCTGTTGCAAAGACCCTGGAGAGCCAAAACAATCCTGAGCAAAAGGAACGAAGCTGGAGATGTTACACAGCCACAGTAACTAAAACAATACGTTATTGATACAAAAACGGATACGTAGACCAGTGGAACAAAATCAAAGACCCAAACGTGAGTAAGCACAACGGTAGCCACCTGCTAGTTTGCAAAGATGGGGACAACATATGCTGACAAAGAAAGAGTCTTCAACAAATGGTGCTGGGGAAATTGGAGGTCCGCCTGTAGAAGAATGGAATTAGACGTATCTAGTCTTATATACATTAGATTTTTTTTTTTTGGTTCTTTTTTTCGGAGCTGGGGACCGAACCCAGGACCTTGTGCTTCCTAGGTAAGCGCTCTACCACTGAGCTAAATCCCCAGCCCTACATTAGATTTTTATATGTTACTTGTATAAATATACATCCTTGTACTGACTCCAAATGGATCATGGACCTAACCTGAAACCTGGGACACTGGAACTTCCAGAGGAAAACATAAGCAGTGCCCTTCAAGATGTAGGCATAAGAAGAGACTTCCTGGACCGCGGTCCATTTGTCCAAGAAGGAAGGCCAGCCATTGACAGGTGAGTCTTCGTAAAATGGAAATGCTTCTGCACAGTTAAAGAATCAACCAGGTGAAGGGGACGCCCACAGAATGGGAGAGACTGTCTGCCAGGGGTGCATCTGAGAGGTTTAATATCTAGAGTACACAAAGAATTCATAAAACAAAGAGTTATGGAGGGAAAGGGCATAAATGAGCCATTTGAAATATGGCCCTGGGACCTGAATAGACAATTCTCAAAAGAAGAAAAAAAAAAAGAAAAAAAAAACGGCTAAGAAATATCTTAAAAAAATGTTCATGATCCTTAGCAATTAGAAAAAAATGCTAATCAAAATACCTGTGAGGTTTCTTTTTACCTTAGTCAGACTGGCAGAGGTCAATGAAGAACTTGGCAATAAATGCCAAAAGGAATGTGGGCGAAAGGGAACCCTCCTTCACAGTTGGTCGGATTGCAAACTGATTCTATGATGGAATTTAAGGTGCGTTCTCAAAAGGCTGGACAAAAATCTACGTTAGACGTATCTATAGTCTTATATAAATTAGATTTTACATATTACTTATATAAATATAATTTCTTCTATTGACTCCAAATGGATCAATGACCTATACCACTCGTTGGCATGTGTCCAAAGGACATGGCCTCCTACTCCAGAGCTCTCTCTTGGTCGTGTTTACCGTTGTTCTGTTATCCACAATAGCTAGCAAGTGGAAACAGCCTAAGCGTCCAAACCTACAAATGGATAAAGAAGACGCAGACACGGCGAGCGCACACAGCGGTGTCCTCTTCGGTGGTTACAAAAATGAAATCATGAACTTTGCAGACACGGGGATGGAACTAGAACAGATCAGAACGGGTGAGGAGCGAGGCCACAGAAAGACGCAGAAAGACAAGTCCCTCATGTTCTCTCTCTCTGGGGCTCCTACCTCCAAAGCTTCGGGTGTGAGTACATGCCCTGGAACCCAGCAAGTAAAATGGAACCATTGCCGGGATAAGGGTCTTGGGGACTAATGGTGGGGGGATGGCAGGGTACAAGAAATCTGATCACAGAAATGGGAAAAGGTGGGGCTCCTCGGGGAGGGAGGAGGAAGGCAAAGGCAGAAGAAGGTGGGAGGTGGATGTGGGGGAAATAGAGGGTGTTAGTGATCTGATGGGGGACATGCTGAAGGGGATGCTTCTAGAGACGAGAGGAGGTATGTATAGAGGGAGGGAGGTAGGTAAGAACAATGAGCGTGGCTGGAAAGGCTGTAGGAATCATATTATGATCTATTTACTTTTTTAAAAAGTATAATGCACAAAATTTTTCTGAGTCTTGTCAGATCAACCTCACAGCCTAGGCTCTAGGTGATGTGTGACCTTTCCCACTCAGTTCAAATCTGACGTCCCCTTTGTCTAGCGACCCATAAACTACAGAATTCTGTTCCTTTCCCATACTGTGGCAGCACGAGAACAAGGCAACTAAAGGACAAATTCCTCTTTGGAAAAGGAAGAATATTCGTCTGATATAACTGTCCTCTTGGAGGCTCACTGCCCCCATCTGCTAACCGAGGCCTGGTCCTAGCTTCTATGCAATCTAATCTAGGCCTAGAGTGTTTTTCGGCCTCTGTGACTTGCTGCAGATTAAGCTCACCTTTTCTTGTTCTTTCTGACCTCTGGCTGGCTGATTCAACTCAGCTGGCTCAAACTCCTCTCCGAGGTGACTGATTCAATCTGGATTCTCTCTTGGGCTCTGACTGAATTGTTCTGCTTGGCCTCAAACTAACTCTAGCAATCTATTCTGACCTTCTGTCTCCTTTGGTCTTCACCTGTGTAGAACGCGTTCTCTCTGCAATCTGGCTTTGTATAACTGGTCCAGTAAAACTGTCCCACCTCCACCCCTACCCCGCTGTGCACTGCTCTCTCTTAAGTAACTTCCCTTTCCTCTCTCATCTCATGGGCATCTCCTATTCTGTCAAACCTTTCTCTGTTTCTTTACTTTGTCATTCATTCAATTAGACACCACTTTCTTTCTTTCTTTCTTTCTTTCTTTCTTTCTTTCTTTCTTTCTTTCTTTCTTTCTTTTTTAGATCCAACTGATAAAGATATAATTGCCCACTTAAACATACAAAGCCTGGTACCACCCATTCCTTAAGAACATTAATAACGGGCTGGAGAGATGGCTCAGCGGTTAAGAGCACTGACTGCTCTTCCAGAGGTCCTGAGTTCAAATCCCAGCAACCACATGGTGGCTCACAACCATCTGTAATGAGATCTGATGCCCTCTTCTGGTGTGTCTGAAGACAGCTGCAGTGTACTCATATGCATAAAATAAATCTTAAAAAAAAAAAAGAACATTAATAACAACCTGTAAATACACAGAGCAGAATCTTAACATCACCTGCCATCTTGTCCCACCATGGCTTCTCCGCCCCTCTCTCCCTCCTTTCTCTCAGTCTCCCCCTCTTCCTTCAAACTTATCTCCCACCCATCCTTCCTTCTCCTCCTATGACAGGCCTCCTTCTATCCTGTACCTGCCCCTCACCTGTACTTTACAAATTCAATGGAGAGTAGACACCACTTTCAAACAAACTTTACCTTCATTGTTTGGGATGAAAGGACGGGTACTAAGGGCACGTCTGTATTCCAGCCAGAAGGATTATAGGTGTGCGCTAAGGCTGAGCCACAACCACAGCTACAAATAGGTTTTTCCAGTAAACAACACAATCTCGGGGATCACAGTGCGATCAAATATCCTGCAACAGAGAATGAATGGGGTAGCCTCTAGCCCCTCACCCAGTTCCCATTAGAAAGGGATGCCCGTGTTTCCTGGCCCTGTAGCCCCTTTCTCATCTTCTGGAAGATTCTTCCCTGCCCATTGTCTTCCAGGATCAAAACTGAAGTAGGTATTTGCAAATGGGCCTCCCCGTGTACTTTTTCATCCCTTCCTCTTTTACTGTCCAGCTGTCCCGGAGGTGAACACTCACAGCCCTTTCAGGAATGTACTTGTGGGAATTCAGTGCTAGTAACTTTTTTTATTGGATATTTTTTAATTTACATTGCAAATGTTAGCCCCTTTCCTTGTTTCCCATCCATAAACCCCCTATTCCATTCCCCCTCTATCCTTCTTCTGAGGGTGTTCCCCCACCCACCCACCCTTTCACCCCTCTCTGCCTCCCCGACCTGACAGTCCCCTACACTGGGGAGTTGAGCCTTGGCAGGACCAAGGGCTTCTCCTCGCATTGGTGCCCAACAAGACCATCCTCTGCTACATTTGCAGCTGGAGCTATGGGTCTGTCCATGTGTACTCTTTGGGTAGTGGTTTAGTCCTGGGAGTCCTGGTTGGTTGGTATTGTTGTTCTTTGATTTTCTCCCCCCCCCCAGTCCCCTCCCCCCGGGAGCTGAGGACCGAACCCCAGGGCCTTGTGCTTTCTAGGCAAGCGCTCTACCACTGAGCTAAATCCCCAACCCCAGTATTGTTGTTCTTATGGGGTTGTAAACCCCTTCAGCTCCTTCAATCCTTTTTCTAACTCCTCCAATGGGGACCCCATTCTCAGTTCAATGGTTGGCTGCTAGAATCCACCTCTGTCTTTGTCATGTTCTGGCAGAGCCTCTCAGGAGACAGCTACATCAGGCTCCTGTCAGCATGCACTTCTTGGAATCAGCAATATTGTCTGGGTTTGGTGGCAGTGCTAGTAACTTCCTGTCAAAAGATTCGTCGAGGCATGCAGCCCCTTTGCAATTGGTCGGTTTGATCGGCAAGTCACGATAGCCACAATGCTTGCCTAGAGCCAATTTTCCACACAGACATTGATCCGCCTTGGTATTCTGTTCATATCCGTCTTCCAGCCTAATGCTGGTCCTGAACTCAACATAAGCAAGTTGTTCCTTTCAGAAGGCAGTCTTAAATCTGACCCCTGTTGGTTTGGGTAAGGCAGGGTATTCACGCAGCTGTGATGGTCTTATCTTTGTTTTCAGCTCTTCTGTTTGGGGGAGGCAGGCTTAGCTGTTAAAGCCAGAGGCAAAGCAGGCCTCTCTCGGTACATCTAAAGGGTTTCAGTCTTTGTTTGAAGTCTGGCTAGCCCCAGTTCACAGTTGGAAGGATTCAGCCTTGACCAGGAAGTACCAGGATTCTGATTTTTCTCCACTCATTTCCCAAGCTCCCGAGCTCTTCATTAGACAGCGACCTGCCTTAAAAGCTCTTGCAGTGACATTTTCACGAGCTGTGAGGAGGGTTTCTGCCTTCCCACTTAAAGAAGCATTGCGACTGCTTTGACACACTGCACACTGCCTGCTTCTGAGTGTGAGACAGCTTACTTTGTGGTAAGTTTTGGATTATGACAAAAACCACTGGATTTTCAGTGTCAGCCTATCTGAAAAAATAACATGTTTCTCTTTTGCAGCTGTCTATGGTGGTTAGCACGAGGCCAGCATTTGCATTTTACTCTGTCAGGATCTGCAGTCTTGTACCTACCTCTGTGTGTGAATCTCCATCCTTATGGACACCTCATTGTGCAAGCTGGCTGCTCTCAAATATAAGAAATCAGGGCTGTAGAGTTGGCGTAGTGGTTAGGTCTGCTCTTCCAGAGGACACAGGTTCAATCCCCAGCACCCACACGGCAGCTTTCTGTAACTCCAGTTCTAGGTATCTGACTCCCTCGCACACACATACGTGCCACCCAAACACCAATAAAAAATAAATAAATAAACCATTACAATTTTTAAAAAGATTT